>NW_026782788.1:0-355000 GCF_031769215.1 Ylistrum balloti | reverse complement strand
CCTCTATATATATATATATATACACACTATATATATATATATATATATCACACACTTATCTTCACGATCTACCTCTATACAATATATATATATCTGTACACACTTATCTTCACGATCTACCTCTATACAATATATATATATCTGTACACACTTATCTTCACGATCTACCTCTATACAATATATATATATATATATCTGTACACACTTATCTTCACGATCTACCTACTATATATATATATATATATGTACAATATATATATATATATATGTACACACTTATCTTCACGATCTACCTCTATACAATATATATATATATATATATATATCTGTACACACTTATCTTCACGATCTACCTCTATATATATATATATATATCTATATATCTATACACACTATATCTATCACACACTTATCTTCACGATCTACCTCTATACAATATATATATATATATATACACACTTATCTGTACACACTTATCTACTCTATACAATATATATATATATATATATGTACACACTTATCTTCACGATCTAAATCTATACAAAATATATATATATATATATCTGTACACACTTATCTTCACGATCTACCTCTATACAATATATATATATATATATCTGTACACACTTATCTTCACGATCTACCTATATATATATATATGTACACACTTATATATATATATATATATATATATCTGTACACACTTATCTTCACGATCTACCTCAATATATATATATATATGTACACACTTATCTTCACGATATATATATATATATATGTACACACTTATCTTCACGATCTACCTCTATACAATATATATATATATATATGTACACACTATCTTCACGATATATATATATATATATGTACACACTTATCTTCACGATCTACCTCTATACAATATATATATATCTGTACACACTTATCTTCACGGTCTACCTCTATACAATATATATATATATATATATGTACACACTTATCTTCACGATCTACATCTATACAATATATATATATATCTGTACACACTTATCTTCACGATCTACCTCTATACAATATATATATCTGTACACACTTATCTTCACGATCTACCTCTATACAATATATATATATATCTGTACACACTTATCTTCACGGTCTACCTCTATACAATATATATATATATATATCCGTACAAACTTATCTTCACGATCTACCTCTATACAATATATATATGTATCTGTACACACTTATCTTCACGGTCTACCTCTATACAATATATATATATCTGTACACACTTATCTTCACGGTCTACCTCTATACAATATATATATATCTGTACACACTTATCTTCACGATCTACCTCTATACAATATATATATGTATCTGTACACACTTATCTTCACGATCTACCTCTATACAATATATATATACCTACGCACTTAATAATAATATGTGCTTATATTTGAGTTCGTCTTTTGCTTTTTCTGTTGTTTGTGAATTTTATTTTTTATTGTTTTTTTTCTAAATCCCATTTTTATACTTGCTTCTTCAAATTGCTTTCATGACTAGGTTTTTCAACTTACGCTACATCAGTATATATTTTGGTATTTTTAACCATTGATGACATTAGCATGTATGTATACATTACGCTTTATAAATAGTGTTTTAATTACATTTTTAGAAACAGCATGTATTGATAATTTTCATATCTTGTTGGAAATACAAGCTTTTCGATCTTAAGTTTACCATTATCATCCATTCGACTTAAACATACATTTTTTTTTTTGTATCGCTATTTCTTCAGAAGTGCTTGAAAGGTATTTCCCAGCATTCTTTAACCTATCCTGTTTTGAAGGGGAAAGGCTGTCAAATCCGTATTTAGGAATGGAATATCAGTGTATTTTTTGGCCTGTCAACACCATTGAATGTACACACACAAAACACGCATCCGGAAAATAATTTCAATAGTCGACTTTTATATTAGAATGCAAGTAAAAACGGAAGTTTACGAAAATATGTGGCGGGGAATATCAAACTTGTTAGAGCGATATTGGGTGAAACATGGGTAATTATTTGACGTCTTCACTGGGAGGGAACAGAGGGGTAAAACGGAAAGTCGATGAGACGGACAACCTGACACAGACAACAGCAGAAGGCTTGCCAGGAGCAGCAACCAGAGACCCTTTGCATACACCAAAACGGTACATTGTCAAGAAAGATTGTTGTGGGTTGTATTTCTAATGGTTGAAACTTGTTTTTGTTTGTTTGCACAATTCTTCCAAAGAATTAAGATACGCTCACACTTTAACTTTAAGACGCTGCGCAGTCTTCCAGTAACTAGCTATCAGCTAGTAACTATCACTGTCTTATGCTAGTTGGGCAAAATGCTAATGCAAGGGAGGGAACTCTTAGATATAGATGTCGAAATTAGTCGACAAACAGGCATATAGAATTATATTACAACAACCAAGCGTAGCAAACAGAGGAAACCTGAGAATATAAAAAACATGAAAGATTACCAACGTGTCCATTGTGTTAACATAATCATCAATTTAAATATTTATATCTAAAACCGATTTGTAGGGGTGATATTATTATGTGAATGGATTCTAGATACCAAATTAATCTTAAATTCATCATCTGCTCTAGAGTTTAATAAACGCAACTCGTGAGTGATATTGGGCTGTACCTTGAGGGATTTGTCATATCTTTACTGGGTAACCCTATTTTAGGATAGGATTTACAGTTGCCTTATTCCATGACTTTAGGATGTTACCCAATCTAAAAAATATAAAAAATATCAAGACATTTTTCAAATGATGACTCTAGTAGATGTTTTAGGAACTGATAGTGAATATCATCAGGTCTGTTGCAGAGTCATGTGATTTTTTTAGTGATTCATGAAGTTCTAACAGTCAGAAAGATTGATTGTAAGTTTCATTGTTTTGGAAGAGAATTTCAGTATAGTTTTTTCTCAAGTGGTCTTAAATTTTTCATTTTTTTGGAATGATTATTTGCAGAAGAGTTTTTGGAAAAAGCAGGTCCTAAAGCATTTACAACATCGAAATTTGATATTGCAAATGCTAGTGTAAGGCTTTTCTGAACAAGGATCTGCACGATATAGGTATCCGAGGTTATCTACCGAGATTTATGTCAAATTTTGTTTATCAGATAGAGTATTTCAAGTCTTACATATGTACAAGTAATTAATATATTTGTCAAACATGCACTCTGAATGTCAATCTGCTTATAATATGATAACATCGATTTGACTCCATCAATAGGCCATCAAAATATATTGACTTTGCAGTACACAATGCAGCTATAATCTAATCCTTGAAATCCTGACTTTTCACTGGTGTTTTGATCCAAAATATAAAACATTTTCAAAACAAACCAAAGACCATTCCACAATTTGGTATTCAGATTTCCTCTCTTTTACAAAAAGCTAATTAATATTTACCAAATTCAATCATTATGAATGATAGAAGTTCCACCCTGGCTCTTGAATTTACCTGAAGTTGGATTTTGACTTCATGAAATGGTTATATCAGACATTGACAGTTACACCATCTGTTCATCCTTCTTGAAATTGCAGTCCAAATCATTTTTTTTTACATTGAGATACTAATAGTTCTAAAGACATTGATAAGTTTGCTGTAGCCATGGTAAAACAAAATGAAGCCTATGGATGCTGGCTACCCAACAACACTTCAGTATTCTCAGCAAAAGCACAAGCTATCTACCTTGCCCTTGAACATATTCAAACACACAATGTAATGAGAGCTGTTACCTATTCAGACTCTCTGTACTGCAAAGTCTTAGCAACAGAAATATCAAGTTTTCAGTTGTAACACATTAATACTATTTCATGAACTTACCTCAGATTTTCATATTGTTTTTTGCTAGGTACCTGAGCACATGGGAATACCAGGCAGATTGTGCTGCAAAGGCAGCTTTATCGCTACTAGCTTCAGATTTTAAACTTCATTTTAATGATTTTGAACCATTTGTCAAACATTTAGCTCAGTGGCAGGAGGAATGGAATCAATATAATAATAACAAATTGCACTCTGTAAAACCTATCATCATCGGTGAATGGTATCCATGCTATAGAGACAACCACCAAGACAAAGGCGTCCTTGCCCGTCATCGGATGGGCAATACTTATCTTACACATTCGTATATGCTGACAGGTGAAGATAATCCTCGGTTCATAGGATGTGATGAACCATTTACAGTTAAACTTTTTTATTGGACTACTTGACCTGTCTACTCGAAAAAAATTTTATTGTAATGTTTCAAGTGTAAAGACCCTTCTTGAAACTGTTCAGACTGAC
This sequence comes from Ylistrum balloti, assembly GCF_031769215.1. Lineage (NCBI taxonomy): Eukaryota > Metazoa > Mollusca > Bivalvia > Pectinida > Pectinidae > Ylistrum > Ylistrum balloti. Next base: position 350,681 of record NW_026782788.1, on the reverse strand, counting down.
AAATTTCTAGGTTATCTGAAAGATGTCCGTCTGTATTATAGGATATGATTTACCATTTTGATCTTTTGTAATATATAACTATATGAGATTTTTAACATTTGTCTTGTACCTTTTTGTTCCTTTGGTGTTATGTTATTTTGGATCACTGTGTCATTCACCGGCTGATGACCCTAATGACCTTTAATGTGTTGATGGGCTGTTAAGAATGTAAGAATAAGTTAGATAAGATACTTTGTTATATTCTGTTACCTTAATTTTCAATGTCGTTTGTCTGGATGGGAGGGGATCTTTAAAATTCTAAACTCTTTGAAATATGAATGGATTTTGTCTAAATGCTTCTGAAGCAAACTTCGGTCGTGAAATATGTTTTAACAGTTTTATTGATAAATCATCAATGATATCTTATTTCACTGGCAAAAGTGTAACAAACACAGGGAAAACATTATTATTTAACATTTGAAATTGCTTACCTTGTCATCAAATGAAAACTTCTAATATAAAGATATGATAAATGACTTTACATGTTTGTATGTCTGATCAATATGTTGACTTTGATATTTTCAGGAAAAGAATCAAATCTACATCAAACTATATCTATCAGACCCTTTTCCTAGACGGTGAAAACAGTGATGTTACCATCAGCGCTCTAGGAAGAGAATGGAAGCTCCACAAACTTTACTTGTCTCAGGTAGGATCTACACCAGTGCTATATATCGGATAACACTTTTGATATCATCCACACAGTATTTTATGTCTCGTAATTTTTTTTCTACTATATATGTATGATTTATGTCTGCTAACTCACTTGATATACAGTAGTTCAAGCAACAATTTGATAGGAATTCAATAATCAACATGCAGAAACACTCTTTCATGTTTATAGAACAGAAAAGGGGTAGATTTGCATTTACATGAAATTTGTCATCAATAGGTGAGCAATGTTGTTCTCAAACAGCTCTTGTTTTACCTCCCCTCGTCAAAAGGACCATTGAAAGGGAAAATACAGAAAAAGGTTTAAGATTGGTTTGTTTCCATACACATCAAAGGAGTTTGACCAAGTCTGTTCTGGAATAGCATTATGTGAGGTCATGATGAATATTTTTTACCATATTTTCTGGGTATAGGCTTAAGCCAATGCTGCATACTAACATTTCTCTGGAAACTTTTTTCATTTAATATCTCTGAGTTTCTCCAGAATTAAGTCAACATTGGTGCAGGTGTTTGGGATGTTTGGTTAAATAGTTTGTTTCCTAGTATATGGATACCACTGGTATGCAGGGTGTCCACTCTAAAAATAGTAACTACAAGAGGTATGGGGCATTAATGAATCTCTAGACATCCAGGATGATAAAAATCCACCAACTGAGGTTATTCTAGGTTTTATGGTTTTAATACTTACCAATACTTGCTTTATAATTAATGATGAGTACTTCCTTCAAGGAACAGTCACGGGCAGGAAGAGGGCACCTAATTATGCAGTTATTATTATAGATTATTGGAAGAGAATTTTGCTATCTACCTCTCTAAAACAGCCCCAAATATGGTTAAGGTATATAGACATGCATTTTTCATTTGGACCCACAGCAGTGATGACCTTTCCTCCTTTTTGGATTCGATGAAGTCCTTCCTTTCATTACACAATCAAGCCTACCAGAGAGATTAGTTTTGGTTGATTTTTAAGATTCAACTGTCTTTATAAAACTGGATCATTCACTAAGCATGAAGTAATTTAACAGGCCCACTAATGCCTATATATATCAACATTACCATAGTAACCATACTAAATATCAGAAGGACAACATCCAGTACAAACAAGCATATTAACAGTTTTGAGGAATTACAGAAAAGATTTACAAACAGACCATATCAGAAATAGGCATCACACTCAGTAGATTCCAGGGAATTAGGACACATTTCTAACGGAGTAGATTGTCACCATGAGTGAGCGAACAGATTAAGTATACATTAATTTGATTAACCTATAATTTTTGTAGAGCAAGTAATTGATTTTGACATTTATGATATGTGATTATGATGTAACAAATGGAGAGTTCCAAACACGTTATGATGGGATCACCTTTTTTGTACTTAAGTGCTTCTAATTGCATGTTACATTGCCCTGATGTCCCCTGCATGATGAAATCATCAACAGTAATTGCTTAATAACCACTTTTGAACCCATCTCTTTTTTTTTCATAAAAACTCCCTACTTCTGGTGAAAAACTTAATCACTTTCATATTTGCTTAGAAGTATATCATTTCTTAAATGTAACATCAAGAATAATGTAATTTGTGACAAAATTATTTTTGTTTTTGAAGATATTTTGTCAGTTGATTGGGGTATGCTTTCAGGATTGCATGGACTTTTTCATTTCAAAATATTTTCTTAAATCAAAAAGATTTAATAGGAATTGGGCAACAGGCAATGTCTCTACAATCCCAAACATTACAAACAAGCACAGACTTCTGTAAATGGTATAATGTTTTTCTCCACAGTCCCCTTACTTTTCCTGTATGTTTAGCGGTTCCTGGAAAGAGTCATCACTGTCAGAGATTTCAATTGATGTGACGGATGAAAATATTAATGAGGAAGGTGAGTATAAGTGAGATGAATGATATCAGAAAATACTTGTACATGTAAGATAAAATAAAATTGTAACCTGGTGTAGGACATTTGTAATACACAGTTGATGTAAGTAAGTGACATACAGATGTTGATTACTGGAAGATATGGCATATTAGTGTTAGAAATACATATTATAATTACTCTTCCTGTGATATATATCAATTTTCCATACCTTTGCCAGTAACAAGAAAATGTTTGCTTTCTTTCAGCTCTGAAGATAACATTCGGTTCCTTATATAAAGACTATGTTTTTATTAAACCTGTACAAGTTGTGAACGTGTTGGCTGCTGCTATGCTGTTACAGTTGGTATGAATTTTAACTTTTGAGGGTTCAGAACTTAAGTCTGGCTTCTTATTCCTTATGTTATGTGATGTAAGTGTTGATAAACAAGTGGATGAACAGCACTTTTATGATAAACTAACATAAAAACAGTGCCATAACAGAAAAATATGAAAATAAGATAATAGAGTTAAAGGCAGTTATTACACTGAGTGAATCATGGACCTGGTAGTGATATTTTGTATGATCAATAAGAAAGATTTAAAAATCTACCACAAAAAACTGTTAATGTAGCAAGAACGACACCACAAAAACCTTAACTGAGAGATTCTGAAGCTAAGGAGATTTGTCTAATCTGTTTAAACCCTTTCTTTCCTTTAGGAAGGATTGATCGATCAGTGTTCAAATATGATGAGAGACACAATCAGGTATTTCATGGAAATTTCTTCTTTGTAATTACGTAATTTTATAATGAAATATACTGTATAAAAGTCATTCGTATCTTACATGTTTTCATCCATTATTATGATTCAGTTTCTTTTTTGGAAAGGATCATCTTTTTCTGCTTTAATTTCCCCCATATTATCAAAACAAGTTTACATGGCCTCAAAATCTTAGGAATTCAAAGTTTTTGAAAGAGAACCTAACCACAAGGAGAAAAAAATACAATGAATGCATAAGATGAACCTTGGAGAGCTGCAGTCTTACAAAGATAAGATCTCAGATAAGTTCAGCAATGGGACGAATTCAGTGGTAATTTACAGAGTTATAGTCCTTAGCAGTTTTATTATTTAGACCTTGTGAACATGGTAACTTAAGTAAATATAAACAGACTTTGATGCAAATTCATATGCAACCTTATATATATATATAAGAATTTGGACAAATTTGACAATGGTATTGATTCAGTTGTAATTTACAGAGTGATGGCCCTTTGCAGTTTTGTTACCACGAACCTTGTGAGCATAGTAACTTGAATAAATATGAACAGATTTAGATAAAAATTTCATGTAATTTGGTATGCAGCTTTATCTCAGTATGATCTCGCATCAGTTGAGATTATTCTGGTGACTGTTTAGTAGGCCCATGGGTCTCTTGTTTTGGTTAGGTAATCTGACCCGAAGGGTGAAAACGACCTATAGCCAATATGCTTCATACGTTGTTGAGCGTTGTGGATAAACTTTTTAGCCCACCATCATCAGTGGGCATCCAAATCACTCTGCATCCGTGGTCAGAGGTTTGTCTGTCCATTGTCCATCTGTCCATAAACAATTTTTATGTCTTTTTCTTAAAAAGACCTGGATGGATCTTTCTCAGATTTCATATGTAGGTTCCCCCTCTCCTCTAATTGTGCCCATGTAATTTTGGGGCTGATCAGAAAAACAAAATGGCTGGAAGGTGGCCATCTTGGATTATGACTTTGAAAGATTTTTATTGCTCTTTCTTGAGAAGTACTGGATGATAGGTTCCCCTTGGTCCCTAGTTGTGCCAGTTTGGTTATGGGTCTGATCAAAATCAAAATGGCCAACATAAAGCCATCTTGGATTTTGACTTTGCAAGTTTGTAATCACTATTTCTTGAGAAGTGCTGTATAGATCTTCTTCAGATTTCATGTATAGGGTTCTTAAGGTCCTAATAGTTGTGCCTTTTTGAGTTTGAGACTGATCATAAAACAAAATGGCTGACAGACAGCCACCGTGGATTTTGCTCGTAAAATTTTCACAGGAGCAAATAATTGAAACTTTGTGTATCATTCCATATAGTGTCTATAGATTAGTTTTGACCACAATTAAGCAAGGAAACTTGATGTGTACATTAGTTACACTCTGGCAATGTGCAGTGTATTAGAATTACGGCCCACAACATCTTGTTTACAGAGTTATTTCCCCTTGTTAAAAATTAAAAAATGAAAAGAATAATGAAATTTGGCATGTACATTGGTCATACTAAGACTGTGTGCGGTGTACCAGCATCAGGGTCCACAGCTCTGTAATAAAATCTTATTTATTAGATTGATGCCAAATAAACTCACAACTCATGAATCAATATAGCCTTACTCTCCTAGCATAAATATGTTTTAGACATAAATCCATAGATATGTATGTTATATATTAAAACATTATTCTTTCCTTTTCCAAGCTCCCCATTAAGTATATTTTTACTGATATGAGTCATTTATATGACTAAATACTAAATTCACAGACAGGAAAGCCTCCAATTAATTTGTTTTTAAGGAGCGTTCATCTGCTCCACTGATGCTTTTCATCTGTAATAGACATGTATCGGTTCTTGCTAGAGAGAGAAAACAGTTACTTGATAGTAGTGTGATATGGACAAACTGTTGGAGACATATTTGTATAGTGTATTTAGTGATGTATCCATTGTGTAATAGACATTCTTGTATCTTCAGTGGAAAGACAGTGTGTTCATACTATACCGCCAGCAGTAGATATGCCCTAAAGAGCATAACACAGGATTGTTGTGACTGGCTGCTTGCTAACCTGCTGGCTAATGAAAGTCCTCATCTCCTCCAGGGTATAAGGTACATTTTTTACCTTGTGTATTGTTATAACTAGTCTGATGAAGAGGAACCGATTGGTAGATCACAAAGCTGTGCAGATGTTGATATCATATGTCTATATATTGATGTGTTTTGTTATTGTTTCCTTCGGTGACATTGGTGACTACCAGTATATGTTGTACAGTGTAACACAGCATTGTTACTGTACCTATCTGAATTATTGATTAACTACTGTTTTATTATTGGTTTCAACAGTTTTGAGATGATGACAGACTTGGTTGCCTCCCCTTACCTCTCTGTCATGCAGGTGGAGATGGATGTCTATACTCTGTTGAAAAAGGTATGTTTATCTAACAGTAGTTTTTATATTTTCAAATTGTCCTACATCTGTCAGTCTGTCTGTAAACAACTTTGGATTTGGACTTCGAAAGATTATCATTATTTCTTGAGTAAAGCACAATGGATCTCTCTCAAATTTACTATGTTGGTACCCCTTGATCCCTAGTTGTGCCCATTCGATTTTGGGAGTGATCAGAAAAACAAAATGGCTAATAGGCATCCATCTTTGATTTGGTAGTTAAAGATTATTATCCCTATTTCTGCAAAGGAATGCTCAAATTTCTTATCATTAACAGCACAAAAACAGGGAAGAAAAGAAGGGAAAAAATTCAGCTTTAAAGAACTTATTCCATGGTGTGGCATCCAGCATTTGTTAAGCGTCTATCAACTTTTTACTAAAATCTTTTCTAGTCATGTACAACAATAGATTTTGACAAAATTTGGTCGGAATCATCTTTGAGGAAAGAGGAATTAAGTTAGTATAAATATTGGTTCTTGGCCCTCAGGGGCCTGAGGGGCAGGCCTCAAAAGTGGAATCCATTTTGTTTAAACGCTTGGTCTCTGCCTTCTGGGGTGGGAGGGGCAGGGACCAAAAAGGGAAATAGAGCAAATTATTTACATCCTACTTCTCCTGTAGGAATGATTGGATTTTGCCCAAATTTGGTAAAAAAAAAAAAATTTTGTATAGATGGAGAGTCTCCGTCCTCTAGAATGGAAGGGGCAGTGGGTAAAAGGGGAAATAGAGCAAATTTTTTAAAATCATACTCTTGTAGGAATGATTGGATTTTGCCCAAATTTGGCCAAAAGAATTTAGTATAGATGATGGGCCTCAGTCCTCTGGGGCAGGAATAAATAGTGGAAATAGAGGAAATTCTCTAAAATCCTTCTTTTGTGGGAATGCCTTGATTCTGTCCTTATTTGGTCTGAAGCACACCTAGTTGAAAGGAACCTAATTTTGTATCAACCAGGAGATGTAGGGCTCAGTAGGGGAAATTTAAACTCTTCACAAGCCTTCTTCTGTACAAGGATATTGTCCCAGTTTAGTCTGAAGCAATTTTTATGATTAGTGAATCAGACTTCTGTGTTGCCACAAGGCTGGAACCCAATAGGGAAAGTATTTGTCTTTGTTGAATGACGAATAAGCCAGATGAGAGATGCAAGCCCCTTGGGCCTCTTGTTTAACCTTGGTTAGATCCAGTGACGACCTTGTATTCTAAAAGTTTTACTACTGAATCCTCAAATATCATGTGTTTTTCAATTTCTTCTTAGTTGTGAACATGCAATTTTAAAAATAATGTTAGAAACGAAGTGGCTATGAGGCAAGAAGTACTGGAAGAACAAATCTCATATTTAACGTACCATTTTCCCTAGGTCCTTTGTGTACTGTACATATATTGTAACATAAGTAGACCTGGAAATAAATGCTGTATGATTGTTATGTATTGGTAAACTTATGTAGCAGAACACCGAGGTTTATTGCAGTATAAATTTGATATTGAATGTCAGAGATGTTAATAAAGATGATGAGTTGATGGCGGCACAGCCATCAGGAAAGGTCAGTGTTGCATTAACGTTGTACGAACCCTGTATATAATTATAGTGTGTATAATTTGAAGTCTATGGTCTATTTGATACAGTGGATGTTTGTCAAGTTAAACCCAACCTGGTCAGGAAACAACAAAGACTTAACTTCAGACTGTGATACCTTCTACAGAGTGTCCACCAGTACAACAGGTACTTACACTTCCTCCTAACATCTTCTACACAGTGTCCAACAGTACAACAGGTACTTAAACTTCCTCCTAATATCTTCTACAGAGTGTCCACCAGTACAACAGGTACTTACACTTTCTCCTTACATCTTCTACACAGTGTCCACCAGTACAACAGGTACTTACACTTCCTCCTTACTTCTACACAGTGTCCACCAGTACAACAGGTACTTACACTTCCTCCTTACTTCTACAGAGTGTCCACCAGTACAACAGGTACTTACACTTCCTCCTTACATCTTCTACATAGTGTCCACCAGTACAACAGGTACTTACACTTCCTCCTAACATCTTCTACAGAGTGTCCACCAGTACAACAGGTACTTACACTTCCTCCTTACATCTTCTACATAGTGTCCACCAGTACAACAGGTACTTACACTTCCTCCTTACATCTTCTACACAGTGTCCACCAGTACAACAGGTACTTACACTTCCTCCTTACATCTTCTACAGAGTGTCCACCAGTACAACAGGTACTTACACTTCCTCCTTACATCTTCTACACAGTGTCCACCAGTACAACAGGTACTTACACTTCCTCCTTACATCTTCTACACAGTGTCCACCAGTACAACAGGTACTTACACTTCCTCCTTACATCTTCTACACAGTGTCCACCAGTACAACAGGTACTTACACTTCCTCCTTACATCTTCTACAGAGTGTCCACCAGTACAACAGGTACTTACACTTCCTCCTTACATCTTCTACACAGTGTCCACCAGTACAACAGGTACTTACACTTCCTCCTTACATCTTCTACAGAGTGTCCACCAGTACAACAGGTACTTACACTTCCTCCTTACATCTTCTACACAGTGTCCACCAGTACAACAGGTACTTACACTTCCTCCTTACATCTTCTACAGAGTGTCCACCAGTACAACAGGTACTTACACTTTCTCCTTACTTCTACACAGTGTCCACCAGTACAACAGGTACTTACACTTCCTCCTTACCACCAGTTGTCCACCAGTACAACAGGTACTTACACTTCCTCCTTACATCTTCTACACAGTGTCCACCAGTACAACAGGTACTTACACTTCCTCCTTACTTCTACAGAGTGTCCACCAGTACAACAGGTACTTACACTTCCTCCTTACATCTTCTACAGAGTGTCCACCAGTACAACAGGTACTTACACTTCCTCCTTACATCTTCTACAGAGTGTCCACCAGTACAACAGGTACTTACACTTCCTCCTTACTTCTACACAGTGTCCACCAGTACAACAGGTACTTACACTTCCTCCTTACATCTTCTACACAGTGTCCACCAGTACAACAGGTACTTACACTTCCTGTCCACCAGTACAACAGGTACTTACACTTCCTCTTCTACAACAGGTACTTCACTACACACAGTGTCCACCAGTACAACAGGTACTTACATCTTCTACAGAGTGTCCACCAGTACAACAGGTACTTACACTTCCTCCTTACTTCTACACAGTGTCCACCAGTACAACAGGTACTTACACTTCCTCCTTACATCTTCTACAGAGTGTCCACCAGTACAACAGGTACTTACACTTCCTCCTTACATCTTCTACACAGTGTCCACCAGTACAACAGGTACTTACACTTCCTCCTAACATCTTCTACACAGTGTCCACCAGTACAACAGGTACTTACACTTCCTCCTAACATCTTCTACACAGTGTCCACCAGTACAACAGGTACTTACACTTCCTCCTTACATCTTCTACAGAGTGTCCACCAGTACAACAGGTACTTACACTTCCTCCTTACTTCTACAGAGTGTTATAGAAACAAGTGCATGATATTCAAATTTTCAACTATTTAGATTTTCCGTTGTTGTTTGATACAGGAACAAAGGAAGAAAAGACAGCTTTTTTAACAACTAAAGATGGGCAGCAATTTTTACATCCTTTTTGTAAAATTCGATGGCAACACCTTCTGACTGATCTTTCTTCACTGAAAATCCTGGAGAAGGACAATATCATTGATCTAGGTAATGGTATAGAATATTTCACAGTAATTTTAATGTACTAGTGGATCAGGGTTGGCATCTTTGTAGCTGTGCCATTGTACAATTAGGACCTTAACTAGCTGTGCGGTTCTTTTTGTCTCCAGAAATACTGCAAATATATTTGCCTCCCTCTTGTTACTAGTCCCCGCTTGGGGAGGAGGTACAGTTTACAACAGTTTGCAGGAAAATTACATTTTCATGCTCCTTGAATAATTTGGGAGTGTGGGGGGGCATATACCATATTTTCTGGGTTACAATCCTCACCAGTATATAAGCTTGAGAGCAGATTTTTTACAATTTTGTTTTTATTTGATCAACATATTAGCCACACCCTTTCTTAAGAGATGTTGACATTTGATATACTGGTAACAGTAACGGAAGGCACTTCTTATGAAGTTGTAACATTGACCAAAATTTGTTGATATAACAGACGGTTGAGGGCAGTTTATCAAGATCTTCAGTTGAAACATTTAATAAGTTTGCAAATGAATTATACACAGATAATCAATGATTTATCAGTTTCAGTGATATTTTTGTGAACATATTTTCTTTTGATTCAAACATAGTTGGAATTTTCATTAAATAGGATGGCAGTTATGTTTCGCACTTTTAAACCTGCATTACGTATACAATTTAGTTCAAGTTTTTTTGTTTTTTGTTTTGTTTTGTTTTTTTTTGGTATCGAAGATTATTTCTGTAACATGTTACAAGAACAGCGAAAGTATTGTAAGTCAGCTGACAGTTCAGTTACTTGTTTGAAAAGTGCCAGATGGATCTTTTAATCACATCCTGGTGTATTGTTTTTTCAGATTGGATAAGATTAGGCTATGAGCATCAATGGAAAGAAATGCTAAAAATGGAACAGGGACAGGATTCAGGGTAAGGCTTGACTTATGTTCAATGTCTGATCTGGTACATGTTTGTTTTATGAAAATTACAATGGATGTAGTTTTTTAGCAATAATTGTCTGTAAACATGGTGTGGCATCTGATGTATGTCTTGTGTTAAATATTATGTTGAGCGTGAAGTGTTGATACCTGGTCAGTAGTTTATTGGGGTGGATCTGTAAATCACTGACGCTTGGTCAGTAGTTTATTGGGGTGGAGCTGTAAATCATTGACACTTGGTCAGTAGTTTATTGGGGTGGAGCTGTAAATCATTGACACTTGGTCAGTAGTTTATTGGGGTGGATCTGTAAATCACTGACGCTTGGTCAGTAGTTTATTGGGGTGGAGCTGTAAATCATTGACACTTGGTCAGTAGTTTATTGGGGTGGGTCTGTAAATCATTGACACTTGGTCAGTAGTTTATTGGGGTGGAGCTGTAAATCATTGACACTTGGTCAGTGAGTTAATAGAATGAAAGAATTAAAGTAATGTCACATTAAGTTACATAGCACAACATGACATGACATGGGTATATTTCCTGTACAACAAGGCGATGATGTGATTTGTGTAAATCTTCTAACTTGGAATGGTATAAAAGTGTTCAGTAGGATTGGTACAAATACAGCAATGGAAAACTAATGTCGCAAGCTTTTAAAACACTTCTTTACTTTCTGAAGAATGAGCAAATATTTAATGCTTTAGTCCAAAAGGCACTAAGAGTGGTGAATTGTACAACCAACTTTAAAATTTGAGAGATTTCACTCTTAGTAACACTAGATATATATGGAGCAGGGATTGGCAGGAGCCACTTGTAATCAATAGGTTCATCAAATATTATTTGTATTTCAGACCAGCAGAAATTCCTGATCAGGCTGTGTTTGACCGTCTCTCCCTACGATGTGGACGAGTGTTACCCAAGGATGGAGAGGTAATGGGTTAGTCCGCTGAGTATAGAAACACATTTATGTTACAAGGTGGTAGTAAGTAAAGAAATTGTGCAAGAAATATAGTACTGCTTAATTTTTTTGATATCCGGGATTTTAATCCTTACATTCATGAGGAGTTAAGTGATCTATCAATTATCATGTCTAATATATAAACAGTAGCTTTGTTTTATCACAAAAATGTAATTTTCTCCACTTTGTAATAGAATGGTACATAGTGTGTAGCTGAAGTAGAATATTTCACTGTTAATTAAGGGGTACTATGAATAAACAGGATCATATGAGAAGAGTTTGCCTTCTGCGCTACTGTTTATATATTAGACATGGTGAGTTGTAGTAACACCAGGGCTCTCGATCTGCCAGATTTGGGGCCGAATATTCCCGATGCAAAATAGTATCTTTTTTTCCCAATTTAGATCCCAAGTTTTCCCAATTCTAAGGAAAACACAGCTATTTTTTCCCAATTCTAAGGGCCCCGGGCCCCAGTCCCAAAATGGGGTGCGAGAACCCAGAACACTAATGTTACATGTACCATGTGACCTGTCACTTCATTAAATTTCTCAATCATGCATTACAAGTACTTTTGACTGCATTAAAAGAGATATCAGGACATATTCAAGTGGTGTCATATCAGTGATAGTGCTATATGGATGAATGTGTAATAGAACTGAACAAAAACAAAAACCCTGTAAATAAACAAAATGGTGACAGGTAACCATCCTAGATTTGGAAAGTTTGTTGTTGCTAAGTACTAAAGAAATCTGTGGATGGACCAGTTAGTCTCCCCTTGAGCCTTAATATTCAGTACTCGGAGTGAAAAAAGGGAACAGAATTGATCCTAAATGGTACTACATGACATTCTCTTTACAGTACTGCTGGAGATGGATAGGATACAATTATGGTGTGGATCTCTTGGTAACTTATATGAACAATATTATCACTCTCAAACGGAACACTCACAGTCAGTCATGTCCTCACGCAGTCAGCTTACAGACACTACGGCATGTCACCTACAGGTGAGTTACATCAGATACAGGTGAGTTATAGGTACTGATACATCAGATACAGGTGAGTTATAGGTACTGATACATCAGATACAGGTGAGTTATAGGTGCTGATACATCAGATACAGGTGAGTTATAGGTACTGATACATCAGATACAGGTGAGTTATAGGTGCTGATACATCAGATACAGGTGAGTTATAGGTACTGATACATCAGATGCAGGGGAGTTATAGGTACTGATACATCAGATACAGGTGAGTTACTGATACATCAGATACAGGTAAGTTATAGGTACTGATACATCAGATACAGGTGAGTTACTGATACATCAGATACAGGTGAGTTATAGGTACTGATACATCAGATACAGGTGAGTTATAGGTGCTGATACATCAGATACAGGTGAGTTATAGGTACTGATACATCAGATACAGGTGAGTTATAGGTACTGATACATCAGATGCAGGGGAGTTATAGGTACTGATACATCAGATACAGGTGAGTTATAGGTACTGATACATCAGATACAGGTGAGTTATAGGTACTGATACATCAGATACAGGTGAGTTATAGGTGCTGATACATCAGATACAGGTGAGTTATAGGTGCTGATACATCAGATACAGGTGAGTTATAGGTACTGATACATCAGATACAGGTGAGTTATAGGTACTGATACATCAGATACAGGTGAGTTATAGGTGCTGATACATCAGATACAGGTGAGTTATAGGTACTGATACATCAGATACAGGTGAGTTATAGGTACTGATACATCAGATACAGGTGAGTTATAGGTACTGATACATCAGATACAGGTGAGTTATAGGTACTGATACATCAGATACAGATACAGGTGAGTTATAGGTACTCAGATACATCAGATACAGATACAGTGAGTTATAGGTACTGATACATCAGATACAGGTGAGTTATAGGTACTGATACATCAGATACAGGTGAGTTATAGGTACTGATACATCAGATACAGGTGAGTTATAGGTACTGATACATCAGATACAGGTGAGTTATAGGTACTGATACATTAGATACAGGTGAGTTATAGGTACTGATACACCAGCATTAAAACAAACCCTTTGTGCTTGTTAACCTTTTATCAACCTCAGAAAAAATACCAGTCTTGAAATAAATGCTTGGTTGGTGTTTTATTATAGGTAAATTAAGTATACTATTTATATCCTTTACTGTGTCCCATTATCATTACACACATCAATAACGCTAATGTCTTGTGCAGATGTGTTTATGAAGGAATGACTCCTGCACATTATTTAGAAATGCCTCCACAAAATCTATTTGAAATATTAGTTTTTATGTCAATCCTTTTGTTATCTGAATAGACAACAATGGGATAAACATTAAATTGTGTAAGTAGCAAATGATAAATAAATATGTGAGCATATGAAATTTATTGCCTGTTGCCATGGTTATAAGAGGGGTTAAAACAATAGGTAGTTTTTAGGCTGACAAACTTGTGTTGTTTAATGATCAGTGACTTTGAATTTCAAAATGGACAAAAACAAAATTGCATGATAATTATGAAGAAAATCTGTAAATAGAAGTTGATAGTTTTTTTAAGGCTGTCAGGGGATAACTACAATTGAACTTCAATAAGTAAGCTTCCTGGACTGGCTTTGGCAGTTATTCAATTCATCAGAGGTAGATTTTAGTCATCCTCTGATAACCTAAACTATAAAAGATTGGGATATTCTTGTCTAGAATTGATTGTTGTGATTCAATATTATTTCTGTATCAATCTTATATATCCAGGTTGAATGTAGCCTGTTTTGATGAGAATGGCAAACTGAAGAATTCAAAATCCACTGGTCTGAAGCACATCAGCTTAGGGAAGGATGAGGTAAGTCCGACTATTGACAGGAACAGATACCTCTAAAGAATCGGTCAGATATACTACAATAGATAGCGAAGGATAAGGTAAGTCCGACTTCTGACAGGAACAGATACTTCTAAAGAATCTGTCAGATATACTACAATAAATAGCGAAGGATGAGGTAAGTCCGACTTCTGACAGGAACAGATACCTCTAAAGAATCTGTCAGATATACTACAATAGATAGCGAAGGATGAGGTAAGTCAGACTTCTGACAGGAACAGGTACTTCTAAAGAATCTGTCAGATATACTACAATAGATAGCGAAGGATGAGGTAAGTCCGACTTCTGACAGGAACAGATACCTCTAAAGAATCTGTCAGATATACTACAATAGATAGTGAAGGATAAGGTAAGTCCGACTTCTGACAGGAACAGGTACTTCTAAAGAATCTGTCAGATATACTACAATAGATAGTGAAGGATGAGGTAAGTCTGACTTCTGACAGGAACAGGTACTTCTAAAGAATCTGTCAGATATACTACAATAGATAGTGAAGGATAAGGTAAGTCCGACTTCTGACAGGAACAGATACCTCTAAAGAATCTGTCAGATATACTACAATAGATAGTGAAGGATGAGGTAAGTCAGACTTCTGACAGGAACAGTTACTTCTAAAGAATCGGTCAGATATACTACAATAGATAGCGAAGGATGAGGTAAGTCAGACTTCTGACAGGAACAGATACCTCTAAAGAATCTGTCAGATATACTACAATAGATAGTGAAGGATGAGGTAAGTCAGACTTCTGACAGGAACAGGTACTTCTAAAGAATCTGTCAGATATACTACAATAGATAGTGAAGGATGAGGTAAGTCCGACTTCTGAGAGGAACAGATACCTCTAAAGAATCGGTCAGATATACTACAATAGAAAGTTGTTGACAATGTTTGTATGAGTTAAAGACATGAGTGTAGATCATCAGTAAAATATATTGTGTGGAGACGAGTTGACACAAGTTGACTCTGGATACAACACCGTGATCAGTGACCTCTACTGATAGTGTTTATTTGATTGACAAAGATGGTATCTATTCATGCTATGAATTGTTGGTCTAAAAATCTCAAAAAAAAACCAGAAACATTGTTGGTCTATATACTGAGAAATAAATAGCAGTGTGAACTCTCATCATTGTCAAAACCTGCAAGCTTTCATCAGGAAATCATTAAACATTAAATGTACTTGTCAATTTAGTTGACATAGTGATGAAT
The DNA here is from genome assembly GCF_031769215.1 of Ylistrum balloti. Classification (NCBI taxonomy): domain Eukaryota; kingdom Metazoa; phylum Mollusca; class Bivalvia; order Pectinida; family Pectinidae; genus Ylistrum; species Ylistrum balloti. The sequence goes on along the minus strand of NW_026782788.1, from coordinate 335,185 downwards.
AATAAAGAAAGGTCATTAAGAATTGCTACGTTTACATCTCCATGGCGACTGATTACATGACATTTTTACAGGAGGTGGTAGTGATGACACTGGGTCAGGGCTTCATCTTTCCCCTCCATATCACTGTCAACTTGTTGCTGACCACACCACCTGACTCTGGTCATCCACCCATCAGCATGGATTGTGATACCATTAGGGCAGGTATCCAAGGAAACAGCCAGGTAGAAAGTCACTGTGATACAGGTGTACAGACAGTATGTGATCTTCCAATGAGAGGTTGTGATATTGGAGTACAAACTATCCCTTCTGTGGGCCAACTCGTGGAGGCTTCCCACAAGGGAGTACAGACTATCTCTTCTTTGGATCAAACTTTGGTATGAATGAACCTATGCTATGTTAGAAAGATAGTCAAACTTGCAATTTGTGAGCCAATCAACTTTTTGAATGGTTGAGTAAAGTCTTGAGTGCCCATCAACTCTGGAATGGCTGAGTACAGTCTTGAGTGCCCATCAACTCTGGAATGGTTGTGTACAGTCTTGAGTGCCCATCTTCTCTGGAATGCTTGAGAACAGTCTTGAGTGCCCATCAACTCTGGAATGGTTGAGTATAGTCTTGAGTGCCCATCAACTGTGGAATGTTTGAGTAAAATCTTGAGTGCCCATCAACTCTGGATTGGTTGAGTACAGTCTTGAGTGTCCATCAACTGTGGAATGTTTGAGTAAAATCTTGAGTGCCCATCAACTCTGGATTGGTTGAGTACAGTCTTGAGTGCCAGACAACTCTGGGATGCTTGAGAACAGTCTTGAGTGCCAGTCAACTCTGGAATGATTGTGTACAGTCTTGAGTGCCCATCAACTCTGGAATGGTTGAGTACAGTCTTGAGTGCCTATCAACTCTGGGATGTTTGAGTACAGTCTTGAGTGCCCATCAACTCTGGAATGTTTGTGTACAGTCTTGAGTGCCCATCAACTCTGGAGTAGTTGAGTACAGTCTTGAGTGCCAGACAACTCTGGGATGCTTGAGAATAGTCTTGAGTGCCCATCAACTCTGGGATGGTTGAGTACAGTCTTGAGTGCCCATCAACTCTGGAATGGTTGAGTACAGTCTTGAGTGCCTATCAACTCTGGGATGTTTGAGTACAGTCTTGAGTGCCAGTCAACTCTGGAATGGTTGTGTACAGTCTTGAGTGCCTATCAACTCTGGGATGTTTGAGTACAGTCTTGAGTGCCAGTCAACTCTGGAATGGTTGTGTACAGTCTTGAGTGCCCATCAACTCTGGAATGATTGAGTAAAGTCTTTAGTGTCAGACAACTCTGGAATGGTTGAGTACAGTCTTGAGTGCCCATCAACTCTGGAATGGTTGTGTACAGTCTTGAGTGCCCATCAACTCTGGAATGGTTGAGTACAGTCTTGAGTGCCAGTCAACTCTGGAATGGTTGTGTACAGTCTTGAGTGCCCATCAACTCTGGAATGTTTGTGTACAGTCTTGAGTGCCCATCAACTCTGGAATGGTTGAGTACAGTCTTGAGTGCCAGTTAACTTTTGGAATGGTTGTGTACTTTTGCCCCCTGGCAGGGAGAGTGTAAAGTTTAAAGGAATGACATATTTTGAAAAAAATGCTTACTTGATTTCAACCATATTTTCTTTTTCCATTGGTTGCTGTTTTTTTTTTTTTTTTTCTGAAAGCCGTTCAAAATTGGGGGCCAAGAGAGGGGCCTCAAATAGGCAAAAAATTTGAAAATATTTTATAAATGTTAGAACTAAATTTGTTTTCACAGTTGTAAAGCCCTTGTAGAATCTGATTGAAATTCAGGCATGTCTTGCTCTCTTGCTACAGAACCTAAGTAGTAAAATTGACCCTGTTGAAGGATTACCAGGGGAACAGGACAGGCCTGAATTTCTCAACCTCGATAAAAGGTTGAAGAGCTGTACAAATGTGAAAAGTGTTAAAGTCGTGCTAGGTAAGTGCATGCTAATGGTAGATGTTGACTTCTCTTGGCCAGGGTGATCCTTTGAAGAAAACAATTCAAATTACAAAACAAGGTCTGTCATGATCATCATTACCCAGGCTTCAGATGAGGGGTCCTGAAGGGAGAACTGTTTAATCCTGGAATTCAATAGCATTGCTTGTGGATATGAATCAAAGTTGGGCATATAATGAGTTTTTTTGTTGAGCTAATTATATCAGAACTGCAAGCCAATAACGGGTCAGATGGTTTATTTGAAATATCACAAGGTCAAGTGGTCAGCATGTAGTTAATCGGATCCATTGTCACAGACGATGGAACAGTCAGAAGGCTCCAGAGTATGATAACATCATGAAAACAATAAGTGCATTTGATAATAACTCAGGTTTTTTAATTGTTATCAACTTCTAACATCACAAAGAAATAACCACATTTTTCTTAATACTCATTTTGTTTTATATTTAACCTCAAATTAAAATGAAATCCCTCAAATTTACAAGGAATTGTTGTTTGTGAAGATGATACATATGAAATGTAACAGAAACTTCAGTAAGACAGTTATAACTCAGTGTATTGGAATGTCACTCTGTGGTATTGTGTCATTTTTCACTCCTCCAGGTGAGAGTGTCATGCTTCCATTACTCTGTCAATCCAGCTCCTGTAGTAGTTTATACGTGTGTAGATTCCTGGGAAGTCCTTCATTCCACATTCGTAGCCGCTGGAAACCACTCCCACTAATTTCCAGCGGTCATCGCTAGGGCTCTGACACATCAACGGTCCTCCGGAGTCACCCTAGAATATGACTTCTATTACCATACATACAAAAGACACATTTCACAAATCTGTAAATGAAATTCATAAAGGTGATCCATTACAAAATAAATATTTTAAATCTTGTCAATTTGAAGTTCACAGATAGTAATTGTTTTAATCAGTTATCAATAGAAACATTGATTTTAAGCAGCTTACCAAGCATGCATCATGACCTTCATCTGAGGCAGCACATATTGTTGACTGATCTATATAAAACTCTGTCTCTACTGCTTCATACTGCTCACTGCATACGTCGGTGTCCACCAAAGAAACAGAGGCTATCAGGGGAATGAAATTTCCCCAACCCTTGGGTCCTGTAAGGTCAAAGTTCACTGTTACCAATGGTATATGGCATATTGATCAGAACTTTGTTAAGCTAACGGTTCGGTGTCAGTAGATTATTTCTTAAGATAATCATTCTATATATGAAGTTGTTGAATCGTTCTGTTGATAGTTTTGAAAAGGACAAATCTCATAGAAGTACTTCTATATTTGTCATTATCAGAACTGTTTATGACTGCCTGTACATCAGTGTTATTGCAGAAATGAAGAAATGCCTGTACATCAGTGTTATTGCAGAAATGAAGAAATGCCTGTACATCAGTGTTATTGCAGAAATGAAGAAATGCCTGTACATTAGTGTTATTGCAGAAATGAAGAAATGCCTGTACATCAGTGTTATTGCAGAAATGAAGAAATGCCTGTACATCAGTGTTATTGCAGAAATGAAGAAATGCCTGTACATCAGTGTTATTGCAGAAATGAAGAAATGCCTGTACATCAGTGTTATTGCAGAAATGAAGAAATGCCTGTACATCAGTGTTATTGCAGAAATGAAGAAATGCCTGTACATCAGTGTTATTGCAGAAATGAAGAAATGCCTGTACATCAGTGTTATTGCAGAAATGAAGAAATGCCTGTACATTAGTGTTATTGCAGAAATGAAGAAATGCCTGTACATCAGTGTTATTGCAGAAATGAAGAAATGCCTGTACATCAGTGTTATTGCAGAAATGAAGAAATGCCTGTACATCAGTGTTATTGCAGAAATGAAGAAATGCCTGTACATCAGTGTTATTGCAGAAATGAAGAAATGCCTGTACATCAGTGTTATTGCAGAAATGAAGGAATGCCTGTACATCAGTGTTATTGCAGAAATGAAGGAATGCCTGTACATCAGTGTTATTGCAGAAATGAAGAAATGCCTGTACATCAGTGTTACTGCAGAAATGAAGGAATGCCTGTACATTAGTGTTATTGCTGAAATGACTACACGGTCAACTTCATCAGACAAATGACCAGTGTGGAGCGCACTAGTACTGACGTATGTTGTGTACAGATGGTGTGGAATCCACTAATTTTTTCGGCTGTACTATAATCCCAAGTACACTAAGGTCCAAAGTAGTGTGACAAGATGGTAAACAGATTATAGACAAAAAATACACCATATAGTAACCATATACTGTAGTGAATTCAGCTATGCTTTGTTTAACACTTTGTCATAGATGTGTGAGAGTATTTGGACTTGTCCCTATTTAGTTCAGACCCACTATGGTGTATCCAGATGGCCTCCTTAACCAGCCACCTGAAAGGAGTATTTTCCATGTCAACTCTTTTGGAATTGTCCCAGTCAGTGATATGATCTGGCTTTGTGGAATTATCTGCAAATTAATTTATTGATCCTGAACTGGATGTTCTGATCGAGTGAATTCTTTACCTTCTTGGGATTTCACCTCTATCTGGTTTTCTCAAATATACAATGTCACAGTTCTTGCATGTACTATACTTGGATTCAAATAAGCAAATTGTAGTTTCAGCAGTCCTAAAATTTTGATTTACCTGCAGATTATAGACATACTAACTACAGTACTAACTGATGAAGAGACTTAATACTTTCATCACTAGCTTTCAAATAGATATATATAGAATTTTTACTCCTAATTAAGGTCCAATGTCCCAACTTAGAGAGTAACAAAAATTACAAGAAATTCTCACCACAGATCATTATTGTTAAAAGCTTCCAGTCACAAAATTGTTAAAGCCCCCACAAAGTAAGCTGTACTTCATGTTCAAATTTTACATATAGCATCAAAACACTAATATAAAAGAACATTGACACAACTTTGAGATGACATCTACAATTCCTGTTAAAATTGTGGGCTTGATGTTTAGCTTTAAGTATTATACTTATCACATTCATATTCATGTTCTATTGACCAATCGTAATAAATTTCTATCAGTTTTGGGAGATACAACGTTGTTGGACATTTTGCGAATAATATAAAATGAAGTGGACACAGAAGGTTAAAAAGCAAAATATTTACAGCAACATGGTCGCAACTTACGGTAAGAAACTTGTCCCCATCCGGCAACAGAGCACAGCTGGCCAGGGGCGAATTCACCTTCATCTAGATCGGCTGTGTCTTCAAGTTGTAGCAGTTCGACAGGCATTAACTTCAGTAGAGCGATGTCATATAGCAGGGTGTTTACTACAAAGTATACGGTAAAGTAAGATGTCCAAAATATATAGCAGGGTGTTTACTACAGCGTATACAATAACATGTCCAAAATATATAGCAGGGTGTTTACTACAGCGTATACGGTAAAGTAACATGTCTAAAATATATAACAGGGTGTTTACTACAGCGTATACAATAACATGTCCAAAATATATAGCAGGGTGTTTGCTACAGCGTATACGGTAAAGTAACATGTCTAAAATATATAGCAGGGCGTTTACTACAGCGTATACAATAACATGTCCAAAATATATAGCAGGGTGTTTGCTACAGCGTATACAATAACATGTCCAAAATATATAGCAGGGTGTTTACTACAGTGTAGACAATAACATGTCCAAAATATATAGCAGGGTGTTTGCTACAGCGTATACGGTAAAATAACATGTCTAAAATATATAGCAGGGTGTTTGCTACAGCGTATACAATAACGTGTCCAAAATATATAGCAGGGTGTTTGCTACAGCATGTACGGTAAAATAACGTCTTTATTGTGTACAACATATCAATATATTAAGCGTCGAATATGGCAGACATTGACTTTATTGTGTACTACATCAAGATATTGACTGTAGAATATGGCAGACATTGACTTTATTGTGTACTTTATGTACATATGGCAGATAAGATATTGACTGTAGAATATGGCAGACATTGACTTTGTGTAGAATATGGCAACATTGACTTTGTGTACAACATATATTGACTGTAGAATATGGCAGATATTGACTTTGTGTACAACATCAAGATATTGACTGTAGAATATGGCAGATATTGACTTTGTGTACAACATCAAGATATTGACTGTAGAATATGGCAGACATTGACTTTGTGTACAACATCAAGATATTGACTGTAGAATATGGCAGATATTGACTTTGTGTACAACATCAAGATATTGACTGTAGAATATGGCAGACATTGACTTTGTGTACAACATCAAGATATTGACTGTAGAATATGGCAGACATTGACTTTATTGTGTACAACATCAAGATATTGACTGTAGAATATGGCAGATATTGACTTTATTGTGTACAACATCAAGATATTGACTGTAGAATATGGCAGACATTGACTTTGTGTACAACATCAAGATATTGACTGTAGAATATGGCAGATATTGACTTTGTGTACAACATCAAGATATTGACTGTAGAATATGGCAGATATTGACTTTATTGTGTACATCATCAAGATATTGACTGTAGAATATGGCAGATATTGACTTTGTGTACAACATCAAGATATTGACTGTAGAATATGGCAGACATTGACTTTGTGTACAACATCAAGATATTGACTGTAGAATATGGCAGACATTGACTTTGTGTACAACATCAAGATATTGACTGTAGAATATGGCAGACATTGACTTTATTGCTTATTTTGTGAATATACATTGACTTTGTGTAAGTTCGTGTGTATATGGATTTGACGTCAATGTGTACAACATCAAGATATTGACTGTAGAATATGGCAGACCTTTGTGTACAACATCTGTCTGGTACTGGTTGTGTTCTCCTATTATAACCTCCAACATCAAGATATTGAATGTAGAATATGGCAGATATTGACTTTGTGTACAACATCAAGATATTAGAATATGTTTCGGGTTACCTAAGCCTGCGTTCATCTCTTCACTGTAAAGATTTTTCTCCGTGTTAATACTATAAATCATTTCTGTACACATCATATTTATCATGTTATACAAGGAACTTGTCCACCTTGCATACTTTATTCAGCAGTCAGATATACTCTGATATACCCTTAGCAGGCCTGCCGAAGAGGCGGATTGTACAAAAGACACAAAATAATAACAACTTTAAATACATTCGGGAGAAAAGCCAAAACATTATTTTATCTGTATCTTATAAATGTTTACGATATACCCTTAGCAGGCCTGCCGAAGAGGCGGATTGTACAAAAGACTTCTGTTTCGTTCTGGGACTCGTCAGTGATACTACATCATACAGCTATTTCGTCCTGGGACTCGTCAGTGATACTACATCATACAGCTGTTTCGTCCTGGGACTCGTCAGTGATACTACATCATACAGCTATTTCGTCCTGGGACTCGTCAGTGATACTACATCATACAGCTGTTTCGTCCTGGGACTAGTCAGTGATACTACATCATACAGCTGTTTCGTCCTGGGACTCGTCAGTGATACTACATCATACAGCTGTTTCGTCCTGGGACTCGTCAGTGATACTACATCATACAGCTGTTTCGTCCTGGGACTCGTCAGTGATACTACATCATACAGCTGTTTCGTCCTGGGACTCGTCAGTGATACTACATCATACAGCTGTTTCGTCCTTCTAAGCGTCGTCAGTGATACTACATCATACAGTTTTTTGGTCCGTCTAGGACTCGTCAGTGATGCTACATCATACATCTGTTTCGTCCTTCTAAGCCTCGTCAATGATGCTACATCATACATCTGTTTCGTCCTTCTAAGACTCGTCAGTGATGGTATTTTTGTTATCACAAAAAATGCTTACTTGTTTAATGTCATTAAATAGATAAAGATAAATTCAACATTTGATTCAACAAGTTATCAAGTACATTACAAAGTCAAATGCAGTTTTCATCTGATGTACATTAGAAGTATTCTAATCCATCGGCAATACCAGAGAAGAGATCCCAATTACAATTACATTACCTGAATAAAAAAATACACCGCGAATGGCACATCCCAAGATGGATATAACTAAAGTACCGGAAGTGCCGGATGTACTGGAAATGGCTCGTCCCCGGATGGACATACCCAAAGTAAAATTGTACCAGGAACAGCCCTTCCCCGGATGGACATACCTGAAGTAAAGATTATCAGATACAGTTTGTGCCTTGATGAGCATACCGAAAGTAAAGATATGCCAGGAATGACCCGCCCCCTGACACACATACCTGAATTAAACATTTTCTGAAATAACCCTCCCCTGGTGGACATTACCTGACGCAGTGTGCAGCAGTGATGACCCACTCGGGGTTTGTGCTGATGAGAGTGCCACCACACAAATGTCGCATGCCAGTTTTCTCCGTAAACCAGAATGGGCGTAAGAAATGAAGAGAGACGAGCCATGGCCATTGGTTCCGCCCCATGGGCGTGCCTCCTACCACACGTTTCCCATGGTCCTCAGCTTTGAGGTCGTCAGATGCTGTCTTCTGCCCTGTCACGTCCTGTTTCTCCCCATGGTCCTCAGCATTGAGGTCGTCAGATGCTGTCTTCTGCCCTGTCACGTCCCGTTTCTCCCCATGGTCCTCGGCATTGAGGTCGTCAGATGCTGTTGTCTGCCCTGTCACGTCCCGTTTCTCCCCGTCGTTGTTTAGAACTAACTTGTCGACGAACACTTGTAGTTGTTCTTTCACTTGCTGAATCTCATCCTCCGGGCTAACACAAGAGCCATTGCATACCAGAACAAGGACTGTTATTATAATCACTGAAATTATAGGAACCAGCATTTATAATATGGTTTGATGACAACAAAATGGCCGTCTATTAGTGAAGTAATAAGACTGTGAGTATCTATATTCATATTATTTACACGTGGAATAACAAAGTATATACAGGAGCAATAATCTGCTGCGGTATATAACTTATGAAGTGGATCAAGCTGCTAATCAAAGTTAACAATTTTTTAGGGATCATCTAAAGTTATTTCAAGGTGTTCTCTTTTACAGAGTATTGTGTTATACTGTCCCCTTTACAGAGTCTTGTGTTATACTGTCCCCTTTACAGAGTATTGTGTTATACTGTTCCCTTTACAGAGTTTTGTGTTATACTGTTCCCTTTACAGAGTATTTTGTTATACTGTTCCCTTTACAGAGTATTTTGTTATACTGTTCCCTTTACAGAGTCTTGTGTTATACTGTTCCCTTTACAGAGTATTGTGTTATACTGTTCCCTTTACAGAGTATTGTGTTATACTGTTCCCTTTACAGAGTATTTTGTTATACTGTTCCCTTTACAGAGTATTGTGTTATACTGTTCCCTTTACAGAGTATTGTTATACTGTTATACTGTTCCCTTTACAGAGTGTTCCCTTTACAGAGTCTTGTGTTATACTGTCCCCTTTACAGAGTCTTGTGTTATACTGTTCCCTTTACAGAGTATTGTGTTATACTGTCCCCTTTACAGAGTCTTGTGTTATACTGTCCCCTTTACAGAGTATTGTGTTACAGAGTACTTTACAGAGTTTTACAGAGTATTGTGTTATACTGTTCCCTTTACAGAGTATTTTGTTATACTGTTCCCTTTACAGAGTTTAGTGTTATACTGTTCCCTTTACAGAGTATTGTGTTATACTGTCCCCTTTACAGAGTATTTTGTTATACTGTTCCCTTTACAGAGTCTTGTGTTATACTGTTCCCTTTACAGAGTATTTTGTTATACTGTTCCCTTTACAGAGTCTTGTGTTATACTGTTCCCTTTACAGAGTATTTTGTTATACTGTTCCCTTTACAGAGTATTTTGTTATACTGTTCCCTTTACAGAGTATTTTGTTATACTGTTCCCTTTACAGAGTATTTTGTTATACTGTTCCCTTTACAGAGTATTGTGTTATACTGTTCCCTTTACAGAGTATTGTGTTATACTGTTCCCTTTACAGAGTTTTGTGTTATACTGTTCCCTTTACAGAGTATTTTGTTATACTGTTCCCTTTACAGAGTATTTTGTTATACTGTTCCCTTTACAGAGTATTGTGTTATACTGTTCCCTTTACAGAGTCTTGTGTTATACTGTCCCCTTTACAGAGTATTGTGTTGTACTGTTCCCTTTACAGAGTTTTGTGTTATACTGTTCCCTTTACAGAGTATTTTGTTATACTGTTCCCTTTACAGAGTATTTTGTTATACTGTTCCCTGTACAGAGTTTTTTGTTATAGTGTCTGCAGTACAGAGTTGTGTTTTTTAGTTTTCCCTTTACAGAGTATTTTGTTATACTGTTCCCTTTACAGAGTATTTTGTTATACTGTTCCCTTTACTGTGTTATACTGTTCCCTTTACAGAGTATTGTGTTATACTGTTCCCTTTACAGAGTATTGTGTTATACTGTTCCCTTTACAGAGTATTTTGTTATACTGTATTGTGTTATACTGTCCCCTTTACAGAGTATTGTGTTATACTGTTCCCTTTACAGAGTTTAGTGTTATACTGTTCCCTTTACAGAGTATTTTGTTATACTGTTCCCTTTACAGAGTTTTGTGTTATACTGTTCCCTTTACAGAGTTTAGTGTTATACTGTTCCCTTTACAGAGTATTGTGTTATACTGTTCCCTTTACAGAGTCTTGTGTTATACTGTTCCCTTTACAGAGTTTTGTGTTCTACTGTTCCCTTTACAGAGTTTTGTGTTATACTGTTCCCTTTACAGAGTATTTTGTTATACTGTTCCCTTTACAGAGTGTGTTATACTGTTCCCTTTACAGAGTATTTTGTTATACTGTCCCCTTTACAGAGTATTGTGTTATACTGTTCCCTTTACAGAGTATTTTGTTCCCTTTGTATTTTGTTATACTGTTCCCTTTACAGAGTCTTGTGTTATACTGTTCCCTTTACAGAGTCTTGTGTTATACTGTTCCCTTTACAGAGTATTGTGTTATACTGTTCCCTTTACAGAGTTTTGTGTTATACTGTTCCCTTTACAGAGTATTTTGTTATACTGTTCCCTTTACAGAGTATTGTGTTATACTGTTCCCTTTACAGAGTATTTTGTTATACTGTTCCCTTTACAGAGTCTTGTGTTATACTGTTCCCTTTACAGAGTCTTGTGTTATACTGTTCCCTTTACAGAGTATTTTGTTATACTGTTCCCTTTACAGAGTATTTTGTTATACTGTTCCCTTTACAGAGTATTTTGTTATACTGTCCCCTTTACAGAGTCTTGTGTTATACTGTTCCCTTTACAGAGTATTTTGTTATACTGTCCCCTTTACAGAGTATTGTGTTATACTGTTCCCTTTACAGAGTATTGTGTTATACTGTTCCCTTTACAGAGTATTGTGTTATACTGTTCCCTTTACAGAGTATTTTGTTATACTGTCCCCTTTACAGAGTCTTGTGTTATACTGTTCCCTTTACAGAGTATTGTGTTATACTGTTCCCTTTACAGAGTCTTGTGTTATACTGTTCCCTTTACAGAGTTTTGTGTTATACTGTTCCCTTTACAGAGTTTAGTGTTATACTGTTCCCTTTACAGAGTCTTGTGTTATACTGTTCCCTTTACAGAGTTTTGTGTTATACTGTTCCCTTTACAGAGTATTTTGTTATACTGTTCCCTTTACAGAGTCTTGTGTTATACTGTTCCCTTTACAGAGTATTGTGTTATACTGTTCCCTTTACAGAGTTTTGTGTTATACTGTTCCCTTTACAGAGTCTTGTGTTATACTGTTCCCTTTACAGAGTATTTTGTTATACTGTTCCCTTTACAGAGTATTTTGTTATACTGTTCCCTTTACAGAGTTTTGTGTTATACTGTTCCCTTTACAGAGTTTAGTGTTATACTGTTCCCTTTATCTATGACTCGTTGGCTGAAAAGTATTTTCTAATACCCTGATGGCATCGTTTCTTAAACAGTTTCTTATAGTGACCCCTAGTTCTATCTGTACTGCTGACCCCTAGTTCTTTCTGTATTGTTGACCCCTAGTTATATTTGTATTGTTGACCCCTAGTTCTATATGTATTGTTGACCCCTAGTTCTATTTGTATTGTTGACCCCTAGTTCTATTTGTATTGTTGACCCCTAGTTATATTTGTATTGTTGACCCCTAGTTCTATCTGTATTGTTGACCCCTAGTTCTATTTGTATTGTTGACCCCTAGTTCTATTTGTATTGTTGACCCCTAGTTCTATCTGTACTGCTGACCCCTAGTTCTATCTGTATTGTTGACCCCTAGTTATATTTGTATTGTTGACCCCTAGTAATATTTGTATTTTTGACCCCTAGTTATATTTGTATTGTTGACCCCTAGTTCTTTTTTATTGTTGACCCCTAGTTATATTTGTATTGTTGACCCCTAGTTATATTTGTATTGTTGACCCCTAGTTATATTTGTATTGTTGACCCCTAGTTCTATTTGTATTGTTGACCCCTAGTTATATTTGTATTGTTGACCCCTAGTTATATTTGTATTGTTGACCCCTAGTTATATTTGTATTGTTGACCCCTAGTTATATTTGTATTGTTGACCCCTAGTTCTTTTTTTATTGTTGACCCCTAGTTATATTTGTATTGTTGAACCCTAGTTCTATTTGTATTGTTTCCATTGGAATTAATTTCGTTTTTCTGAGCAGTTAAACATACTGACAATATCGAATACATTTATCAGTTCTCTTATCCTGTAGAACATTAGTGTTGGAAGGTGCAAACCTCCCAAACTTTCCGTAAAACCGGGGAGTAGTTTCGTCGTTTTAGCTCATTTTGCCCTTCTTTTCAATAACCATGAGGTGAAATTCATATTTGGTTTGTAGGTTGCTGAGTTGAAACCGACAAATTACGCGAAAAAATTACTCTGACCCATATTCATAGTTACATGGGTTAAGTTTGATAAAACTTTTAAACAGCTGCTCACTAACTAAAAAGCGTAGAAGCATGGAATTTGGCTATAAGGTGTTAAGGATGTAGCCCAACCAATCAGGAATTACCTTGACTTATATTCAAGGTCACAGGGCTCAGATTTGTTAAAACCTTAATACAACTTCTTTTGATAAATCAAAGGGCTTAGAAACATGATATTTGGCGAGTGAGTCTCTTGGATGAAACCTAGCAACGTTTGAGAAAAGAAGTGGTCTTCATCCTTATTCAAGGCCTCAGAGGTAGAATTTATTAGAACACGTAAAACACTTCTGGCTGGTAAAGTCCGGGAAGCAGATTATCAACGACCTAAGGACATTTACGACGGCTGAATGATAAGTTGTGAGCCTTATTTTGAAGACGTAAAGCAGAGATGTCCTTTTTGATTGAGCTCTACTATTCACTGACTATTTAAGGTTGTGTATTGGAGAGTAGTGTCATTTGGTCATTTTATGTCGAAGAGGTAGCATGTGAAATAGATAAGGCAAGTGGCCTTTGTAAAATGGACAAAATCGCTGGAAGAATGGGTGATTAAATATTTGCATAAGAAAAGTCTAGCACCAAAGGATACCCAAACTGATATGGTAGCAACACTAGAAAATGACGCCCCTTCATTTGTTTCAGAGAAGAGGTGGGTGACGGAATTTAATCGCGGCAGAGCCTTGGGGAATGACGCCCGTCCTAAAACGCCTGTCACTGTTGCAACCCCAGAAATGGTCAGTTAAGTCCATGGTATTGTTAATGCTGAAAGGCGACTTGCAGAGAGGTATATAGCCATTACAGTTGGGATTTCATTAGAAAAAGTACATTTCATTCTTACGGAAGATTTTGCGGTCAGAAAGATCTCAGCCCGTTGGGTACAAACCCTTCTGACAATTGATCAGAAGCACACCGAGCGGACTTTGTGGGCGTGCTTATCTGAACCTTTTAGAAGCAGACGAGTGTGCACATATTGTATAAGTAGCGATATTGAGGATGAGTATCATTTTGTTTTAAGATATAAGCATTATAAAGATATTAGAACACGTTTTATCAAAAGAAAACAAAAATTATTTGAAACCTAGCATGGGTAAATTTATCCAACTCTTGAAAAAAGAAAAATATTAAGGATTTGTTGAATATAGGAAAAGATATTAGTATCAGTAAGAAACAGACATAGATTGATAGATGGAATTATTTTCTACACTTCAATCGGGTATGTGTGGTCTGTGTGTGTTGTGAGCTTTGTATATCATGTGTTTGTAGTTGTATTTATACTTACACTGTACGTATATGCACTGTACTGATAAACCGTAAGGTTTATGGTAATAAATGAATTAAAAAAGATTTTCGGACTTCGGTTTGACAAAGATCGTGAATGAGAGCATGTTTACAACAGGTATACCGTTTTTATGTGAATTCCGACGTCTTGAGTATTTCTCAGGTAAGTGAATCTTTCCTATATCGAGATAAATAGATTATAAATTCTCTTCACTTTTTAGTGGAATTTGATTCTAGTAGTGATTTTTGTTGATTAACAGAAATAAGAATACAATACAATACAATACAAATACGATACGATACAATACAATACAATACAAATACAATACATTACAATAACAATACAATAACAATACAATACAATACAGGTATTGTTGTTCAGCATCTGAAGACTAAGAATGAAAAAGCAAATGTTTAACATTCGTGTTTGCAATCTCCCTCCCCCCCCTCTCTCTCTAATAAAAATGACTAGGTTATATATAACATACCGTATGCTGGATACATCTCCACGTGTAGAAATATTCCTCTAGCTGATGTCAGTCTGCTAGGTACAAACTCTAGTTTCCTGTATGGGTGTGGTGTATATCAGAAACAAACTGAAATTTTACAACACGTGCAATTATCACATCGAAAACATGTGAACTAGGTCATGTATTTTTGTGAACATATGGGATTAAGTGAGAGGTTCAGTCGTTATTTTCTAAACGACTGTTAATTCGTGGTTTTAATAATTGACATACATGTTGATATTCTTCCAATAATTACCGATGATTGTTAAACAATTGCTGGAGATAAACGTTATCATAACCTGATCTTTAGAATCTGTCACCATAGTGACACGCCATCCACACATATCGTCTCCTGGGATCTTTATGTGCTTCATATGTCACCTATGTATGTCCATAATCAGCTTATAGTTAGGACCTGCTTGTTCTGTTGTTTTTCGGTAGTTAGATGAGATTAATTGGGAGCATTCAGTCGTTATTTTCTAAACGACTGTTAATGCGTGGTTTTAATAATTGACATACATGTTGAGATTCGTCCAATAATTACCGATGATTGTTAAACAATTGCTGGAGATAAACGTTGTCATAACCTGATCTTTAGGATCTGTCACTTTAGTGACTCGCCATCCATACATATCGTCCCTGGGAACTTTATGTGCTGCATATATCACCAACGTGTATATGTATCCAGCTTACTGTTGCGACCTCTTTGTTGTGGAAGGTACGCCAATGATACTACATGCCTTCAACGTGATGTGTTAAATACATGTAGTTATATCGTATCCGGAATAATGAGTAGATTCAGCCATCTTGCTTCATACATGACACTCTTTCTTCCCTACTGCTAAGTATATATTTATATATAGAAGCGTCCATGAAACTACTCAAAGAGAAAATGAGAGCAAGACAAGAAGAGATAAGTTCCAGTCACTTATTTTAACACTAAGGATATACACTTCCGGTGTTTTTCACCAGAAGTAAGACAGAATTTAATATCAAATAAATTCCAACATAGCATCTTGGCCTTTGGTAGTTTTATACACTTTGTTATCTTAATTTGTACTAGTAAACTTAAAACGGGCGATTTTATAAAACACATGTGGACTACTTTTTTGACGGAGTAGTTGACGGCGTGATTCGGTTAATAGCGTCAAGAATTTTATATCTTTCTAGTTGCTAAGGTGCTTCGCTTGAGTATAATTCTGGAGTCTTGGGTAGATTTCAACTAAATTTTGCATGAATTATCACCACAAATCACACATTTCAAATACGTGAATTCTGACTTGGTGGACCATTGCCCCGGATTTTAGGACCCGGAAACAAATAATTCTGTTTGTTTCCTGATGTTAGAAAACTGTTTTTGGGTGAAATTTGCAAAAATAAAGCACAGTGACCCTCTCTTTTTTAAATCATGAAAAGTATCACTGAAAATTTCTCTATCCAAATATAAAGGTTTTTTAAGTATAATACTAGATGATAGTCAAATAAAGGATTTAGGACTTTTTGGAACATTTACATTTTTTTTATTGCTATGCAGTTTAAAGCTCGTTAAAGAAAATGAAAACTGCATTTTTCGAATTATTTTTTCTTAATATCCAACAATCATAAATGTATTCATATCTTGTAATGAAAGACAAAAAGTTATTTATAAAACGGTTGTAGCGAAAAGAACGGGGAACGTCTGTTAAAAAGAGGAAAATTTAAGAACAATTTATGAAAATTAATTATTTCCTGGTATACATATTCTGACGCCTGTACTGGAAAAGGTAGTGTAGCAATATATTGATTTTTTGCTTTAACTCTCCTTTCTAATATTAAACATTTCTCAAAATCTTCATCATAAAACAAGTTTAATATTTGCTTTTTTACTTCTCATAGGAATACTTCCTTAACACAGAAATGTACTAAAGGGGTTTAAACGCTGATTTTTTTTTTTTTTTTTTTACAATAAATCGTCATTATTCAACATAAACAATTCAGTTTCTATAGCTGTAATTGTAAACGGTAGCCTCATCATTGTGACCACATTCACTCGGACAACAGCCTCGCGCACGTCGGTCCTTTTTTTCGCGACCAAATATCTCCACTGTAGATATATGTCCTTTCTGACCAGGATCTCCGATACAGAGAGCTACATTAATCAACGCTGCTTTCTTACTGTCCTGTTTCTTTCGTACCGTATCGCCGTGACAAGCCAATTTATCATTTATTCAAGGAGCAATCTATGTTCATGTTTTATTCCAATGATACAATATATATAGGACATCAGATGTCTTATTTGGATGTATAATATATCTTAGATCCTTCTGCTTGGACTTCAAGGAATTTGATTCACCTGTTTGGACTTTGTTCTGTACTGATTCATGTACTTAGAATTAATTTCTCTACCTTTGTGTTTCAACTGTTCTCATTCATGGCCATTCTTTCGCAGCCCACGAGTCTACTCTAATAATGGCTCAATTTTTCAATAGATATCAACCATCCCTTCACTTTCTCTCCCTCCCAACATCCCTTTACCTTCTCTCCCTCCCAACATCCCTTTACCTTCTCTCCCTCCAACCATCCCTTCACTTTCTCTCCCTCCCAACATCCCTTCACTTTCTCTCCCTCCCAACATTCCTTTACCTTCTCTCCCTCCCAACATCCCTTCACTTTCTCTCCCTCCCAACATTCCTTTACCTTCTCTCCCTCCCAACATCCCTTCACTTTCTCTCCCTCCCAACATCCCTTTACCTTCTCTCCCTCCCAACATTCCTTTACCCTCTCTCCATCCCAACATCCATGTACCTTCTCTCCCTCCCAACATTCCTTTACCCTCTCTCCCTCCCAACATCCCTTCACTTTCTCTCCCTCCCAACATTCCTTTACCTTCTCTCCCTCCCAACATCCCTTCACTTTCTCTCCCTCCCAACATCCCTTTACCTTCTCTCCCTCCCAACATCCCTTTACCTTCTCTCCCTCCCAACATCCCTTCACTTTCTCTCCATCCCAACATTCCTTACCTTCTCTCCCTCCCAACATTCCTTACTTTCTCTCCCTCTCAACATTCCTTTACCTTCTCTCCCTCCCAACATTCCTTTACCCTCTCTCCCTCCCAACATCCCTTCACTTTCTCTCCCTCCCAACATTCCTTTACCTTCTCTCCCTCCCAACATCCCTTCACTTTCTCTCCCTCCCAACATCCCTTTACCTTCTCTCCCTCCCAACATCCCTTTACCTTCTCTCCCTCCCAACATTCCTTACCTTCTCTCCCTTCCAACATTCCTTTACCTTCTCTCCCTCCCAACATTCCTTACCTTCTCTCCCTCCCAACATTCCTTTACCTTCTCTCCCTCCCAACATTCCTTTACCTTCTCTCCCTCCCAACATCCCTTTACCCTCTCTCCCTCCCAACATCCCTGTACCTTCTCTCCCTCCCAACATCCATGTACCTTCTCTCCCTCCCAACATCCCTTTACCTTCTCTCCCTCCCAACATCCCTTTACCCTCTTTCCATCCCAACATCCCTTTACCTTCTCTCCCTCCCAACATTCCTTACCTTCTCTCCCTCCCAACATTCCTTTGCCTTCTCTCCCTCCCAACATCCCTTCACTTTCTCTCCCTCCCAACATCCCTTCACTTTCTCTCCTTCCCAACATTCCTTTACCCTCTCTCCCTCCCAACATCCCTTTACCCTCTCTCCCTCCCAACATCCTGTACCTTCTTTCCTTCCCAACATCCCTTTTCCCTCTCTCCATCCCAACATCCCTTCACTTTCTCTCCCTCCCAACATCCCTTTTCCCTCTCTCCATCCCAACATCCCTGTACCTTCTCTCCCTCCCAACATCCCTTTTCCCTCTCTCCCTCCCAACATCCCTTCACTTTCTCTCCCTCCCAACACTCCTTTACCTTCTCTCCCTCCCAACATCCCTTTACCTTCTCTCCCTCCCAACATCCCTTCACTTTCTCTCCCTCCCAACATTCCTTTACCTTCTCTCCCTCCCAACATCCCTTTACCTTCTCTCCCTCCCAACATCCCTTTACTTTCTCTCCATCCCAACATCCCTTTACTTTCTCTCCCTCCCAACATTCCTTTACCTTCTCTCCCTCCCAACATCCCTTCACTTTCTCTCCCTCCCAACATTCCTTTACCTTCTCTCCCTCCCAATATTCCTTTACCTTCTCTCCCTCCCAACATTCCTTACCTTCTCTCCCTCCCAACATCCCTTCACTTTCTCTCCCTCCCAACATCCCTTTACCTTCTCTCCCTCCCAACATTCCTTACCTTCTCTCCCTCCCAACATTCCTTACCCTCTCTCCCTCCCAACATCCTGTACCTTCTTTCCTTCCCAACATCCCTTTTCCCTCTCTCCATCCCAACATCCCTGTACCTTCTCTCCCTCCCAACATCCCTTTTCCCTCTTTCCATCCCAACATCCCTTTTCCCTCTCTCCATCCCAACATCCCTGTACCTTCTCTCCCTCCCGTATTAGTTTCGGGTCCCTTAAAACGTATCTCACCAGCTATGTCCACGAATTGAGATGTGTTCAAACTAAAGGATTTAATTCAGAAAAATGACCGACGAAACAAATATTTTTTTAAATACCTACAGATCCGACCCCAAATGCCCTTACCTTAAACAGAGACGTATGTATACGTCTCTGCCTTAAATGACCGACATGTGTATCGGACATGTGACTGCACTCCCATTTCTGATGACATCAATAAATTACAGGGATGCATGAGATAACTTACAGTGGCCCAGAAATACTCGTGTATAACTCAAAATCACCAATTGAACCGAATGATATCCTTGCGAAAAGAACATTGGGCGAAAATGGTGGACATCTCTATTTATGTATGTTACTTTTCTAAAGGATCAGATTCTAGTTTTTATTGTTCGCTTATTTCTCTCAAAAGAGGTATATTTCTTGCCTTCCTTTTCATACTACAAACTATTTAGAAGTTCCCCCTCTGTCGGTCTACAACTGGTTAGTTAACTAAAATCAGAAAGGAGTCATAATGACATTAAAAGTTATTTTGAAATCAACAATTTTTCAGTGCAAGATGTGCATGTTTGGATTTTCATAGCCAAAACTTGCAAGGGCTCTTTTATTCATGGTAAAATTTTATTCACTTGATAGACGACAGCAAAACACTGGCATCCAAGGATGGGTTGATGTGTTATTTTATTACTTCTGGAAGGAAGTTTGACATGTAGAAATGTGAAGTATTCGTAATGTACACAAATTTGCCAATGAAATATAACCCCATCTTTTATGAGGAATCGATTTAACTGTTATTCTTTCTGGAATTGGGAACCGTAATATGTTACAGCAACCAAAATCATCCGGGTGTTAGGTCACGCAGGTCAATAGTTCACGTGATACAGATCGACAAAATGGGCCTCTCCGAAATACATAACGTTCCAAAACCAATGTCGAGACATCATTTAATTACGCGAAACTCCACAGAAGCGCACCATGTTTAATGATCGCCAAATGTTAATGTTTAACATTAATTATAGCTTTATACTATATGATCATGCAAAATTTAAGTGTTTAGCAGATTAAACCACCAGTTCATTGACAATAGAAAACTGTTTTAAATTTCAAAGATGCATATTTTAGCGCTGAAACATATTTGGATATATCTTACCGAGTTTTGGGTATTTATGGGTGGTTTTAGGTAATTTAGGAAAGGATTTGGTAGTTTTTAATTAGTTTGGATATGTTTGTGTGGTTTGGCGTAGTTTGTGTATTTCATCGTACTCGGTCTCTTCTCCACCATCGACTACATATACCTCAGCGTAATTCATGGTCGATCCCAAGAAAGTATGGCGGAAAAACGAAACCACCAGGCACATCCATCGGGCACATGGAACTTCATATCACCACGGACTTATATACACATGTGTATATAAGTCCGTGATATCACACAAGAAATTATGACATATCAACCTGCATCACGTGAAAGCTTGTGTAAGCTGACATGTCAATAAAGATACATTCACTAAACTAGGACTACCGAAACGTAAAAGAGAATTGAAGACATGCGCCATTCGACTGTAGTAATCTAAGTCAGGCTTATACATATGCAATTAATAACTGACCAAAGAGACCTCAACTTCGTCGTTGCAGGCGCTTGTTTCCTACGGGAGTATAAAACATTTGTACGAGTCTGATTTCGTTTAAAAAATGGCGGCAAGAGAAACTTGTAAACAACATCACACAACGATATAAACATGAACTACGAGCTTCCGTCTAGCCTTATTACACCAACAAAGCGACCATAAATTCTTCGTATATGTTTACATAGATTCCATGTAATATTCAACATGTCAGAATTAATTACTGGTGGCTTATCCAGCTTTTATGGCGGAAAACAAAAACGGTAAAGGTGTTGTGTATATGCACACTGGTTGTATGCGGTTAAGTACATCATCAGAATTGCCGAGAGAATATCATTGACAAAAGTTAATTAAATCAATTACATATGCTAGTTAAAATTGAAAAGGGTTTGGCCACGATTTGGGTTTTGCTAAATTCTGTTACATCATAATATATATAGCACTAAGTTAAAGTCGGTGCATTAAAACAGTAAAGCATCAGCTCTTCTGGGCTATTAAAACAACATTAGCTGTTATGAGCTATTAAAACAACATCAGCTCTTATGAGTTATTAAAACAACATCAGCTCTTCTGGGCTATTAAAACAACATTAGCTCTTCTGAGCTATTAAAACAACACTAGCTCCTATGGGCTATTAAACTGATACATATAACATTAATTAAAAGACTTGCACAGTTTCACTAAATAAGACATACAATACAGTTTATAAAACTTTAAGACATACTGTTCTTGAATGTTTTACGTGCTCTGCCTTTATGTGTTGTATCTGCAGTGTGACAATAATGGAAATAAGTATGTCCTGTACCTAAGGCAGTGGAAGCTACTCATTACGCATGAGTGAGAAATTTAAAGATGTGACCGGTCACATGGTATATCACATCACAGTGTTGCTTTGACAAACAGTGTCTACTCTAAATGTAAAGAGTAGTGTGGGGGCAGACAATTCTCTTAGGATCCTGGTTTTGTTCTGTGTTGCCTTGATTTAAAGTGGAATATTTTATTGTAACTAAAAAACCTATATATTGTTATAGTGTATAAAAAACATGAGCAAATAAATTGCTTAAGCCAAATTTAAAAAAAAATCCCTATTTTGACTAGTTTCGCCTCTGTCACAGAGGCTTCTGGTAGGTCCTAAAGAAGCCTCTGCAACAGGGGTGAAACTAGCCGACAATAAAGTCAACACCCTCTTAATATCTGTAACGCGTGAGTATGTTGTGATTATTAGCCTCTTCGTATATACTTCTTAGTCTTTGTGTAATCACCCTGCAAACCTCGAGGGTATCCATACTCACAGCGAAGTACTAACCTAACACCCTCTTACTTATACCTGACGTTGGCTCCTTCCTTTTGAAGTTTCATGTTGCAAATTGATAATGTCATCAATTTTGATGTATATTTGACATTGATGATGGCGTGATGATCAGGTATACATACATGTGCTAAATGAACACAAATGAAGTAATAGAAGGACTTGCCATTTCATACATTTATACATAAAAACATTGGATTTCTTGTGATTGAGTGCCTATGTGTTGTAATCGGATATACAGTGTACAGGTATTTAGATGTATCAGTTGTACACTGTATCTTACAACATCAGCATGGATGTGAATATTGTATTCCATATGTTTTTATATTCTAATTTTCCTGCAAATTCTTAAACAACCTGTAGATAAATGACAACCAAAGTCTCTCACATTTTTTGCTAAGATCAGAACTATTTTTTCTATGATGACAGTTATATATACATGTAGAATTGAAGAAGCAGGATTCCAGATCGTTAACGCATTTTCTGTCTCTTAAGGTGGTAAAGCATATATTTTTCTACCAGAAAATTTTTATTTTAAATAGAAATTGGGAGGGAGAAAATTATTGCAACTATTAATAAAAAAAATTCCTAGTTTGGTGTTTTTTCCCCAAAGATTCACACTACATTTATAAAATACATATTTCAGACAATGGTCAAAGTTACAGGCTGCTGTAGATGAGCAAGTGAAGAAACAACGAATTGAGAAGATACCTGAAACATTTAAACAGACGTATGTTATTGCTGAAACTAACCTTGATATATTTATACACAAATTGTTCAGTTGCTATAATTGTTGTTAATTACACGTATAGTTTATTATTTTAATCCACATGTGGTAATTGGAGTTCTGATCAATTGAATAAGTTGATGATATCAAATGTCAAAAATTCATTAACAGATAATGTTCCATACTCCAACACACCAAACAAGATGAATGTACTTTCAAATCATACTTGTATATACAGAGAGTACACCAACACATTGCCATCAACGTCCTCTACTATCCTCTTTATACAGATAGTACACCAACACATTGCTATCAACGTCCTCTACTATCCTCTTTATACAGATAGTACACCAACACATTGCCATCAACGTCCTCTACTATCCTCTTTATACAGATAGTACACCAACACATTGCCATCAACGTCCTCTACTATCCTCTTTATACAGATAGTACACCAACACATTGCCATCAACGTCCTCTACTATCCTCTTTATACAGATAGTACACCAACACATTGCCATCAACGTCCTCTACTATCCTCTTTATACAGATAGTACACCAACACATTGCCATCAACGTCCTCTACTATCCTCTTTATACAGATAGTACACCAACACATTGCCATCAACGTCCTCTACTATCCTCTTTATACAGATAGTACACCAACACATTGCCATCAACGTCCTCTACTATCCTCTTTATACAGATAGTACACCAACACATTGCCATCAACGTCCTCTACTATCCTCTTTATACAGATAGTACACCAACACATTGCCATCAACGTCCTCTACTATCCTCTTTATACAGATAGTACACCAACACATTGCCATCAACGTCCTCTACTATCCTCTTTATACAGATAGTACACCAACACATTGCCATCAACGTCCTTTACTATTCTCTATATACAGATAGTACACCAACACATTGCTATCAACGTCCTCTACTATCCTCTTTATACAGAGAGTACACCAACACATTGCCATCAACGTCCTTTACTATTCTCTTTATACAGATAGTACACCAACACATTGCCATCAACGTCCTCTACTATTCTCTTTATACAGATAGTACACCAACACATTGCCATCAACGTCCTCTACTATCCTCTTTATACAGATAGTACACCAACACATTGCCATCAACGTCCTTTACTATTCTCTTTATACAGAGAATACACCAACACATTGCCATCAACGTCCTCTACTATCCTCTTTATACAGATAGTACACCAACACATTGCCATCAACGTCCTCTACTATCCTCTTTATACAGATAGTACACCAACACATTGCCATCAACGTCCTCTACTATCCTCTTTATACAGATAGTACACCAACACATTGCCATCAACGTCCTTTACTATTCTCTTTATACAGAGAGTACACCAACACATTGCCATCAACGTCCTCTACTATCCTCTTTATACAGATAGTACACCAACACATTGCCATCAACGTCCTTTACTATTCTCTTTATACAGATAGTACACCAACACATTGCCATCAACGTCCTCTACTATCCTCTTTATACAGAGATTGCCATCATCAACCTCTGCCACTTATTCTATCGATAACTAAAATGATGTTTCCCTTCTTGTCCTGTCAGTGCTCTAGTTCATTAAAATGTGCAGTTGGCAGCAGATCTATATTGACCAAGGCACGCTGTTTGTCCATTTTTCATAAAATTCTTTTCCTCATTTTTAGATGCCCATTGAAACTGTATTAAATTGTTTTTCAACTTTTAGGATATTGGGCCCGTCTGTGAAATGGAAGACATTCTTCAGACAACAAGATGCTTTTCTATATGCAAGGAGCCAAGCAGCTGTAGGTATTGATCACAATACTGATCCAATGAATTATTCAATACATGTATTTAACATCTTTGTTCAACATTTAAATTCGTGTGAGGCATTTTTTTCTGATAAACTTAAGATGGTTGTAAATTCCATCATATAAAAACTCCATGTACAAATTGTCTTCAACAATTTTCAGGATTTACATGTGTTTGCATTTGAAAGCGAGATCCTTGGGTCAGAAAGTGGACAGAGACAGTATTTGGTGACATCATACCCTGTGTTCTGGCATTACTACAGGTATTTACGACATGTTTACATAAGGAGTATGTAAATGCTGGTGATTCCAGCACCACAGAAACTTTTGATAAGATCACTTTTAAATATAGATACATATTGAGGCATAGCAAAAACTAGTAGCCTGGTTAAAAGTATTCATGTGGACAAGGAATTCACTAGTCCAGAAAATTTACATCAGAATTTTTCAAAACAAAGCATTAAGTTCTCATACATTGTGTATCATTATTCATTCAGCGCAGATGTGAATCATTTGTTGATATGTGGTGAACATTTTGCTAAAACTGTTACCAACAGTCTGTTTACTCATAAAGACACAATGAAACAATGTCCAAAGATAGAGCTTGTGTAAACACCAAACATCGTTAAGGGATATTTGATATAGCACATACATCACTGACATCTCTGAGAGGCAATCCTTCGTGGCAAATTGAGATATATTTTTAGAACAACGTTTGCAAAAGATAATTTTGGTAACTGGTTTTTTCAAGTTTAATGTCTCTTGGCAAGTGTTTTTGTTTTTCTTCTGTTGACAAGTAAAAAAACAAATGTAATATACATCCTGATAACTCGGAACTCTCCTACTCTACCACAGAAATAGGTATTATTATCACTGTCAATGAAACACTTGTTTTGTTTACGTTTGAAGGCACAAACTCACATGTGTATGTGCTGGAATTCTATAAATTTGAAAAGCAATGTCTTACAAAAGCAATGTCTTACAAAAGCAATGTCTTACTAAAGCAATGTCTTACAAAAGCAATGTCTTACAAAAGCAATGTCTTACAAAAGCAATGTGTAAGTAGTTAGGTAGACACTTTAATTTATTAGTATATATCTTGTGACGGACTATAGGCAAATTCCACTCATCAAGACAAGCAGATGAGTGCATGTACATGTATATATGTGATAATTGAATTGTTAAGTACATTCCTGATCAGGAAGTGTACAGGAAAATAAAATGGTTAGATACTTCTAGTCTCAGCTGGTCTACTTAGGCTGAATTATCAATCTAAGGTCTTTTGGTTTCTTCATAAAAGATATTGTCAACAATAAATTCTGTAGTTCCAGAATACATGGTCTTTGCAATTGCAACATCATTATCACCGTTACTGTGATAATGGAAGTCCGACTTTGTATTTTTGTATACTTTGTATACAATTTGAGCATTACATGAATGTATAAAATATACTGTAAAATCAGAGATTTTCGTGGGACTCAATTTGTGAGGTTTTTCTGAAAAATCTGCAATTTTGTGGACATTTGACTATGTGATTAATTATAAGGGAGAGCATAAAGACGCCTCTTTGTCTGTGTTTGTCCATTTGTCCATCATAATTTTGTTCGAAGCAAGATACAAAAACTATAAAAGGTATCAACATAAAACACATAAGTCAATAAATCTTAAGAAGGAAAAGTGCACCAGAACCATTACACTCTTTTGCATAATTTAGGAGTTATTGCCCTTTGTTATTTTTCATACATAAATTTTGTCCAGAGCATTACATTAAAACTATAAGAGGTATCAACACGAATCTTCATAGGTAGGTAGATCTCAATGAGTAGGAGGGCAGTGCATAAGAATTATAACTGTTATTGCCCTTTGTTATTATTCATACTAAAATTTTGTCCCATTCGGGCAGCATAACTCATCTCTGACGTCTCATGTTACAGTATGTGGACATATTAATTCATTTATTATGAGTACCCATGTATGAAGGAAAATAAAGCCTCCACAAAAATCAATGAATTCACAGTAAGTCACCATGATTTCTGTTTAGTTTACTTGTTCACCTTGTTACTGTCAAAGTGTTCTTTTCCATTTCAGGCAGCTGAAGAAAAGCAGTCGACATCACTATGAAGTCATACCAGAAAGTTAGTGATATATGTTCTTTTTATAGCACTATATACCGAGAACATATACTGGGGAATTTCTTAGGAATATCAATCACGCTACACTTGTCCACCTAAGAATTTCTAAAGTCCTAACTCCTTATCTGGTAAAAACAAGGACAAAAAAAGAAAACAATATTTGCAAGCTGTAGACATTTTGTCATTTCCTGCATCTTCCATATTTTTTCTGAAATTTCACAAAGATGTAAGAAACTTGCTTGGTCCATGGAAACATTTGAGATCTTCACTACTATATTGTATTTCCAAGATTATTAGCTGCTCCTGTTTACCATCGCGGTCAGGCGTGTGTCTTATATGTGGATGAAAACAAAATCAGCAGGGTAAAAAAAAAATGACAGTACCAAGTTTTTACAATTATCTGTCCATCACTTGTTTGTGACTGGAACAGATCATCTAGAACCGCCATTTGCAATCGTATACAGGATGATTTTTAAAATTGAAATAATAATAACATTCTCCTGGATTTAATTAATCATACCTTTTAATATGAATCACTGTAATATCTTCTGAACTTTCGTGGTTGCTATGGAAGCCATAGCAGATGTTTACAATAGCCTGTTGCATCCTGGGATCGATAGGTCATCAGGTTTAAGGTGAAGATCTAGAATGACTGCCATGCTTGTTTACGATAAGAATGACTTCGTGTAACTTACAAGAAATGATCACGTAATATAACTAAACCATACATAACGTCAGGCCCTATATCTGTGTGTAGACAATCCTTGAAGAATCCCAAGCCAAACGAGTTTGATAATTGCTCTTTTAGGCTTTTTATCAATGAAATGAAAGAATTATCGTGTATAATTCATTTGCAAACTTTTATAGAATGTTTCAATGACGATTTTGATAAATTGCCTTCCATTGCCTGATATATCAACGAACTTTGGTCAACATAACGGTTACCACGTTGTAAGAAAGGGTGCAGCTTATATTTCTGATGTGGCTAATATGTGGATAAAAATTTTTAAAAATCATTGAAATTTTGAATATTGAATGTCAATGCAACTTATAACCCAGAAAATACTGTACCTGGATATACTTGTATTTATATATATTTGATGGGTATGAAGAAATGAATTAACACCACCTGTTTACCACTGAGCCCCTCAAAAGTTAGGTGACATGTATATGATATTGCTGGACATAAAGAGTTGAAAACAGTCATGCTGCTTTAACTTTATTAGGTCACCTCAGACAAAGTCTCGTGGTGACCTATTACGATTGCCCCCGGCATTGTGCATCCGTAACAAATTTAACATTTCAACTTCTTCTCAAAAACCACTGATCCGATATCAATGACCTATAGTCATCTTGCTTCATCCGTCTGTCGTTTGCCATGTGTAAACTTTTGACATTTCAAACTTCAAAACCTCAAAGTTTCACCACTGGGATTGAGCTCAAACTTGCATGAAATGATCCTGAGATGGTCCTGACCAACTGTTGTTATTTTTCGGGGTATGTTTGAAATCCAAGATGGCTGCCATCTTGAAAAACATATTTCAAACTTCTTCTCAGTTCCACTGGTGCCAATTGGTGGGAATTTTAAGGAAAGGTAGCCAACAAAGTGTTGTTTTTTTCGACCTCGTCAAAACTTCAATATGGCAGTCAGAGAGGCCATTTTGTAACATGATTTCCATTGGAAACATTTTAAACTTGGTTAGAATTATGAGCTCAGGATGACGGCTTGATGGTATGCCCGTATTGAACCCCAGGGGCTGATAGGTGAGGCCAAAAAGGGTCAGATTGACTCATATTTCAAAAATCTTCTTCTCAGCACCCAGATATGGTAGAATCAAATGCTCTTTATGGATGGAAGCATCTTAAGGTGCTTTACTAAAATTGTGAATTTCATGGTCCAAGGTCTCTATTCCCCATGAGATGAGGTAAAGTTTACTACAGTTTATACGGAAAAACTAGATTTTTGAGCATGATTTGTTTGATTTCCATTGGAAATGTTTCAAACTTGGTTAGAATTATGAGTGAAGGATGACGGCTTGATGGTATGCCCATTTTGATCCTGACTGTCCCCCAGGGGCTGATGGGCAGGGCCAGAATGGGTCAAATTAACTTAAATTTCAAACATCTTCTTTTCAACAAACTGGTATGGCAGAATAAAATGCGCTTCATGGATAGAAGCATGTTTTAAGTGTTTTTATTAACAAAATGAATATGGGTTTTGTATTTCTTCATGCGGAAAAAGTTCATTTTATTGTATATTTGATGGAAAAATTGCATTTTTGAGCATAGTGTTTATTTCCCACTGGAAATACATTTGTAAGAATTATCAGTATAGGATGACAGTTTTGATGGTATGCAGGTATTGACACTGGCTTACGATATTCATTGTCACAATTTCTAATTCATGACACTTGAAAGCTGCCCTTTAACCACTGTAATCATTATTGCTGATCTCAGGTAACTGTAGGGATTATAGGTTGAAAGTGGTACTATGTTTCATTTTCCATGTATTAATATAGACACTGTAACTGATCTGTTTAACAGATTCTGTTTGTAAACTCTACTTTGACTTGGAGTTTCTGAAGGAATACAATCCCGGCAGAGATGGCAATCATATGGTAGAGGTCTTTATCAAGGTGAGATTATAGATTTTATTCAATATCGTGAATATCAGTGAGCTTATATTAGTGGATGGTGTCCCATGAAAGGCCTGTACTGATATTTGGTCTGTAGCACGGTAGGAAGAAGGGTTACCAGTTTTGGTCCAATGAGTAACCTTGACCACTTCAAGGTCACACACGTCAAATGTGTTAAGATATTCAAACAACTTCTTTTAGTAACTAAAATGTCCAGGATACTGATTTTTGGTTCATATCATGTCAAGATGAAAAGGTATCAAGTTTTCAAAGATGTTAAAATCTTCATACAAATACCCTTGAACTGCTTTTTAAAGATCACAAGGCTCAGATGTGTTAAATGCTCAAACAACTTCTCAAAAACCAAAGGTCCCCAGGTACTGATACTAGGTCTGTAGCATGCTTGCAAAAAGGGGTACCAATTTTTTCAAATGATTGACCTTGACCTACTGTCAATGTTGGAGGTCAAATATATTGAAATCTTCACACATCTTCTCACTGACAAAAATTGTGAGTGTATTGCTAGGATAGAGGCCTATCAATGATATTCAACAAGGAACCAGCAATATCATGGAGACACCTGCTTCAAAATGAATCTGATTGTTAATGAGTCTGTAAACCATGCGAGGAAATTCCTACCCCAGACAAAATGAGACTATAATCCTCGCTAAGAAATTCCTACCCCAGACAAAATGAGACTATAATCCTTGCTAAGGAAAGAAATTCCTACCCCAGACAAAATGTGGTTATTAAACCCTGCTTAGAAATTCCTACCCCAAACAAAGTTGTTATTTACTAGCATAAAAAGGCATAGGGAAGTACTCTGAAAATGTGTTGAAGGATTCTCTTGGAGTCAGAGAAGGGGCCACATTTCACTATTTTACTATTTTGATCATGGTTCAAACCATCATGGTTAATACAAAATGTTATTATAGGATATAATCAGGAGAAGTCCTGAAGAATATAGTCAAACAACATAAAAGGAAATGATTGTGATGGCAGAATGTTCCTTTAAACCATTATTGTCCCTTCTGGTAAATGTACTTTCAGTATGTCAATTACTGGTTACAACAGAAGTTTGGGATCAGCTGTGACAGGAGAAGAATTCTGGACCTAGAAGCCAGGTAATATTTAGATAAACCTGATTAGAGTTCCAGTTAATCTGTCTCTGCCTAACAATTCAAAGATTTTCCTCTCTGATACACATTATATATAACTTCCAACAGTGAAAGTATATGAGGATTTGAGATAACTACTTCCATGTTTGTAACTTTGAGTCCAGTATCCATGGCAACATTGACTTTGTAAAGATGTATAGGCAGAAAAGTGATTGTCTATTGAGTAATTGAATATTGGTTTATATAATTGATTGATTGATATTGAGTGATTCGTCTTTCAGCACTGATAGGAAATTCAGTCGACATCTGCTGTACCTGATTCCGGGAGTAGCCTTTAGAGATAACATACATGCAGGTACTTTCTTCAGTAATTTAATAGTGAGTTCTTGATGAACAAAAAAGATATGGAGCAAATTCTTCTCTGGTAGGAATGTCAAGATTCTGTCCCAATTAGGTCTGTAATATCCTAGGGTAAAGAGGTTAACAGCGGGTCTTGGTCTCCTGGGACAGGAGGGGCGGGTCTCAATAAGAAAAATTGATCAGATTCTTTAAATTCCTTCTTCTTATGTAGGAATGTGTGTATTTTGTCCCAATTTGGTCGGTCTGAAGCATTCTTGGATGGAGGAGAACAAGTTTTGAATACACTCTTGATCTTTACCTTGGGACTGGAGGTGCAGAGCCCAATATTGAAATAAAACAAATTCTTTAAAATCCTGTAGAAATGACAGGTATTTTAGTGCAGTCTGTTCTGCTGACTCCCTGGTAATGAAGAGATGGAGGTTTATAAGAGAAATAGATACAAACTTTTAGATTTCTTTTTCAGTTAGTTTGCATTTTAAAAAATCAGGCAAACATAGCCAGTTGAGAGATACAACCATATGTGCCTATTCTGATATTTATGGGTTGGAACTTGGTAATTTAGGAATGTCAAAGCAGAAATTCCAAGGTATGTAATTGTATAGAATTCTAGTTGCAGCCCGTTTTAGCTAAAATTTCTAAATGAGTTTTTAGGTATTTCAGTTCTAGATCGTTTTGATATACAACTGTGTGAAAAAGTTTTTGTATGAAATATTGTTAACAGAACAAAGTCATATTTGACAGGAAAAAAAACAATTTGTTAACCTGTGTTATATTTCAGGAAATTTTGTTCATTTTATGGCTGGAGAGTTGAGGAAACATTGTAATGGGAATGACAAGGAAAACCTGTTGTTGGAGAATGAGACATTTATGTATGGTCAAGGTCACAAAGAGGAGACCAAGGAACTGCCGGAGGGTGTTACAACTCCTAACTTGGAGGATATTGAGGCACTCAGGCTTGGTAAAGGTCACACACAGGTCAGGCATGGTAAAGGTCATACAGAGAAAAAGAGAGAATTGCCGGAGGGTGTTACAACTACAGAGCTGGAGTCCCTGATGGTGAAAAACAAGGAAGGAGAGGATGTGTGGTTCTGTGATCTAGGTAATTCTAAATTTCTCTCTATGTACAAGTCAGTTGAACATATTTAAGTTTCATAATGACTGCTATCTCTATAGTATATAACTGAATGGTAAATTTTAGGGGAATAAAACTGATCTACTTTGAAGGATTTAACATGTATTACTGTAAATCACCTATAATTTGCATAGGATTTATATGAGTGTTCAAATCCCTAGCGGTTATTTGTATGAAAATAAGTGGATTGCATCCATTTTGATTCAGTTATTGATACAGGTCCCTAATAGACCATCATTCACAAATTTTTAGTCATTTCTTGACCAGCTTTCAGGAAATCATATATTTGCAAATATGTGTGAAGAGGTGGGTATGCAAGTATTTGGAAAATCTAAGTGAATTACAGTATAAAACACTAATGTATTTCAGAACATTTTTGTCTGGTTGGTAATGTCAGTAGAATAGAAGTTCTTATAACACAACCAGTAGAAGATTTGAGCAAGTTGTTTTGATGACTACATGGTCACTCCATCTAACAAGTTTTATTCTATACACTGTAATGTGAATTTTTTAAGATCCAGTGTGCGTATATCAAAAGCTGAAGGAGTGATATGCTCCAAAATGATGAGAGAAGTCACCCATTCAAATCAGAGCGAATATCTGATTGATGATATGAATTTTCTCTGAAGTATTGATAATAATCCTTCATATAATTTTGGTATGGAGAGACAATAATTCTGTATATTGATTATGAAGGTGTGTATACAAAGAACAGGAACTTTCGACTCTACTTGTCTCGTAAGCTGGGAAAAGACAACCCACTGGTTCTATCATCTGATAATTTGTACAACCCAACACCTACCAGGCAGAGGTCGACAGAAGGTCCCAACCAGGGAACCAGGCAGAGGTCGACAGAAGGTCCCAACCAGGGAACCAGGCAGAGGTCGACAGAAAGTCCCAGCCAGAGTTCCAGGCAGAGGCAGACAGAAGGTCCCAGCCAGAATACCAGTTGCAGGCTGACAGAAGGTCCCAGCCAGAATACCAGCTGCAGGCTGACAGAAGGTCCCAACCAGAATACCAGCTGCAGGCTGACAGAAGGTCCCAACCAGAATACCAGCTGCAGGCTGACAGAAGGTCCCAACCAGAATACCAGCTGCAGGCTGACAGAGGATCAATCGGATAAAGACAAACATATATTCATGGACTCCCTTGTTGCAAATGTACAGTGAGTATTACATAATAATTGTAGGAAAAAGCATGAGTTGACAGCCATCTTACATACAGTGGTATGTTAGGTGAAGCTAAGGCAGCTATTGTACTGTAATCAGGGAAACTTTGTGCCTTTTGGGTGAAAATAAAAATTGGGCTAGAACTGGGTGTTGAAGCTGAACATTTTGGTGTTTATTGGGATGAATTTAATGCTGAGAGAAAATGAAAATTTTTCATTTGATCATTGGTTAACGTTTACCCTTGTACAAATTCAGTATATTGGCAGGTTAACAAGTAAAGAAAGTGATTTTAAGATGACTTTCACAGTAACATAATCAAATCTTACAGGACATTTTTCATCTATAACACTGAAATTTCAGAATTGTCACTCCTGTCATTCCTGGTTAATTGGATGTTCTCATATCCTTAAGCAAATTTCATTGTTGCTATTCATCAAGAAGAACTCTACAAATCTTTCAAATTACTTGTGTACTTATTGGTATATTTTCCTATTTTAAAACCAAAGTCAAGGCCCTCGACCCCTCTATTACAGAGTTATTGCCCTTTGTTTAAATTTTGTGTCAAGAGCATAATTTTGCTTGTATTTACAGTAGGTTATTGAAATTTAGTATATACTTTAATCATACCTAGACAATGTGCAGTGTACAAAATTCAGGGCCCACAACTCCTTAATTACAAAGTTATTGTCCTTTATTCAAATTTCATGTCGCGATATTAACGTTGAATTATTTGCATGAAACTAGGATAATGAAACTTGGTGTATACATTGGTCATACTAGGAGAATATGCATTTTACCAAAATCAGGGCCCTTGACCCCTCAATTACAGAGTTACTACCCTTCAATAATTTTTTTAAATGTCTGAAGTATAACTTGGCCTGCATTATACTAGGATAATGAAATGTGATGTTTACATTACATACTAAAAGAATGTGCTATATATAAAATTCAGGGCCTTTAACCCCTTAATTTAGAAAGTTTTCACCGTTGTTAAAAATTTTATGTCATGAGCTTTAGCTTTGCTTGTATCAAAAATTTGGTGTATACTTGGTCATACAAGGAGGATGTACCATGTATCCAATTCATGGTCTGAAACTCCTTAATAACAGAATATTGCCCTTTGTTAAAGTCTTTACGAGGACATTCATCAATTTCACTGATACTGTTGTTCCTAGCAAATGTTGTCTTGTGAGGAATTGAAAAAATACACACTATGGTATCTTGGTATGTCAGAAGAAAGGAATGTCATGTCTTTTCTTAAATTATCATTACCTTTATTTATGATGTATATATCTTGATAGTATGATAATCTCGATAAATTGTTGCATTTTCAATAAATGATTTGTATTAGAAAGTGGGTTTTGACACAACAGTCTGATTATAATTTTCACTGTTACTTCTTCAGATACCAGCCTGATACAAGAATTCTATCATTTGACAGTGAGCGGATTCAGTCTCGTTCATCAGTGGGTCATCAAAAAGATGACAGACAAGAGATTGCAGGTATTACAATTTAATAATACGATAGCAATGGCAAGGTCACAGGACAGGATAAAGGTGATCATAGTTCAGTCAGAACTCGTCCTTATAGCAAGGTCACAGGACAGGATAAAGGTGATCATAGTTCAGTCAATACTAGTCCTTATAGCAAGGTCACAGGATAAAGGAGGTTGTTGTTAGGTCAGTACTAAGTCTGATGGCAAGGTGACAGGATAAAGGAGGTTGTTGTTAGATCAGTACTAAGTCTGATGGCAAGGTCACAGGATAAAGGAGGTTGTTGTTAGGTCAGTACTAAGTCTGATGGCAAGGTCACAGGATAAAGGAGGTTGTTGTTAGATCAGTACTAAGTCTGATGGCAAGGTGACAGGATAAAGGAGGTTGTTGTTAGGTCAGTACTAAGTCTGATGGCAAGGTCACAGGATAAAGGAGGTTGTTGTTAGATCAGTACTAAGTCTGATGGCAAGGTCACAGGATAAAGGAGGTTGTTGTTAGGTCAGTACTAAGTCTGATGGCAAGGTCACAGGATAAATGAGATTGTTGTTCAGTTAGTACTAAGGTAGCAGGAAACGGTTAATTTCATTTTTTCATGAAATTATGGGTCATATTTGTGATATTCAGGTATGGCAGATTGGTTAGGAAAATATACCCTTACATGTATATATATTTATGAATGACATAACAATAACATTAATAGTAGAGAAATAAAAATTGTGTAAAATTTCCCCTGATTTGCCAACTTAAAAATGTTGAAAATGTGAAAATACTTCTAATTCCAACCTAACACTACAACTTTGTAGAATGAATTTATTTCTGAACACCTGTCTTAAGATTAACGTTATTGCCATGGTAACAAATTACATATATTTCACCAAATTCCAACCTGCAACACCTTGGCAACAAGACCTCGTGTAAACACTAAGGAAGTTTTACTTCATGTAAAGCTAGTTTTTGGTGTGTAGACACAGATTCGAGACTTCCAAAATAGTTATCTCCAACACAATGCAAAAATATTATTCTGAATTTTAGCAAGCATCTATTTTTTTCAATTTTGTTTAAACCTTTATAATGGGGTAGTCTAATGAGCAAAAATATCATCGATGGGCATGTCAGTACTAGCTGCTCCTAAAGTCTGGTTGGCAGGGTCACATAATAAATGAGACTGTTTTTAGGTCAGTACTGAGCCTGATGGCAGAGTCACGTGATAGAGGAGATTGTGGTTCATGGTTCGGTCAGAAATAAGCCTTAAAGCAGGGTCACATAATAAATGAGACTGTTTTTGGGTCAGTACTAAGTCTTATGGCAGGGTCACATAATAAACGACTGTTTTTAGGTCAGTACTAAGTCTGATGGCAGAGTCACATAATAAATGAGACTGTTTTTAGGTCAGTATAAATGAGACTGTTTTTAGGTCAGTACTAAGTCTGATGGCAGAGTCACATAATAAATGAGACTGTTTTTAGGTCAGTACTAAGTCTGATGGCAGAGTCACATAATAAATGACTGTTTTTAGGTCAGTACTAAGTCTGATGGCAGAGTCACATAATAAATGAGACTGTTTTTAGGTCAGTACTAAGTCTGATGGCAGAGTCACATAATAAATGAGACTGTTTTTAGGTCAGTACTAAGTCTGATGGCAGAGTCACATAATAAATGAGACTGTTTTTAGGTCAGTACTAAGTCTGATGGCAGAATCACATAATAAATGACTGTTTTTAGGTCAGTACTAAGTCTGATGGCAGAGTCACATAATAAATGAGACTGTTTTTAGGTCAGTACTAAGTCTGATGGCAGACATGATAAAGGTGATTGTGGTTTGATTAGTAAAAGCTTTGCTTTCACGATGTTTTTGAGGAGGATAAAAACAAAGGGAACAACTATACTTTCAGACACTTTGGATGGACATCATCATTCTCCGTATCCAGAACTGGATAAATACATCACATCCTATGTACAAAGAAATGGAACCAAAGGACAGATCCGTCACTGGACATACTTTTCAGAAGGGGAGATAATTGTGTATGAAATTTGCAGGAACCGATGGTGTGAAAATATTGGGCGTCCTCACAAGAGCAACAACATTATGTAGGTCACAGAGGTCATCATGATATTGTTTCCAAAACATGTAGGTCACAGAGGTCATCATGATATTGTCTCCAAAACATGTAGGTCACAGAGGTCATCATGATATTGTCTCCAAAACATGTAGGTCACAGAGGTCATCATGATATTGTCTCCAAAACATGTAGGTCACAGAGGTCATCATGATATTGTCTCCAAAACATGTAGGTCACAGAGGTCATCATGATATTGTCTCCAAAACATGTAGGTCACAGAGTGTCATCATGATATTGTCTCCAAAACATGTAGGTCACAGAGGTCATCATGATATTGTCTCCAAAACATGTAGGTGACAGAGGTCATCATGATATTGTCTCCAAAACATGTAGGTGACAGAGGTCATCATGATATTGTCTCCAAAACATGTAGGTGACAGAGGTCATCATGATATTGTCTCCAAAACATGTAGGTCACAGAGTGTCATCATGATATTGTCTCCAAAACATGTAGAACATCATAAACATTGTCTTGTAACATGTGTGATATTTTTTTAGTAAAAATTGTGTTGGTTACATGGCATTGTTTAATCATCCTTGATTTTAAAATTTATATTGAGACAAACTTTGAATGATCTATATGTGGGAGGTTTAAACGTTAAGAATCTGCCTATTTGGAAGAGTTATAATATTGAAATGTTTGCTTGTAAAAATATTGAAACTATACATTTGTTTGTAAAGTATCAAAACGGTATGTTTGTTTGAATAATTAAACTATAAAGAAGAGCACCAACTCCTGAAGTGAGGTCTTGTGATTACAACATAGATCTCTCGTTATAATCACACAACCTCTATCGTAACTCAACTACATGTACACCAGCCTTTAAGGCTGAAACATGTTGATAACCATTAGAAGACAGTAGAATACAGTATAGACATACCTTGTTTCAGGATTTCAGGTTTAAATTGTACTTCCAGGTTGATTGCTGACCTGAAGAAGGCAGTATACTACCAGAAATGTCATGATCCCGTCTGTAAGATGCAGAATTTCAAGTCGCCAGGTATGGTTTATCAGATTCATAAATTTTAAACTCTTTTTCAGACCAGTTTGTGTGTTTTCCTATGAAGCAAAAACTTAAAGTTTAGGGGAAGCATCTAGTTGGCACTTTGTCAATCATCGTTCCTTTTGTCAGTCGTGGATGATCTGGTACACTTCTTGTGACTTGATTGATGATAAGTCAGCAAAACTTCATGCAAAAAACTTGAATTATAAAAATGAAATTATAAATCTGTAGGTGACATTTGTGGCATGTGACATTGTCTGGTTTTACATTTATAAAGAATGTTTCCTATAGATAATTTCTATATGTTTGATTTTTGTCACCGAGGAAATAATGTCTTCCCTTAGGTTTGGTGTGCGCATCACACAGGACACAAAGGAAACTCTTTGGGCTGAAGCCAGGCATTCTGAAAGCATCCTTGGGAAAACCGTAAACCTGTTTTGTATAAACAGTGGGTCTCAGCCCCCTGGGGTCAGATAGAGAAAACCACAATTTCTTTAAAATCTGTCTTGCTCTTCCGGAATTCCAGGATGTTGCCCAAATTTGGTCTGCAGCATGCTTGGGTAAAGGAAAAATCAGTTTTGTATCAGCGATGGGTCTTGAGGCTAGTGGGGTGGGGCCCATTACAGAAAATCTATCAATTTCTTTAAAATCTATCTAGTTCTTCAGGAATCACAGGATCTAGTCTAGATTTGGCCTGAAGCATGCTTGGGTGACGGAAAATCAGTTTTGTGTAAATGGGTCTATGGGCCCTGGGATCAGATGGTTGGGGCTCAATACAGAAAACCTATCAATTTCTTTAAAATCTCTTTTATTCTTCAGGAATTGCAGGATATTGTCTAGATTTGATCTGGAGCATGGGGAGAGCTCAATTTTTTCAAAAAATCTATCTTGTTCATTTGTAGGAATGCCTGGATTCTGAACCATGCTTGGGAAAAAGGGATCAGTTGTGTATGAACAGTGGATTTTGATCCATTGGGCTAGGGGCAAATAGTAGACACAGCAAATTAATTAAAATGTTTATGATGTTGGAAGTGAAGAGAACTTATTTACAAACAGCTGCATCTAACCTCCTTTTGAGGAGAGTTAAACATATTATGGAGAAATAGATACAAGTGTTTTAAATACTTTTCTCTTATTAAAATCAGTATCAGCAAACTAAATCAGGTGAGTGATACAGGACCTATGGGTCTCTTGTTTAGTATTCAATCCTGTTTTTTATGAGGATTAATCTGTCTTTTTCAGACTACCCTTTGCCCAGAGAGGTGCTCCCTTCAAGCTTTTTTGATGAGTCAGAAATTGACCTTGAGGGAGAGGTGGATGATCAAGAATGTCTTAAAGCTGTTATTGATATGGAAAGTTCACTCACTGATGTTACTGAAGTCAATTCTTGGACTGGACAGAAATCTGAAATGATCAGTTATGTAAGTCCGTGTGTTAATAGATCTACAAATGATTCAAGTGTGGTGTATAAACCTGGTCCAGCCAGAATGACACACAATGCAATGGATCAAAATAAAAAGACAGGTGGAACTCCAGAAAGGTGTGTTGTGACTTTGAATGCAGACGATACTGATGACAGTGGAGTTTGTGGAATATCGACTACGACAAATAATACAATAGGGAGTCAGGATGACGAGGACTGCTGGGATGGGGACGATGACCTCCTCACAGCTATCAATGTATAACATTCACAGAACTAAATTTCTATCTAGTACAGAATTCTTTTTCAGCATGAAAGAACTCAATAATTACTCTTTAATATTTATCATAAACACTGCTTGCCTAGTCTGTTGTATTACAATTCATGTAAATTATAACTGAAACCATTATAAATAGTATACATGTATAGTATTCCTGGTCAGGCTTTCTAGTTTAGTCACTCTAGAAACACACTGTTGTTTGTTCATATCGCTGACATGTCTCCAAATCATTATTTGGGTTTCTTTTCTTCAGACTTCAGGTTAAACAATGATATGGAGATAAGAATAAGATATCAGGTTTAGCAGCCCTTTAGACACTTGTTAATGTCATTTATGATAACCAGCGATTTGTATGAAAAAGTTGACTGACGCCATTGTATGCCATAAGCGCACTTCGCCTTTATATATATATATACGGTATATATATATATATATATATATTGATGACCAAAAATATTGGCAGAAAAGGGCTAAAAATTACATTGATGCAAAATGACAATTTTGTATTGATTCCATGGAGTAAAGGGGTTAAGCCCTGTGATCCAGGTACCTTTCAGAGTACTTAACATGAATGATGATGTACTAGTTCCATTTCTTTCTTGACTGAAAAGTTTAGAAGAATAGAGGTGAAATTGTTTTAACAGCTGTACAGCTGTTTTAACTGAGTGAAAAATAAAATAACGATATTGAACTTGTGGAGATATTTTATTACTGTAACAGATCTAATTGATTGAAGTCATCAGATCTGCACTGAATTCCATTACTGAAAAGCTGTCATTTCACACTGATTATATTTCACTTGCCACGAGTTGTCTCCAGAGACTGTAAAAAAACACTTAACAATTTATGGACTTAACCAATATATCTCAGTTGGATACTGTTCATTTACTAGTAAATGCAATCTGGTGGTACTACACTGATGTAGGACTCTGTCCTGTACATGCAATCTGGTGGTACTACACTGATGTAGGACTCTGTCCTGTACAGTAAGTGGTACTGCACTGATGTAGGACGCTGTCCTGTACAGTAGGTGGTACTGCACTGATGTAGGACTCTGTCCTGTACAGTAGGTGGTACTGCACTGATGTAGGACACTCCTCATATTTTGTGTAATATTCTTGGATTTAACAGTAAAAACAAATAAGTATTAAGAAGACACATGGCGTCATCAAACTGAGATACACTTACTCAAAACCTACAATGCTTCAAAATCTGGCTATAAATCCAGCTGTTCTCAATCAAATTAATTGTGAAATAACGGCTTCATAATGGGACTTTAGGGTCTGAACTGCTTGGCGTTGAAACAAAAGACTCCCAAATAGAGGCTGACTGGTGTTTCCTAGGTCTATTTTATAGCAGTATATATATGTATGTATGATCACAGTCAAGTATTGCTAATAAAACACCATTACAATTCTCACAACTTCTCCACCAGATTCATAAGCTCAACACTTATAGTATATATAGTCTATTTTGTGATTTTACTCCCAAACTAATATCATCTCTATGATCTAGAGAGACAGAAGTGGTTTTGCTGATGAATTCCGGAAGAGAACTTGTAAGAACTCACTCTAGTCATGGACGGCATATAGGTTTCCATTGCATAGTCATATGCATGTCTGCACACACAACACAAAAATACTACAGGTTCAAACAATTATAATGTGGTAGCTTATCAACCTTAACTCTGTTTCAGAATAAATCACCATTTTACCCCCTCAAACAATTAAACCACGATGTGTTTGTTTATGTAATTATTTTTAAAGGAAAATACACTCAAAAGAGACTGCTTAGGGCAAGAAATGAGTGAAATCAATGACAGATCTATATTACTGAGACATTTAGGTCAAAATTTAATCATCAATTATGTTTCAATCTCCTATAGATCATTCAAAACAACCTCAAAACTGGCTACAAAAGTCAAAATTTCTATTTGTGTTAAAAACAATCCCTCTCTGGGAACATGTTCTTAAATAATATGTACGGTGTTTGAAAAAGCAACATTTTTTTATGAAATGAATTGATGAAATCAAGTAAAGTGAAACCTGTTCACTGTTAAAACTACAAATCATTAACAAGTAAATGTCCCACGTAAAACTCTCAGCTTATTCTCTGGTCTAGTGTCAACAAAGCACATTACTACTTGTGCCATTTCATTTTCAAAACTTCAAATGGTTATTGGTTTGAAAAAGTTAGATGTAATGCAAAGTAT
The DNA here is from genome assembly GCF_031769215.1 of Ylistrum balloti. Classification (NCBI taxonomy): domain Eukaryota; kingdom Metazoa; phylum Mollusca; class Bivalvia; order Pectinida; family Pectinidae; genus Ylistrum; species Ylistrum balloti. The sequence continues at coordinate 293,485 of NW_026782788.1, read as the reverse complement.
GTAATTAAATGTCATGAAACGCATCCACTTACTAATAAATACTCTATTATGTGTTTCAATAAGTCATACAACTGGTTTTAATAAAATTCAAACTTCAGTAGTGCAATAAACTTTCAATAAAAATATACTCGGTAAATCATTACTTTGAGCGAGTTTTAAATGACAAAAAAATGTGTATCTGGCGAGAAAAAATGGTATACATGTATATATGACACAAAAGTTGATCAGTATGAGAAAGCTAACCAAATATATAAAGCCACAGGGCAACACAAACAAGGGCGGGTATATAGAGTAGATTTTGATTAGCATCATATATTTAACATTGCATATTATTCTACTATTATGTGATAACATTTCATTGGCTGCTTCAGGCTTGATTCTAATTGGTTAATTCAACTTTCTGTATTTAAAATGGGTAACATAGGATGGTCCTAAAAAAAATCTGTATTGAAAACTTTTTGCTTTCAATACAGAAACAATTGGTTTGGGGAAAATTCAACATATTTATTCCTTGTGAATAATTGGTGATGACACTTGCTGTTTGTTATCCAGTGATAACCCCTATCACTATTGATTATCCAGTAAAGGCACCAATCACCATCAGTTATCCAGTGATAACCCCCATCATTATTGATTATCCAGTAAAGGCACCAATCACCATCAGTTATCCCGTGATAACTCCTATCAATATTGATTATCCAGTAAAGGCACCAATCACCATCAGTTATCCAGTGATAACCCCCATCATTATTGATTATCCAGTAAAGGCACCAATCACCATCAGTTATCCCGTGATAACCCCTATCACTATTGATTATCCAGTAAAGGCACCAATCACCATCAGTTATCCAGTGATAACCCCCATCATTATTGATTATCCAGTAAAGGCACCAATCACCATCAGTTATCCAGTGATAACCCCCATCATTATTGATTATCCAGTAAAGGCACCAATCACCACTAGTTAATCACAGCACATATTAGCCATCAGAAATCCACAAATTTTGTAACTGGACAAGCAGGACCCCATCTGATACTGACTGGTGTCTTACTGGACAATGCATGCTGATTTCCCCAAACTATTGTTTTTATGCGTAATGGCTTGATATTGAAATATCAGATTCTCCACTTGAAACTCCTGCTTGGATGATATCGCTGGACAGCCTTAAAAGGGAAATTTTGGTAAGTGACAGATTAGCCAATAAGAAGGAAGCCCCTTGACAGCCTGTGTGAGACGCGGTGGATCTGAGCCAATCTGTGTCAGCCACACCTTTATACACTGGAACCTCTCTTCTGTAGGTACAACACTCATGCCTGAAGGACACAAATACTGCTTTACAGTTCCGGCTTTAAAACTTAATATTTCACAATATTTCTGATCTACCATCAATTTCACAGATTACATCAAAAGTTTCTAAGGATTAAATTTTCCTTGTGTTTTAACTTCTGACATGGGCTTAAGATTTAACGCCCTCTGATTGATGCAACACAAATTGTGAACCAACTACATATCGTGTTTATAACAGACTAGTACCTGATCACTCACTTCTGCTTGACTATTGTGAATAATTCTTTTGGAATAAAAGAAAAGCCAACTAAACAAGTCCGAGAGCCTGTTAGTTTCCTGACAAGTCTCGACAGTCTATCATTGTCCCAATGAGTCTGAGAGCCTGTCCATATCCCGGCCTGTGTGTTGTACCTAACAGAAGTTTTATTCTGCCCAGTGAAGCATGGAATACTACCAGTGGACCTTAGAACATCACAGTTTACACAATACAGTCAGTGGTATATAAATATGTACAGCAAAACAATCGGTAAAAATATCAAACTCAAACAGGATTTGGTAAAACAATGATACAGAAAAATTAGGATTGTGTACCTCCTTTTGTAACTAGTGAGTCAGAGAGACTCATGACTTTGTATAACACATTGGCACATCAGCATCATACTTCATAATTATACACCTGTCACTTTTCATAGGTGTCACACTCATCTAAACATTCCAATAGTTTCTTATCATTTAGTGTTTCTTTACTACAAAATCATTAATATTATATCAAACAATATTTCAGTTTTATTTTTAACCTTTTACCATATGCATTGTATTAATTTTCAAAAGAAAGAGAATTTTTTCATGTGTTATGACAGTTGAACCAGTATCAACAAAGCAAAGAAGACATAGTACAGAGTAGCAAACCATGATTGAGGCAAACAAAGGCAAATATATCACGGACGGATTGATGAGTTAAAACTTGTACAAAAATAATCAATATTGCAAAATAAAAACATAGAAATTAAAATAAAATCATACATTGAAAATAAAAATTTGTACATAAAAAGCAGTTTCTTTCATATTTTTTTGGGGTTATTTTTTGGAGAAGGAATAAAAAAATGGGTATCGTATAAAATGGTGATGGTATGAACATTTTAACTATGATTGTATTCAAAATATATTGAAACAGTTGACTATAAATTTGCAATGGATATAACTACAAATAACAAAAGGGATTATGAAAGAATGGGTTCATCACACTGAAACATACAAGACTAGAGACTTAAGGTCCACTGCTCTGGTAGCTCCAAGATTTTTGTCAAGATAACAAACAATATATATATTCTACAGACATCAGCTCAATAACAAAATGTGTTGCCAGCAACAACGGGCTTCCACACACAACCTATCTCATTAATCAAAACAAACAATGTCCTGTGATCCTGCCTGTCAGATCTAATACTTCAGACTTTGATAATGAACAGGATATATCAAAATTAATATCCTGCTTTCAATTATCAATATTTATTAACTTCAAATTAAATTTACTCCTAATTAGAAGAAATCTTTGGCTCCCTCTCTCAAATCTCCTTTTCATTCCGAAGAATTTCCACCTGGATTATTGTGTTGGCCAGGTCTGACCATACAAGCTGTCTTTTGCTGGTTCTTACTTGTGACAAAAGGACTTTATCTTTGCTGGGAAAATTACACATTAATCACAGCACTAAGGCAGGAAAAATTCACCCAGCCTTTTAGGTCAGGTTTAAACTAATTACATTGCTTTTTACAACCAGCAAATGTTGAAACTTCCATTATTATTTTACCTGTTATGTTACCTAATAAATGTATTTACTTCTGGGAGTAGTCATCATTTACTATCTTACACTCTGGCCACCCGTGTAGAGCCTCTCCCAATCTACACCCTCTCTAAAGCTACACCAGACCATTGACAAACTCACACGTCTGGTCACTAGTGTAGAGAGACTCTCCAAATCTACACCAGACCATTGACAAACTCACACGTCTGGTCACCAGTGTAGAGAGACTCTCCAAATCTACACCAGACCATTGACAAACTCACACGTATGGTCACTAGTGTAGAGAGACTCTCCAAATCTACACCAGACCATTGACAAACTCACACGTCTGGTCACCAGTGTAGAGAGACTCTCCAAATCTACACCAGACCAATGACAAACTCGCACGTCTGGTCACCAGTGTAGAGAGACTCTCCAAATCTACACCAGACCATTGACAAACTCACACGTCTGGTCACCAGTGTAGAGAGACTCTCCAAATCTACACCAGACCATTGACAAACTCACACGTCTGGTCACTAGTGTAGAGAGACTCTCCAAATCTACACCAGACCATTGACAAACTCACACGTCTGGTCACCAGTGTAGAGAGACTCTCCAAATCTACACCAGACCAATGACAAACTCGCACGTCTGGTCACCAGTGTAGAGAGACTCTCCAAATCTACACCAGACCATTGACAAACAATCACACACTATGGCCATCAGTGTTGAAACAACTCGCTGTACTAACAGGACGGTATTTACATGGTACTCTAGATCATTGAAAGTCTTGAACATCCTAACACCTTAAGGTCTTTATTTTTAGGCTGAAGAGTTTTTCCTTACGACACTGGAAACTTTATTACTTTTTCTGATAATTTAAACTTGTTCATTTTATCAGATTGTGTATCATCATTAATTCAAATTTACAACTAAATCACTAATAACCATAGATTGAGTACAGTACTGTTTTGGTGTATTTAAATCTGGAGGTTTGACTACATTGATGTTAATGACAACAAACACCTAGTCGTAGTTGCTCAAGCTTGGTTAACCAGTGGTTAGTGAAATTTTTCAAATAGAAATTAAACAAAATTGAGAACATTCTTGATCATCTCACAGTTGTAGATTTCTGATCATCTCACAGTTGTAGATTTCTGATCATCTCACAGTTGTAGATTTCTCATCATCTCACAGTTGTAGATTTCTGATCATCTCACAGTTGTAGATTTCTCATCATCTCACAGTTGTAGATTTCTGATCATCTCACAGTTGTAGATTTCTGATCATCTCACAGTTGTAGATTTCTGATCATCTCACAGTTGTAGATTTCTCATCATCTCACAGTTGTAGATTTCTCATCATCTCACAGTCGTAGATTTCTGATCATCTCACAGTTGTAGATTTCTGATCATCTCACAGTTGTAGATTTCTCATCATCTCACAGTTGTAGATTTCTGATCATCTCACAGTTGTAGATTTCTCATCATCTCACAGTTGTAGATTTCTGATCATCTCACAGTTGTAGATTTCTGATCATCTCACAGTTGTAGATTTCTGATCATCTCACAGTTGTAGATTTCTCATCATCTCACAGTTGTAGATTTCTCATCATCTCACAGTTGTAGATTTCTGATCATCTCACAGTTGTAGATTTCTGATCATCTCACAGTTGTAGATTTCTCATCATCTCACAGTTGTAGATTTCTGATCATCTCACAGTTGTAGATTTCTTTGAAACAGGTCTGATTGATATTTTCAATGTCTTTAAAAGTCCTCTTTTTTAGTGATAAATAAATTTTTCCCTAACCAATGGTTAACTCTTAACAAGCTTTGAACAACTGGGGCCAGGATGCTAAGCCGAAGGGCCCTTATCCATTTCATGTGTCAATGACAATGTTTCAGTACTAACAGAATTTCCTATTTAATGTAAAACTTTCAAACCTCGTTAGTTTAAATGCCTATAAAGTACATGTATACTGGTATTGCTCCCTTGTAGGATGCCTTGATGGAGTAAACACTGATACATGATCTCTAGACTTTCAATCATCCCAGTACGATACATCATTAACCTTACCCTGAGTAACTGACATAATTTGGGTAACATCCACAGGAGTACTAACCACTGACATATTTTAAATACATCTTATTTTAAAGTAACATTTGAAGATAGTCTTCCCTTTTTGAGTAATAACTAAAAGTCAGTAACTGTACAGATTTTGTCTTTGTGATCACCAGCGTGCACTCAGATTTGCAAGGTCTGAGCGTGAGTTTCGCTGGACAGGGCGTGTAGATGTAGTGTCTATGAAGGGACTACTGGTCGTTGTGGCCAGCTGTTGGTGGGATAGGCCTTCCTGAAAGCTAGCACTCAGCCCACGTGTGATCTGACGACCAGTGAGACCCTGGCCAAATCCCTCGGAGGAAAACACACCACTGCTAGAGAAGCCACCGGTGATCTGTCGAGGGCCACTTCCATCGAGGAAATGTGCACTCTTCCTGGTCAGGTGACCAGATCCATGTAGACTGGAAGTGGAACTGTGAAGTGTGCCACTGTGATGAAGGCCCCCTAGGGGACTGGTGCGGTGCAGTCCTATCCCATGGAGCCCTGCATCAGAGTTTCGGAGACTAGAGCTGGAACTGTGTAAGGCTATACCAGAGTGCAGACTATCACTATCAGAGAACTGCTTCCCTGTGATGGCTCGCTGTGGAAATACGGGTCCTTCATTTTCCGCGTAAGATGTACTGTTACGCTGACCAGTGATTGACCGTGACGCAAGTAGGGGGTGGTTGGTGTCCATGTGTTTACCAGGAAGGTTGGCATTGTGACGAGGAGCAAACCCAGGAGGGACTTTCTCTGGTGTATGGTTTGGAACCTTGTCCGTATTCAGTTCAGCACGACCTTTGTTCAAGTCTGGAAAATAAAAAATGACATGCATGTGATTGTGACAGAAGTCTCATTTTGTATTGATAATAATTGTAAAGGCACATGGTTACATAGGACCAAACATAACATGGACACAACCACGAAGTCTCTGAGTTTGGAAAAACATAATTTTTTAGCCTATCATAACATATTATGCCTACCTGTAATGGCTAGAAGCATCTTTCTGCGAGCGCCAAACGTGGAAATACCCAGTTCCCTCAGGTCTTGGTCTGTCAAGGTCAGGAACGTCGCAAGATCAATCTGAGATAACAGAATAAACAGAATGATATCTGATGTCTTCAATATATTAAATTTCTAAACTGATTGTCAGAAGGAAGAGATCTGTAATAATAAGCCACAAGAAAGTTTACCTCCTGCTGTTGGAATAAGTCCGTGTATTTCCCAAGTCCAAGTTTACTGAAGAGTTCTGCGATGTCAGTTTTGACTGCCCAGAGATTCTTGACTGATGGTAGACAGGCACTGTCCACATAATTACTGCTACTTAGTGATACTTCATCTGTAAGAATAACACGGGGTATTAATCCAACATTTTTCACCTTAGAAATGTTTTTTACTGAAAATTTTTCAGGAACAAATTCAATATTCACAAGTCAAAAAGGACATGATATTTTTGAAGTATTCAACAGATGCAAAAAGCTGGCTTTTTTCTTTCTTTCTTTTCTTATTTTATCAAAAAGGTGTTAAAACAAAATTAGAATGCAGTTATGACCTTACTTCCATTTTTTGTGGAGATTCGAGTGGCACTGATAGTCATATAGCCTGTTAGATTTGCACATTTACAAGTACTCCCCTGAAGTCCCCTGGGGCAGGATTGATAGGTTTGCTGGCCTGCTGTACTTACACTTTTTACGGGGACTTGGGTACTCCCCTGGGGCAGGATTGATAGGTTTGTTGGCCTGCTGTACTTACACTTTTTACGGGGACTTGGGTACTCCCCTGGGGCAGGATTGATAGGTTTGTTTGCCTGCTGTACTGAATCCCTCCAAGGATCTCTGTCAACCTCCTCCTCTTCACAACCCTCATTGGGAGACTGTATATATATTACACATTGTTACTTAAAAACAAGTACAGTTCATCAGAACATCAGTTTAATTTTGAAGACTTTCACGGGGGAATCAGTTTACATTAACATATAATAATTGAAACTTCCATGATATCATCAGATTTTTCACAACAGTCGAAGATAAACAGAATTCTGGTTACGATTTCTCTGCATTTTGAAACATTATATATTACCTCGTATGTGGTGGCCATGGTCGGCTCGGTGTACTGGTTATTTTCAAATCGCTTGCCAAACTTTTCTCTGATAGCAGACTCTGGCATGGACTTGGAGAAACCCATACCTGCCCAATAGTCAGTGGGAATTCTAGACTCTCCTTCTGGCTTTTTCTGCATCGCTACATAACAGAGGCAGATATTATATTGAACAATATACAATAACAAGCTGAAACAGTCTCTTAATATGTAGGGTAAAACAACATGTAAGCTTGGAAGTGGAAAAATGTCGAGGATCAAAAGATTACAATGAACATTTTACGATGATTTGCAACATGTATCATTAAAATATATCCTATGGTTCCTCATCATGACTCAAAGGTGCTCCAGATCAAAGATAGTTAAAAACCCCTTTGCTCCAGATCAAAGAAAGTTAAAATTCCCTTTGCTCCAGATCAAAGAAAGTAAAAAATCCCTTTGCTCCAGATCAAAGATAGTTAAAATTCCCTTTGCTCCAGATCAAAGAAAGTTAAAAATCCCTTTGCTCCAGATCAAAGATAGTTAAAATTCCCTTTGCTCCAGATCAAAGAAAGTAAAAAATCCCTTTGCTCCAGATCAAAGATAGTTAAAAACCCCTTTGCTCCAGATCAAAGAAAGTTAAAAATCCCTTTGCTCCAGATCAAAGATAGTTAAAATTCCCTTTGCTCCAGATCAAAGAAAGTTAAAAATCCCTTTGCTCCAGATCAAAGAAAGTTAAAAATCCCTTTGCTCCAGATCAAAGAAAGTAAAAAATCCCTTTGCTCCAGATCAAAGATAGTTAAAATTCCCTTTGCTCCAGATCAAAGAAAGTTAAAAATCCCTTTGCTCCAGATCAAAGATAGTTAAAATTCCCTTTGCTCCAGATCAAAGATAGTTAAAATTCCCTTTGCTCCAGATCAAAGATAGTTAAAATTCCCTTTGCTAGTACTCAAGAATCTGATTTAGTAAATATATAAATAGTCATTGGAACACAAAATAACATACCATCAGTGAGTAACTGTATTACCTCCCTTTGTTGCCTATATAACCCACCATTAGTAAGTAACTGTAATACCTCCCTTTGTTGCCCATATGTCCCACCATTAGTAAGTAACTGTATTACCTCCCTTTGTTGCCCATATGACCCACCATTAGTAAGTAACTGTAATACCTCCCTTTGTTGCCCATATGTCTCACCATTAGTAAGTAACTGTATTGCCTCCCTTTAAACTGTAGTTCAATAAAGAAGGATTATTGATCAAGCTTACACAGTCTCTGTACACTCTTACCAACATTCAATCAGAACTTACCAAACAATAACTGGTAAACTTTTGTAAACTTTTGTAAATCTTTATATCATGTACAAAAAAGAACCTATATAAAAACTATTGACAGAATTAAACTGTAACTAGGTTACCCCTGTGTAGTGATATTTCAGATGTTTTATACAAAGACTTGCCAACATTTCAGAATAAAATGTAGTAATTTTGAAATTCAAAAATAGTAGTTTAGGAACATCTGAAAAAGCAAAAAGTAATTACTGATAATTCTTATTATTCATATTTACTTCAAAAACAGTTTTTTGACAAAAGATAATTGACAGACAAAAAATGTAAAGTAAAGTTAAGAACAGCATGAAAATCAGAGTAATTACTATAACATGGTAGTAGGAGGCAGGTCTGTATGTACAGTGGTGATTTATCTATAACATAGTAGTAGGTGGCAGGTCTGTATGTACAGTGGTGATTTATCTATAACATAGTAGTAGGTGGCAGGTCTGTATGTACAGTGGTGATTTATCTATAACATGGTAGTAGGAGGCAGGTCTGTATGTACAGTGGTGATTTATCTATAACATAGTAGTAGGTGGCAGGTCTGTATGTACAGTGGTGATTTATCTATAACATGGTAGTAGGAGGCAGGTCTGTATGTACAGTGGTGATTTATCTATAACATAGTAGTAGGTGGCAGGTCTGTATGCAGAGTGGTGATTTATCTACAACATAGTAGTAGGAGGCAGGTCTGTATGTAGAGTGGTGATTTATCTATAACATAGTAGTAGGTGGCAGGTCTGTATGTACAGTGGTGATTTATCTATAACATGGTAGTAGGAGGCAGGTCTGTATGTACAGTGGTGATTTATCTATAACATAGTAGTAGGTGGCAGGTCTGTATGTACAGTGGTGATTTATCTATAACATGGTAGTAGGAGGCAGGTCTGTATGTACAGTGGTGATTTATCTATAACATAGTAGTAGGTGGCAGGTCTGTATGCAGAGTGGTGATTTATCTACAACATAGTAGTAGGAGGCAGGTCTGTATGTAGAGTGGTGATTTATCTATAACATAGTAGTAGGTGGCAGGTCTGTATGTACAGTGGTGATTTATCTATAACATAGTAGTAGGTGGCAGGTCTGTATGTACAGTGGTGATTTATCTACAACATAGTAGTAGGAGGCAGGTCTGTATGCAGAGTGGTGATTTATCTATAACATAGTAGTAGGAGGCAGGTCTGTATGTAGAGTGGTGATTTATCTACAACATAGTAGTAGGAGGCAGGTCTGTATGCAGAGTGGTGATTTATCTATAACATAGTAGTAGGTGGCAGGTCTGTATGTACAGTGGTGATTTATCTATAACATAGTAGTAGGTGGCAGGTCTGTATGTACAGTGGTGATTTATCTATTACATAGTAGTAGGAGGCAGGTCTGTATGCAGAGTGGTGATTTATCTATTACATAGTAGTAGGTGGCAGGTCTGTATGTACAGTGGTGATTTATCTATAATATAGCATGTGATACACATGTGTATGTATATATCTGTAGCTGGTTTCCTATAAAACTGGCCAGCTGATCTCTAATCTCTGAGGATACAGGTCAGTGTAGATGGACTACAAGGTAACCATTACACTAGAATCACCAATATATATCACCTTTGTTAGCCATCAGTTTCCTCTGTTCATAGTCCGTGTTCATATTCCATGTTGGGAACAGGTTTGCGTTGGAGTTCTTTCGCTCTATGCCAGGAGCTAGCTTATCTGACCCATCAGACTCTGCCCCTGACTCGGACGATCGCTCCCCATTCCTGTAAACCATGATAAAAGATATGTTAGGTTAGAGACATTCAGAGCTTAACGTTTGTGGGGCTATGAAGCAAGAACAAGTATTTTATATTAAGAAATTCATATTAGGAAGGGGTTTTTGAAGCACTTTATGATACATACTTACACTGCACAAAGAAAGAGTAATGAAACGAAGTCACATTCAGAGACAAAATCAGGATACACAGTCACATTCAGAGACAAAATCGGGATACACAGTCACATTCAGAGACAAAATCGGGATACACAGTCACATTCAGAGACAAAATCAGGATACACAGTCACATTCAGAGACAAAATCAGGATACACAGTCACATTCAGAGACAAAATCAGGATACACAGTCACATTCAGAGACAAAATCTGGATACAAAGTCACATTCAGAGACAAAATCAGGATACACAGTCACATTCAGAGACAAAATCAGGATACACAGTCACATTCAGAGACAAAATCAGGATACACAGTCACATTCAGAGACAAAATCTGGATACAAAGTCACATTCAGAGACAAAATCAGGATACACAGTCACATTCAGAGATAAAAGTCAGAATATACAGTTACATTCAGAGACAAAATCAGGATACACAGTCACATTCAGAGACAAAAGCAGGATACACAGTCACATTCAGAGACAAAAGTCAGGATACACAGTCACATTCAGAGATAAAAGTCAGGATACACAGTCACATTCAGAAATAAAAGTCAGGATACACAGTCACATTCAGAAATAAAAGTCAGGATACACAGTCACATTCAGAGATAAAAGTCAGGATACACAGTCACATTCAGAGAAAAACGTCAGGATACAGTCACATTCAGAGATCAATGTCAGGATACCTATAAAAGGATCAGGTAAATACTCACTGTAGGGGTGACAAGTTGTTGTCCAGTGTGGGTCGTCCCATCCCATTGTCCCTAAAGAGTGAGGAGTGGCCGCCCACAGTCTTACTAAGTCCTAGCAGGTCGAGGGTGTGACAGCTCCCTGATGGTGATGTTTCACGGGTGATCAAATTACCGAAGGCATTGGCTTTCTGTAGGCTGGCTAGATCAACTGTAACAATTTCATGAGAAATCACTGTAAAGTAGAGTACATCACTTTTATTGTCAATGGAGCAGGTTAATCAAGGAGACTAGAACTCCCTGACACATTATCATACACATCTATTTATTGATGACTTATAACAAAGTGGGTGTGATAACAAGTGGTCTCTAACACTTCATCAGGCAATGTCTAGAAAACTCCTTTGAAGTTTTGAAAGTGATAAAAAAATGACCTTCTACCCTTTAACTGAATGACCAGTAACCAACATGCTGTCTAACCTGGAGCAGATTTTTAATCTGTTGAAAGGTTCATATCTTCTTTACAAGCAATGGTGATACACAGTAAGGGACAGAAAGACAGAAGCTTCCCAGTAATATACAGTATAACTAGTAATGGTATTTGATGGTAGATACTAATCACATCAAGTTTCACATGGAAGCTGACAGGTTTCACAGTAAATGGATGGAAAATGAGCAGCAATCATGAAAATAAATTAAACATATCCAATCTATATTACAAGAGATGATAAACTCTTCTAGAAAGTAACACAAATTTGACATCGTTTTGAGAAAGCTGCCATACTGACCTGGAGAGGCACTTTGTCCCATACTGATTGGACTCTCACAAGGACTTCGGCTTGGACTGTTGTTATTACTGGCTGTGGTGCTTGTCACTGTAACAGACATAAAAAAATATATAACACAGTTCCTTACCAATAAATTGGAGTTACACACCACAAAACAAGTGGTTAATCTTTATGGTGACTGGTGTCAAACAAAAACAAGTTTTCACAGTTGTGGGTTAGAGCTAGTGGTCAGTTTGTTTATCTACTACTCAGCAAAATACTGCTGGGTGTTTACGGAATATCATAAGGTGCAGTACTAGTCTGTACACTTACCCAGGTCAGTAGTAGTGGTCACTAGTCTGTACACTTACCCAGGTCAGTAGTAGTGGTCACTAGTCTGTACACTTACCCAGGTCAGCAGTAGTGGTCACTAGTCTGTACACTTACCCAGGTCAGTAGTAGTGGTCACTAGTCTGTACACTTACCCAGGTCAGTAGTGGTCACTAGTCTGTACACTTACCCAGGTCAGTAGTAGTGGTCACTAGTCTGTACACTTACCCAGGTCAGTCGTAGGGGTCACTAGTCTGTACACATACCCAGGTCAGTAGTAGTGGTCACTAGTCTGTACACTTACCCAGGTCAGTAGTAGTGGTCACTAGTCTGTACACTTACCCAGGTCAGTCGTAGGGGTCACTAGTCTGTACACTTACCCAGGTCAGTAGTGGTCACTAGTCTGTACACTTACCCAGGTCAGTAGTAGTGGTCACTAGTCTGTACACTTACCCAGGTCAGTTGTAGGGGTCACTAGTCTGTACACTTACCAAGGTCAGTAGTAGTGGTCACTAGTCCGTACACATACCCAGGTCAGTAGTATGGATCACTAGTTTGTACACTTACCAGGTCAGTAGTAGTGGTCACCAGTCTGTACACTTACCCAGGTCAGCAGTAGTGGTCACTAGTCTGTACACTTACCCAGGTCAGTTGTAGGGGTCACTAGTCTGTACACTTACCAAGGTCAGTAGTAGTGGTCACTAGTCTGTACACTTACCCAGGTCAGTAGTGGTCACTAGTCTGTACACTTACCAGGTCAGTAGTAGTGGTCACCAGTCTGTACACTTACCCAGGTCAGCAGTAGTGGTCACTAGTCCGTACACATACCCAGGTCAGTAGTATGGATCACTAGTTTGTACACTTACCCAGGTCAGTAGTAGTGGTCACTAGTCTGTACACTTACCCAGGTCAGTAGTATGGGTCACTAGTCGGTACACTTACCCAGGTCAGTAGTAGTGGTCACTAGTCTGTACACTTAACCAGGTCAGTCATAGTGGTCACTAGTCTGTACACTTACACAGGTCAGTAGTGGTCACTAGTTTGTACACATACCCAGGTCAGTAGTATGGGTCACTAGTTTGTACACTTACCCAGGTCAGTAGTAGTGGTCACTAGTCTGTACACTTACCCAGGTCAGTAGTATGGGTCACTAGTCAGTACACTTACCCAGGTCAGTAGTAGGGGTCACTAGTCTGTACACTTACCCAGGACAGTAGTAGTGGTCTCTAGTCCGTACACATACCCAGGTCAGTAGTATGGGTCACTAGTTTGTACACTTAGTCAGGTCAATCGTAGGGGTCACTAGTCTGTACACTTACCCAGGTCAGTAGTAGCGGTCACTAGTCCGTACACATACCCAGGTCAGTAGTAGTGGTCACTAGTCTTTACACTTACACAGGTCAGTAGTGGTCACTAGTCTGTACACTTACCCAGGTCAATAGTAGTGGTCACTAGTCTGTACACTTACCCAGGTCAGTAGTAGGGGTCACTAGTCTGTACACTTACCCAGGTCAGTAGTAGTGGTCACTAGTCTGTACACTTACCCAGGTCAGTAGTAGTGGTCACTAGTCCGTACACATACCCAGGTCAGTAGTAGTGGTCACTAGTCTGTACACTTACCTAGGTCATCCATAGTGGCCACTAGTCTGTACACTTACCCAGGTCAGTAGTAGGGGTCACTAGTCTGTACACTTACCCAAGTCAGTAGTGGTCACTAGTCTGTACACTTACCCAGGTCAGCAGTAGTGGTCACTAGTCTGAAGACTGACCCTTGTCAGTTGAAGTGGTCAGTAGACTTACCGTGGTCAGTATCTGACCCTAGTCAGTTGAAGTGGTCAGTATCTGACCCTGGTCAGTTGAAGTGGTCAGTATACTTACCCTGGTCAGTGGATGTAGGCACATTGATGAAGGATCCATTCTGTGAAAGGTCCTTGTTATGAAGCTCACCACACTGGGTAATGAGATCAAGCTGGTTCTGGACGGAACATGTTGTGGACGAATTCAGGACTACCATTGGACCATAGATCCCTGTGTAGTATATAAAATGTAGATTTCAGAATAAGATTGACACAGAAGGAGATGCAAACAGAGATCAAGTACAGAAGGAGCAAACATTATGGACAGAGACTGGATACAGAGGAAATAGGAGATACAGAGACTGGGTACAGAGGAAATAGGAGATACAGAGACTGGGTACAGAAGAAATAGGAGATACAGAGACTGGGTACAAAAGAAATAGGAGATACAGAGACTGGGTACAAAAGAAATAGGAGATACGGAGATTGAGAAGTGAATGAGCAGGATTACAGACAGAGATTGAGCAGGATTACAGACAGAGATTGAGAAGAGAATGAGCAGGATTACAGACAGAGATTGAGAAGAGAATGAGCAGGATTACAGGCAGAGATTGAGAAGAGAATGAGCAGGATTACAGACAGAGATTGAGAAGAGAATGAGCAGGATTACAGAGATTGAGAAGAGAATGAGCAGGATTACAGAGATTGAGAAGAGAATGAGCAGGATTACAGACAGAGATTGAGAAGAGAATGAGCAGGATTACAGAGATTGAGAAGAGAATGAGCAGGATTACAGACAGAGATTGAGAAGAGAATGAGCAGGATTACTGACAGAGATTGAGAAGAGATTGAGCAGGATTACAGACAGAGATTGAGAAGAGAATGAGCAGGATTACAGATTGAGAAGAGAATGAGCAGGATTACAGGCAGAGATTGAGAAGAGAATGAGCAGGATTACAGAGATTAAGAAGAGAATGAGCAGGATTACAGAGATTGAGAAGAGAATGAGCAGGATTACAGACAGAGATTGAGAAGAGAATGAGCAGGATTACAGGCAGAGATTGAGAAGAGAATGAGCAGGATTACAGACAGAGAATGAGCAGGATTACAGACAGAGATTGAGAAGAGAATGAGCAGGATTACAGGCAGAGATTGAGAAGAGAATGAGCAGGATTACTGACAGAGATTGAGAAGAGATTGAGCAGGATTACAGACAGAGATTGAGAAGAGAATGAGCAGGATTACAGACAGAGATTGAGAAGAGAATGAGCAGGATTACTGACAGAGATTGAGAAGAGATTGAGCCTTGAGAATATTACAGTTGAGAAGAGAATGAGCAGGATTACAGACAGAGATTGAGAAGAGATTGAGCAGGATTACTGACAGAGATTGAGAAGAGAATGAGCAGGACTTACAAAAGTCACCTTGATATGTAGTAGGAGGTAAGGACAGGGAAACAATACAGAGGACATAGGGGTTACAGACAAACAGTATAGAAGGGACATGAATAATGAACAGAGATTGAGTTACTTCACATCAAACTTAGAAGTTCTGCATCAAAATGTCAAAAATGTCTGCACCTAAGCTAAATATATCATGTGAATAATCATGATATCAGACAGACCCCTATGTCTGCAAACTACATCCATGATTCAATAATACTAAACAGGTCTTATATAATAATATTTCCTATCTTATATCAATATTCATTGTAAATAGCCTTGTTACATGGATAAGATAACTCAAAAATGGAGACATAAAATATCAATAATTTATTATACGTGTTTCTAAATATCTTGTGTATTTATAAGTTATCAGAAGTACAAATAAGATACAAAGAGAAGTACTCAATCTTTGACAATGAAGTCAATCATTTGATCTATCAGAAATCTACTTAATGATAATAACAATATCACAGATTCCAGTCTGACTAATAAAGATAAAGACAAAGATGTTAAAAAATTAAAAAAAAGAAATAAAACAAGATAAAATAACATTTATATAGATAAGTATATCAGGATCATCTCAAAAAACAACCTCATTGCTGAATTTCTTTCCTTAACATTCCCATCAATTTTCAGCTCAGTTGTACCATCAATTTTCAGCTTAGATGTACCATTGGAACAGAAAAAGAAGTTTAAAAAGTGTTTTTCATGACCGCAGCCATGTTGGATTTCTCACTAATCCGAAAAATGACAACACTTGGTCAGGATCATTTCAAGCCAGTTTTATAAGAATCTTACTGGTGGAATTCGGCTGAAAATGTGAAAAGTTCATGCATAGCGTACAATGACAGATGAAATATGATGGCTATAACTAATAATGACTAAAGCAAAGCTAGCTTGGGCATTGATCATTTAGGCAAAATAGAGAACGTCAGGTAATATCAAGATATCTTCACTGATGCAGTGGAGACATATGACCTCGACTTACTTCAAGAAGATTTAACCTTGACTTACCTGGAGGAGGTGTTACCCAGTGATTTGGACTACTACAGGAGACATTCACATTCTGAGGACTTGGGACGGAATTGGGGCTTGAGTGTCCACCAGGGCTTCCATTGCGCATCAGCAGTGCATTCGTGGTGTTGACAGACAGCAGGTTTTGACTGAGAAAGCCTACAATCACAATACATTGATATCAGTGACCGGACATTTTGACTGAGAAAGCTAACTATCAGGTAACACTGACCACCCTGGTCACTGTTACACACATCTGACCCTCTGGTCACTGTTACGTTACACACATCTGACCCTCTGGTCACTGTTACACATCTGACCACCCTGGTCACTGTTACACACATCTGACCCTCTGGTCACTGTTACATACATCTGACCCTCTGGTCACTGTTACGTTACACACATCTGACCCTCTGGTCACTTTTACACATCTGACCACCCTGGTCACTGTTACACACATCTGACCCTCTGGTCACTGTTACACACATCTGACCCTCTGGTCACTGTTACACACATCTGACCCTCTGGTCACTGTTACATACATCTGACCCTCTGGTCACTGTTACACACATCTGACCCTCTGGTAACTGATCCACACACCACAGATACCCCTAACAACTGGTATATGTAACTTACCATACTGATAAATAGTACACAAGACTGACCATTCTGGTACCTAGAAGACAAAACTGACCATTCTGGTACCTAGAAGACAAAACTGACCATTCTGGTACCTAGAAGACAAAACTGACCATTCTGGTACCTACAGGACAAAACTGACTATTCTGGTACCTAGAAGACAAAACTGACCATTCTGGTACCTAGAAGACAAAACTGACCATTCTGGTACCTAGAAGACAAAACTGACCATCGTTTTAACTAATACAGACACGAGACAATCCTTGTAATTAGTGAAAAAGCCAGACCACTGCGGTAACTGGTACAGACAACTGACTCAGTAAGTACAATCAAGTGACCAAACTGATAGAAATCAGTAAGATTATCCAATAGTTTTTACTCCGTATTTCATCTGATTTTGTATTAAACCTCGTTTACATCTATTGACTTAAACAAATTTATCATCTGCAGTTTTTAAAACTAAATTAACACCTGCAATTTTACTATACATGAAATATTTTTAAAATGTGGTTTTAAATGACAGGACCTTTCTTTACTTCAGCCATTAATGCTGAAAGATTGAAATAAAAAGTAATACTGTGGAGAGTTTTTTAACCTGCTGCACTGTTATCTCTGACTTTTTCATGAAGAAGAAATGAAACTAAAAACAAATGTATCTACACTCAAACAGACATGAAAGTGATACACAGCCAACTAGACATTGCTAATTGACATAACATGTTTTTACTTCACAACAAAATTCCAAATCCATCCAGAATTTAATGACTTTTGAAGACTTCAATGGTGTAAGCAGTATTTAAACTGTGACTCAACACTGAGTCTTTTTAACTACAAAACCAGCACATATAATTAATCTTCATCTATAGCAAAGATTTCACCTGTTTCTGGCAATCTCAAGGACATTTCCTAATATATAATTTCACACATCTTATACCATGTAGCCAGTTGACTTATATCGTTAATACATGTAGGTATAATATAGACCAGTATATAGGTATGATATAGACAGGTATATAGGTATGATATAGACAGGTATATAGGTATAATATAGACAGGTATATAGGTATGATACAGGTATGATATAGATAGGTATATAGGTATGATACAGGTATGATATAGATAGGTATATAAGGATGATATAGACAGGTATATAGGTATGATATAGACAGGTATATAGGTATGATATAGACAGGTATATAGGTATGATATAGATAGATATATAAGGATGATATAGACATGTATATAGGTATGATATAGATAGGTATATAAGTATGATATAGACAAGTATATAGGTATGATATAGACAGGTATATAGGTATGATATAGACAGGTATATAGGTATGATATAGATAGGTATATAAGGATGATATAGACAGGTATATAGGTATGATACAGGTATGATATAGATAGGTATATAGGTATGATACAGGTATGATATAGATAGGTATATAAGGATGATATAAAGGGTATATAGGTATGATACAGGTATGATATAGACAGGTATATAGGTATGATACAGGTATTATGTAGACAGGTATTTAGGTATGATATAGACAGGTATATAGGTATGATATAGACAGGTATATAGGTATGATATAGATAGGTATATAAGGATGATATAGACAGATATACAGGTATGATATAGACAGGTATATAGGTATGATACAGGTATTATGTAGACAGGTATTTAGGTATGATATAGACAGGTATATAGGTATGATAAAGACAGATATATAGGTATGATATAGATAGGTATATAAGTATGATATAGACAGGTATATAGGTATGATATAGACTGGTATATAGGTATGATACAGACAGGTATATATGTATGATATAGACAGGTATATAGGTATGATATAGACAGGTATATAGGTATGATATAGATAGGTATATAAGGATGATATAGACAGGTATATAGGTATGATACAGGTATGATATAGATAGGTATATAGGTATGATATAGACAGGTATATAGGTATGATATAGATAGGTATATAAGGATGATATAGACAGGTATATAGGTATGATATAGACAGGTATATAGGTATGATATAGACAGGTATATAGGTATGATATAGATAGGTATATAAGGATGATATAGACAGGTATATAGGTATGATACAGGTATGATATAGATAGGTATAAGATATAGGTAAATGTGAGAACTAATCATTGATCTAACATCAATGACAACATCAACATACATCTGTCAAACACTCATCAAATTGACATAAGGTGCTTCCTTGGATGTTGTTTATCTGGATAACTGTCAGAACATATCATAGTCTATCTGTTATGTAACATCTCTCAGGTCAAATCTTATCATGCCAGCAAACAACCAACAAACATTTCTGGAGAATTTGATGATTTTCTGACAGAGATATGAGTTGTTACTGTAGAAGCTATAGAGGACTGTTTGATAGGCTTCCACCATGCTACATATCAGATCTGAATGTGGATTACATCACATACACAGACCCAGTGTTTATCTGTGGACAATGCCTCCTCACATTTATCCTCTCTGTGTAGGCGAGTCCTCTTCTGGACCTTCCCTCAGTTTTAAAGGTTAAGAATTTAGTGTTGATTTCAATGATTTTTGTTGTTAATGATTTTTCCATTCTGTAAATTCTGAGGCCTCCAAAGGTTTTCAGTTTGTCTGCCCTATCAATGCTAAAATAGCTCTGTAGCTAAACTCTTTGTCTATACACTGTCTTTGGTTTTAGATCGGCAGTATAGTCGGCAATATATGACCTTCACAGGAGAGTGATATAATGACATTTACTGTACACTGTCATTGTGACCTTCACAGGACAGTGATATAATGACATTTACTGTACACTGACATTGTGACCTTCACAGGACAGTGATATAATGACACTTACTGTACACTGACATTGTGACCTTCACAGGACAGTGATATAATGACACTTACTGTACACTGACATTGTGACCTTCACAGGACAGTGATATAATGACACTTACTGTACACTGACATTGTGACCTTCACAGGACAGTGATATAATGACACTTACTGTACACTGACATTGTGACCTTCACAGGACAGTGATATAATGACACTTACTGTACACTGACATTGTGCCATTTACTGTATGTTGACATTGCAACCTTCACTGGACAGCAACATTGTGACCTTTATTGAACAATGATACAGCGACCTTTATTGTACATTGACTTTTGACCTTTAGAGGACAGTGACATTGTGACCCTTAATAGACAGTAACATTAACTTTACTAGATAGTGGGACTGAGTTGACCTTTACTTGAAATAACAATGTGACCTTTACTGGAAATAACAATGTGACATTTACTAAAGAGGGGTTTATGGTGATCTTTACTGGAGAGTGATAGGGTGACCTTCACTGGAGAGTGATAGGGTGACCTTCACTGGAGAGTGATAGGGTGACCTTTACTGGAGAGTGATAGGGTGACATTTACTGGAGAGTGATAGGGTGACCTTTACTGGAGAGTGATAGGGTGACCTTTACTGGAGAGTGATAGGGTGACCTTTACTGGAGAGTGATAGGGTGACCTTTGCTGGAGAGTAGTTTGTGTTGACCTTTATTGGATTGTGGTTTGTGGTGACATACCTAGAGTAGACAGTCCGAGACCATTGTTCTGAAGGATTCCTGTGTCTGCATCTACAGCCTTAGTGATAGGGTAGGCTTTGTCATCCCTCTTCAGTCCTAGCATGGTCAGTCTGGCCAGGTACATATTGGGGGCATTCCTCTCTATACTCTTCACTATCACAGACTACAAGCGAAAAAAGATCAATTCAAATTGACAATGAAGTAACATCAAGTTCCTGTAATTATAACACCAAGTTCCTGTAATTATAACACCAAGTTCCTGTAATTATAACACCAAGTTCCTGTAATTATAACACCAAGTTCCTGTAATTTAACACCAAGTTCCTGTAATTATAACACCAAGTTCCTGTAATTATAACATCACATTTCTGTAATTAAATACCAAGTTCCTGTAATTATAACACCAAGTTCCTGTAATTATAACATTCAAGTTTCTGTAATTATAACATCAAGTACCTGTAATTATAACATCAAGTACCCATAGTAATAACATCAACTACCTGTAATTATAACATCAACTACCTGTAATTATAACATCAACTACCTGTAATTATAACATCAAGTACCTGTAATCATAACATCAAGTACCCATAGTAATAACATCAAGTACCCATAGTAATAACATCAACTACCTGTAATTATAACATCAAGTACCTGTAATTATAACATCAAGTACCTGTAATTATAACATCAACTACCTGTAATTATAACATCAAGTACCTATAATTATAACATCAAGTACCCATAGTAATAACATCAACTACCTGTAATTATAACATCAACTACCTGTAATTATAACAATAACATCAACTACCTGTAATTATAACATCAACTACCTGTAATTATAACATCAAGTACCCATAGTAATAACATCAACTACCTGTAATTATAACATCAACTACCTGTAATTAAAACATCAACTACCTGTAATTAAAGCATCAAGTAACCATAGTAATAACATCAACTACCTGTAATTATAACATCAACTACCTGTAATTATAACATCAAGTACCTATAATTATAATATCAAGTACCCATAGTAATAACATCAACTACCTGTAATTCAACTACCTGTAATTATAACATCAAGTACCTGTAATTATAACATCAAGTACCCATAGTAATAACATCAACTACCTGTAATTATAACATCAACTACCTGTAATTATAACATCAAGTACCCATAGTAATAACATCAACTACCTGTAATTTTAACATCAACTACCTGTAATTTTAACATCAACTACCTGTAATTATAACATCATGTTTCTGTAATTACAGGTACTTTGTGTTACAATTAGACACTTGGTGTTATAATTAAAGACACAGGAACTTTGTGTTACAATTAAACACTTGGTGTTATAATTACAGGAACTTTGTGTTACAATTAAACACTTGGTGTTATAATTACAGGTACTTTGTGTTACAATTAAACACTTGGTGTTATAATTACAGGAACTTTGTGTTACAATTAAACACTTGGTGTTATAATTACAGGAACTTTGTGTTACAATTAAACACTTGTGTTATAATTACAGGAACTTTGTGTTACAATTAAACACTTGGTAATTATAATTACAGGTACTTTGTGTTACAATTAAACACTTGGTGTTATAATTACAGGAACTTTGTGTTACAATTAAACACTTGGTGTTATAATTACAGGAACTTTGTGTTACAATTAAACACTTGGTGTTATAATTACAGGAACTTTGTGTTACAATTAAACACTTGGTGTTATAATTACAGGTACTTTGTGTTACAATTAAACACTTGGTGTTATAATTACAGGAACTTTGTGTTACAATTAAACACTTGGTGTTATAATTAAAGACACTTGGTGTTATAATTACAGATACTTTGTGTTATCCAATGTATTAAATGCCCAATATCCAACTACATATCAGTTTTCATTCTCAAAACATAATATCAGCATATTTCTCACTTTCTAGTCAATCTTTTATCAGTCAATTTCATCTACATATTTGTTCACGTTACAACACAAAGCTTATTATAATTAGCAGCTGTTGTAGGCCTGTCAATGTTGATGCCTGCTATTTATGTAACATGATATCATCACCTGTCTATGTTTTCCGAGGTCATCCTTAACAAACAACAGCACTGCTATTTTATCAGCAATGTTGATATTCTGGTTGTTTGATTTAGGTAAGAATAACCTAACTATCTCCATTGTTGTATATAATTATCAAGTTTAAAGTTGATTCTAGTTATAAGGATTTTCAAAGGATCGTGCGAGTCTGATTGGAGATTTGATGACCTACTTTGTGAAGCAGTTTGGAAATTGGATGACCTATTTTTGTACCGTAATTATTTGTAGATTGGATAACCTTCTTTTGTGATTAATTTGAGTTTGAATGACCTAGTTTGTGTAGCAGTTTGGAGATTGAATGACCTACTTTTGTGTGGTTGTAGGGAGATTGGATAACCTATTTTTTGTACCGTAATTATTTTTGAGACTAGATGACCTTCTTTGAGTGACTATTTGGAGATTGGATGACCTATTTTTTGTACCGTAATTATTTTTGAGACTAGATGACCTTCTTTGAGTGACTATTTGGAGATTGGATAACCTATTTTTTGTACTGTAATTATTTTTGAGACTAGATGACCTTCTTTGAGTGACTATTTGGAGATTGGATAACCTATTTTTTGTACTGTAATTATTTGTGGAGATTGGATGACCTTCTTTGTGTGACTATTTGGAGATTGAAGTTTTTGTGGTTGTTTTTGATTTGATGATCTACTGTGTTACATATCTTGAATGGCCATGTATAGTTGTTCAGTTTGAATAAGAATAACCTACCATTTGGGTTTGGATTGGAATGACCAGCTTTAATTTGTTGTTTAGGTTGGAATGGGCAGCTTTAATTTGTTGTTTAGGTTTTGGTTGGAATGGGCAGCTTTAATTTGTTGTTTGGGTTGGAATGGGCAGCTTTAATTGGTTGTTTGGATTGGAATGGCCAGCTTTAATTTGTTGTTTAGGTTGGAATGGGCAGCTTTAATTTGTTGTTTAGGTTGGAATGGCCAGCTTTAATTGGTTGTTTGGGTTTTGGTTGGAATGGGCAGCTTTAATTTGTTGTTTGGGTTGGAATGGGCAGCTTTAATTTGTTGTTTGGGTTGGAATGGGCAGCTTTAATTTGTTGTTTGGGTTGGAATGGGCAGCTTTAATTGGTTGTTTGGGTTGGAATGGGCAGCTTTAATTGGTTGTTTGGGTTGGAATGGGCAGCTTTAATTTGTTGTTTGGGTTGGAATGGGCAGCTTTAATTTGTTGTTTAGGTTGGAATGGGCAGCTTTAATTTGTTGTTTGGGTTGGAATGGGCAGCTTTAATTTGTTGTTTAGGTTGGAATGGGCAGCTTTAATTTGTTGTTTGGGTTGGAATGGGCAGCTTTAATTTGTTGTTTGGGTTTTAATTTGTTGTTTGGGTTGGAATGGGCAGCTTTAATTTGTTGTTTGGGTTGGAATGGGCAGCTTTAATTTGTTGTTTGGGTTGGAATGGGCAGCTTTAATTTGTTGTTTGGGTTTGGTTTGGAATGGGCAGCTTTAATTGGTTGTTTGGGTTGGAATGGGCAGCTTTAATTGGTTGTTTGGGTTGGAATGGGCAGCTTTAATTTGTTGTTTGGGTTGGAATGGGCAGCTTTAATTTGTTGTTTAGGTTGGAATGGGCAGCTTTAATTTGTTGTTTAGGTTGGAATGGCCAGCTTTAATTGGTTGTTTGGGTTTTGGTTGGAATGGGCAGCTTTAATTTGTTGTTTGGGTTGGAATGGGCAGCTTTAATTGGTTGTTTGGGTTGGAATGGGCAGCTTTAATTTGTTGTTTGGGTTGGAATGGGCAGCTTTAATTGGTTGTTTGGATTGGAATGGCCAGCTTTAATTTGTTGTTTAGGTTGGAATGGCCAGCTTTAATTTGTTGTTTGGGTTGGAATGGGCAGCTTTAATTGGTTGTTTGGGTTGGAATGGGCAGCTTTAATTGGTTGTTTGGGTTGGAATGGGCAGCTTTAATTGGTTGTTTGGGTTGGAATGGGCAGCTTTAATTGGTTGTTTGGGTTTTGGTTGGAATGGGCAGCTTTAATTTGTTGTTTGGGTTGGAATGGGCAGCTTTAATTGGTTGTTTGGGTTGGAATGGGCAGCTTTAATTGGTTGTTTGGGTTGGAATGGGCAGCTTTAATTTGTTGTTTGGGTTGGAATGGGCAGCTTTAATTTGTTGTTTGGGTTGGAATGGGCAGCTTTAATTGGTTGTTTGGGTTGGAATGGGCAGCTTTAATTGGTTGTTTGGGTTGGAATGGGCAGCTTTAATTGGTTGTTTGGGTTGGAATGGGCAGCTTTAATTTGTTGTTTGGGTTTGAATGGGCAGCTTTAATTTTGTTTGGGTTGGAATGGGTTTAATTGGGTTTGGTTTGGAATGGGCAGCTTTAATTTGTTGTTTGGGTTGGAATGGGCAGCTTTAATTTGTTGTTTGGGTTGGAATGGGCAGTTTAATTGGTTGTTTGGGTTGGAATGGGCAGCTTTAATTTATTGTTTGGGTTGGAATGGGCAGCTTTAATTTATTGTTTGGGTTGGAATGGGCAGCTTTAATTTGTTGTTTGGGTTGGAATGGGCAGCTTTAATTGGTTGTTTGGGTTGGAATGGGCAGCTTTAATTGGTTGTTTGGGTTGGAATGGGCAGCTTTAATTGGTTGTTTGGGTTGGAATGGGCAGTTTAATTGGTTGTTTGGGTTGGAATGGGCAGCTTTAATTTATTGTTTGGGTTGGAATGGGCAGCTTTAATTTGTTGTTTGGGTTGGAATGGGCAGCTTTAATTTGTTGTTTGGGTTGGAATGGGCAGCTTTAATTTGTTGTTTGGGTTGGAATGGCCAGCTTTAATGTGTTGTTTGGGTTTGAATGGATACCTTAGTTTCCCAGACTTACCTTGCTTGGTTGTTTAGGTTTGGGTTTGACACTGATGAATACATCAAGCTGTTCCATTAATTGTGTTATACGTGCTGGAAAAGACAAAATGTGAACATCAATGAGATGTGTTGATTAACATTCAGGACATTAAGCTTCATAACAATAATCCATTTTTACCATGTAAATTTCCAACTACAGGTTGCAGTTACCTACTTCTGGCTTATGACAAAGTGACATTAAGTATACTGGCTGAGGGCAGAAGCTTACAAATTCTCAGCAAACCATGCAAGACCTGAAGAAATATTACATGTATGTTAAAAAAATAACCAACCTTGATCCATGTCAATTTCATCTTTTACATCGAACATAAGTACCAAGGGGAGACAACCCTGTAAAGGAAGACCATGCATGTTATACTCTAAAATAACAACATTTTATCCATCAATATCATAAATGCTATAGACCCAGTTGTAAGACATGATGTGTAATGTTATACAGTAAAAACCAATGTAATGTGTGCAGATTTTTTTTTGAGAAAATAAATGTGTAAAGTGGGGTGTGTGCACATAATGTAGCTATAGGGTTTTCAAGGTTTTTTTATTTCATGGAAAAATCAAAGATTCTGTGATGCTGCCGTCATTGGTTGTCTGGGTTATCTGGTGCTCAAAACTGACACAAAAAGGATCTGACAATTCATGTATACACAACAATATTGATAAGATAATTACTGTGTACATAAATGCAACCTATCTGAGTCAATATCATGTAAATTATGGGTAAAGTGTCCAGTATATTATAGTATGTTATCATCACTCTCAGTCGATTGAAAGACAAACTTTAATGTTATCCTGACAGTGATGTTACATACCAGGAATGTTATGTGGAACAAATGGATGGAAATTCTACTGAATTTTAAACTAATTCCTGACAGAAACCTATGTTTATAACTTACAATGAGGTGTTGCCGTGCCAGGAATACACTTTCTATGTTCCCAGTGATATAAAAGGTGCCCTTTCTTTGGGGTGTTACTGTTGTAGGGTCAGGGAAGTGGATACTCGCCCCAGTTCTTGTCATAATCTGTTTAACATTCATACCACCTCGGCCAATGATGAATAAGTGATGCTGTGGGGCAATTTCCAGCTGCATACTGACCGGCAGTGGTGCCTACAACAAGAACAAAGAGAATTGTTAAACAATGAAACTAAACAATTCATGATAAAAATCGTCAAAAGTGTGAGAAATACGTCCCTAGTGTGGGTGGTTCCTGGCTGTTGGACAGACTGTCTGTCTGTGAGACAGACACACTGCATGTCAGATAGACAGTCTATCTGTGAGATAGACACACTGCATGTCAGATAGCCAGTCGGTCTGTGAGGCAAACACACTGCATGTCAGATAGACAGTCTGTCTGTGGGATAGACACACTGCATGTCAGATAGACAGTCTGTCTGTGAGATAGACACACTGCATGTCAGATAGACAGTCTGTCTGTGAGATAGACACACTGCATGTCAGGTAGACAGTCTGTCTTTGGGATAGACACACGGCATGTCAGATAGACAGTCTGTCTGTGAGATAGACACACTGCATGTCAGATAGACAGTCTGTCTGTGAGATAGACATACATACTGCCTATGACAGTGGCACACTGCCTGCAATAGAGACAAACTGCAAGGGTTATAAACACACTGCCTGTGAGGAAGACATTATGATATAGACACTCTGCCTTTGAGGTACACACTTCGTAATATTGATACACTTCATAGTGCCTGTGAGGTAGACACTGCCTGTGTTAAAGACACATTCCTTGTGAGGTAGACACTGCCTGTGTTAAAGACACATTCCCTGTAAGGTGCACACCTATATGTGCTAAAGACACATTCCCTGTGAGGTAGACACTGCCTGTGTTAAGGACACATTCCCTTTAAGGTGTATACCTATATGTGATAAAGACCCACTGCTTGTGAGGTAGACACTGCCTGTGTTAAGGACACATTCCCTGTAAGGTGCACACCTATATGTGATAAAGACCCACTGCCTGTGAGGTAGACACTGCCTGTGCTATAGACACATTCCCTGTGAGGTTTACATCCTTTTGTGAGATAGACACAATGACATTTAGACTCTATACTGTATACTTACAGATACATTGCTTGTTAGGTGTTCCATAAGGCTTGCTGTACCTTCCTTGACAGATTTGGCGTTACATACAGAGCCCCTCACAATCACCGTCGTTGCAAAGACACGAGGTCGCTGACGGAAGCTGATGACGACATTATACTGCTGCTGAAGTTGCTGAATTGTAGGTGACGAGGCGTCAGGAAGGGGCTGTGGGACTCCAGACACAGGTAACTCAAACATGAACACCAATGGTAACAGTTCCTGGCGACAGAATAAACACAGCAAATTAGAGAGGTCTACTCCATATATCAGAAATACAAACCTAACATTTATTCAGTATTACCTGTATCAGTCAGGTTCATGGTCAATCTAAACTCTCCCTGGTTTAAATGATTTTACAAATCTTGTAAGTAAACCTAAGATTTATTCAGGCTCATGGTCAATCTAAACTCTCCCTGGTTTAAATGATTTCACAAATCTTGTTCATCTGAACAAAAGCCATCTAACCTGTTAGGTGGAACTGTAACAGATTCACGGTATCTTGGACATAAGATTACATACCAGGACATACACTGATTCTCCTGGTTGACATCTGATACAAGGCCATAATCTTTATAACACTATCAAATCACAGTAACAAATTATTTACTCTGTCAAATTTGGAGGTGGTGGCTGTTTTGATTCTAAAATCTGCATTTCATGGGAACAACATGCATAGCTGAAGGTAGAGAATTTGAATGTTTGTACAGGGCCCGACACCTGTACATATCTACATGTCGGTGGAGAAGCCGTTCTCTGGACATGTGCTCCACATCATTGCCATCTTCCATGTAATGATATCCCCAGTTTTACTTTATGTCTCCTCTGTAACCGGTAGGTATGAATTTTGTTGTACTTGGTTATTCCAGAAATTGGCAACTTTTGTAACTGTTTTAACATACATGTTTCTAGCATACTTAATTTACAGAGGAAGCTCTCTGTTTTCCGTCAATGTCTATAGCATATTGTCTGTGCCAAGCTATCAATTTTTTTTACCACAAACAAATGTCTAACACAAAATCAATCTCTGTTACATCATAGAAAAACAATGTGAATCTGAAAGAGTCACGATATGGAAATCTCACATTGTCTAGATGGTCATAAACCATGTCAGAATATTCTAAAGTTTGAATTGAGAAAGACATTTTCATCCCTGTATTACATAAACTTTATTGGGCTTTTCAGTGATAACATGTTAACATTCAAAATCACTTGCAAAGTTTCATTTCTACTTAAAATTATCTCCCAATACCATATACTGGAAGGAAGTCAACTTCCACATCAGAGATATAGTGATTGGTAAAACAAGAGTGAGACTGGTACGGCTAGCCTGTCATACTACTAGAACTTACCCTAATTTGTGCCCGAGCAGATTCTGCTCTTGCTGGTTAACTTACCCTAATTTGTGCCCGAGCAGATTCTACTCCTGCTGGTTAACTTACCCTAATTTGTGCCCAAGCAGATTCTACTCCTGCTGGTTAACTTACCCTAATTTGTGCCCGAGCAGATTCTACTCCTGCTGGTTAACTTACCCTAATTTGTGCCCGAGCAGATTCTACTCCTGCTGGTTAACTTACCCTAATTTGTGCCCGAGCAGATTCTACTCCTGCTGGTTGTCCTGCTATAGATACCTGAAATGATCAGAAATCAACATTAATTACTGAATCAGATATCACTTTTAAGATCAGGGTTTATTCACTAAATCAGACTGTTCACTGAAAGGTCAAGGTCACTTACTATACCAGACTGTTTTTTGTAAGCTGAATGTTTATCTTACTGTGTACTTCAAGGTCAAGGTCAGTTACTGAACCAGAGAGAACTAAGGTTGAGGTTAGTCAAACTACCAGCAGTATGATCAATTAAAAATCACTTGTTGGGCAAGACTTTGTCTTTAAAGTCAAGGTCAGTTATTGTACCACCAGTATTGTAAGGTCAAGGTCAGTTACTGTACTAGCAGCACTATAAGGTCAAAGTCAATTATTGTATAACCAGTATTGTAAGGTCAAGGTCTTTTACTGTAAGGTCAAGGTCAGTTACTGTACTAGCAGCAATATAAGGTCAAAGTCAATTATTGTACCACCAGTATTGTAAGGTCAAGGTCAGTTACTGTACTAACAGCACTATAAGGTCAAAGTCATTATTGTACCACCAGTATTGTAAGGTCAAGGTCAGTTACTGCACTAGTAGCACTATAAGGTCAAAGTCAATTATTGTTTTATCAGTATTGTAAGGTCAGTGTCAGTTAATGTACCAGACTTTATGTTCAAGGCTAGTTATTGTACCGAAAGTACTGTTTATGGTCAAGGTCAAATTTACAGTTCAAGATTGATTACTGTATGGTTAAGGTCAAATATACAGTACCAGATTGAGTACTGTATGGCCAAGATATGTACCTTGTCTAAGTATACCTGTAATATGTACAGATATGTACCTTGTCTAAGTATACCTGTAATATGTACAGATATGTACTTTGTCTAGGTATACCTGTAATATGTACAGATATGTACCTTGTCTAAGTATACCTGTAATATGTACAGATATGTACCTTGTCTAAGTATACCTGTAATATGTACAGATATGTACCTTGTCTAAGTATACCTGTAATATGTACAGATATGTACCTTGTCTAAGTATACCTGTAATATGTACAGATATGTACCTTGTCTAAGTATACCTGTAATATGTACAGTTGTTTACCTGGC
Organism: Ylistrum balloti; assembly: GCF_031769215.1. Lineage (NCBI taxonomy): Eukaryota > Metazoa > Mollusca > Bivalvia > Pectinida > Pectinidae > Ylistrum > Ylistrum balloti. The sequence goes on along the minus strand of NW_026782788.1, from coordinate 262,920 downwards.
CTATGTGTTCCCAGGATAAATAGGTGCTTAATCATACCTGGTTACTTTTCTCCTGTACATTGTTGCCTCTGTTTGAATCTGGAAAATGTATGTGACATCCGGTCTCCTGCATGACACGTTTGATGTTATTACCTCCCTTGCCTATCACATGGGAGTGGTCTGTATGTGATACATCCATCTTCAATGTTACACGGTTACTCTGTAAAAATAGACCTTCAATGTTACTGGGTAGTGTTAAACTATTACACTGTAAAAATATATAACAGGGACAGCTCCACTGTCAGTCAGATACATGATAAATACTGTCTGACAAGGACACTGTCAGTCAGATACATGATAAATACTGTCTGACAAGGACACTGTCAGTCAGATACATGATAAATACTGTCTGACAAGGACACTGTCAGTCAGATACATGATAAATACTGTCAGACAAGGACACTGTCAGTCAGATACATGATAAATACTGTCTGACAAGGACACTGTCAGTCAGATACATGATAAATACTGTCTGACAAGGACACTGTCAGTCAGATACATGATAAATACTGTCAGACAAGGACACCTCCACTGTCAGTCAGATACATGATAAATACTGTCAGACACCTCCACTGTCAGTCAGATACATGATAAATACTGTCTGACAAAGACACTGTCAGTCAGATACATGATAAATACTGTCTGACAAGGGCACTTTCTAACATTATTCAACACTGTGGTCTTTTCAGGCATGGCCTGTTTTTTTCTCATCACTACATTGATGATATTTTAATCAAAAAGATAACTTCATATATTTCACTGACAAATAAACTGCTATAATCTGCATGGTAATTACACAAAATGGCACAATAATTTTAAATGTCTATCAAATACAGAACCATGAATTTTTTCAAACAAACATCTCTTTCTGAAATACAAGATAACTGGCTAGAAGTGTTGATTTAACAGCACAAATCTAAGATATATGGAATGACAAATGACAAATACTTTAATTTTTCCTTGTCAAATAAGGTGTCCTGTAGTCCGTATTAACAGCCAGACCAACATACCATTGCTGAGATGGTATAAGAACATAACTCAAATCCTGACACCACACACAATGGACAATGTCATACAATAAGCAGACACTTCATTTATTTCCATAACTCTATGATCCTAAAGATTAAAATTCAATCAAATTTTTGATGGGTGGTAAACACTTTCAGTTATACACAAAGGAAATTGAGTCATATTAATGAGGTATGTGTGGACGGGTATTGAATGAAATGTCTCCTCAAACTACACCAAACTCTACAAGTTTCCACAAGTTACTGTATACTTCTAGGTGCCCCTACCCCTTGGTTAGGTCCCTCTAACTCTGGGTACCTTATACCAATGCCCTTATCCTTCATGATTCACATCCCATATCCCCTTTCCCTCTATGTCATATTTTTGTCAGAACTGCCATCTTATTTCAATTACAATGATGGCTGAACCTGAGATAAAGTCAAGTGGCCAGAACCATTACACCAGTTAAGTGATCAACTCCCACACTTTAAAATACATTTCTCTTTCCTTTACATGTAAAGTATTTAAATTCAACTTTTCACCAAGATTTCTCCTATCAGATTTGTATGGACTGTCTTGTAATAGGTTGATAATAACATCAGAAAATACTGATTACGTTCTGATGTTTATGACACCAAGCCAGTTAAATTTTACATGATAACTTTCTATATACAAAGTACCTTAATGGAAACATCTGCTTGTAATGAAATTTAAATACAACTATTTACCAACAAAGTAGATTTATAATAACTCAACAAATCTCATTTTGAAGGGAGCTCTTATTTAGTTTAAACTAATAATTTGCATAACTTTATCCTTTAATTGGCAAAAATTTATATATAAGCAAATGATGTTAATAATTTAAATTAGACTTGGTTTGTTGTAGGTAATAAGGTTATTCTTAATATTGTGTTTACAGGTGCAAGTATGGCAAAATATACATAGATATATTAACACACAACAGATTAAAAAAAACACATAAAAATGGAGGCCAGAACTGCTTTTATTTCTCCCGAAGATTTATTAAGAGTTCATCATTCTTAAAAAACAGTGAAAATGCTGTGATCTAATTCATAGGTTGTTGTGACGAAATTTATAGAATGCTGTGATGTAATTTGTGACCAATTTAAAAGGATATTGCGGTCATACTTATAAGATGTTGTAACCTAATTCATAGGATGCTGTGAACTAATTTATAGGATGTTGTGACAAAATTTACAGAGTGTTGTGGCCTAATTTAAAGGCTGTCTTAACCTAATTCAAAGAATGTTGTAACCTAACTTATGGGAAGTTTAGACTGACTATATAAGCAGCTGTGACTGCAGACTTCAGTTCCATGTGTAATAACTTCATGGTGGTAGCAGCATTCATACACTGCTGTGACCTAGTTTATGTTGACCTTGAAGAACAGGACAAATTGAACTATTCTGTACTCACTTTTGTGTCTAAAATGGTCATGATGCTGTCCTTGGCAGCCTTCACATCATCCGGGTTTCCTATCACCTTTATGTGTGGATCTGAAAGTAAGATGGTGCCAGATAAAATAGGATTTCATAATAAAGGAAAACATAGATTTTTATGTGATATTCTCCTCCTTGCTATGTAAATGTATATCATATACATCTTGATATCATCAAGTCATCAAATCATAGCGACAAGGTCAAGACAATGACCTTTAAACTATAACAACAAGGTCATGAAAAAGACTTTAAAATTATAGCAATAAGGCCATTGAAAAAATCTTTAAAATCACAGCACTAAAATCATAGCAACAAGGTCTTTTATGGTCATGAAACCAAGTGTTTAACATGTCTCCCTCTATTAAATTCTCATACATCATAATAATACAAAGTTTGGTACTACATATATTCATTCTGATAGCAATTTCTGCAGGTCACATGTTCAGACAATGAATACTGTAGACATGATTAGTACATGTAGCACATCATGATCAAGAGAAAGTATATTTTATATGGAAGGCAAAGCATTTTCAGCTGTTGAAACTTTAAAGGGTTTAAGTTTGTGATTCCTCAACAACAACAATTTCTTTCAAACAAAGACATCAGTCACTCAGTTTGACTAATTCTGTAAGTATCAAGTTCAATGATATGGCATTCCTAGGCATCCCAGATACATGTCTTCTAGAGACCATGTGTCAGCCCTACACACATAATCTTAGACTTTCTACACTAATCATGGCCTGCCTATATAACCCTCCACCTCAACAACCTGCCAATCCCACAATACTCAATCTCTTATCCTGATCTACATTGCACTCTGTGTTTTTTAAATACCAATAAACTTAAAACTCACTTCATAACTTTTTAATCCAAAACCTATTATTTAGTGCCCTTTAAAAAACTTTCAAGTGGTTTTAGAAATGTGTTCTGATGTATCATATTTCTGTCAAAGAAATGTAATTATAGTTCCAAGGATGAATTACCCAATCAATGCCTAAATGATTATATTTCAATACACAGAACTCTACATAACCAACTGTATGTAAGTAATAATGTCATATCTCTAATTCGTAAATAGTTATAACAGGAAGGAGTTTTATCTAAAAATGCTTTTCAAAATAATTATCAGAGGACAAAACAACATGACTGGAAAGTGATGTTTCCTTCCCCAAAAAGCTAAGCTAACAGTCTGGTTCTTGTCCTTCTGTATTGTAACATGAGCGTTAATTCACTTTGAGAACACTTTACCTACATAACAGTCTGGAGACTGTTAGAGACAACAGACACAGCCCCACGTGGGAAGCTCTCCATTGCGGCTTCAGTTTACACCTGTGATAAACAGGTCTTCGTAATTGATTGTAGAACAATAGTGTCACTAAAGATTTCCAGGATTACGATGTCAAACCAAGTCTACTCAATCAATATCAATGAAATACCTACACACACAGCAGAGACTACTTTCACCAACGCGACATATTGGATTATACTTTGTATACGATAAATGTTGAATCATGTAGTTTTAACATTCAAGTACAAAGTGGAAAGGAGTACCCAAGAGCGTTTCTCACATCTAACAGTGTACCTGTTGGTTGGTAGTGTCTGTTGTTAGTGCTAGTGTCCCTCTTGGTTGGTAGTGTCTGTTGTTAGTGCTAGTGTCCCTGTTGGTTGGTACTGTCTGTTGTTAGTGTTAGTGTCCCTGTTGGTTGGTACTGTCTGTTGTTAGTGCTAGTGTCCCTGTTGGTTGGTACTGTCTGTTGTTAGTGCTAGTGTCCCTGTTGGTTGGTACTGTCTGTTGTTAGTGTTTGTGTCCCTGTTGGTTGGTATTGTCTGTTGTTAGTGCTAGTGTCCCTGTTGGTTGGTACTGTCTGTTGTTAGTGCTAGTGTCCCTGTTGGTTGGTACTGTCTGTTGTTAGTGTCCCTGTTGGTTGGTACTGTCTGTTGTTAGTGTCCCTGTTGGTTGGTACTGTCTGTTGTTAGTGCTAGTGTCCCTGTTGGTTGGTATTGTCTGTTGTTAGTGCTAGTGTCCCTGTTGGTTGGTACTGTCTGTTGTTAGTGCTAGTGTCCCTGTTGGTTGGTACTGTCTGTTGTTAGTGCTAGTGTCCCTGTTGGTTGGTACTGTCTGTTGTTAGTGCTAGCGTCCCTGTTGGTTGGTATTGTCTGTTGTTAGTGCTAGTGTCCCTGTTGGTTGGTACTGTCTGTTGTTAGTGTCCCTGTTGGTTGGTACTGTCTGTTGTTAGTGTCCCTGTTGGTTGGTACTGTCTGTTGTTAGTGTCCCTTTTGGTTGGTATTGTCTGTTGTTAGTGCTAGTGTCCCTGTTGGTTGGTACTGTCTGTAGTTAGTGTCCCTGTTGGTTGGTACTGTCTGTTGTTAGTGTCCCTGTTGGTTGGTACTGTCTGTTGGTAGTGTCCCTGTTGGTTGGTACTGTCTGTTGTTAGTGTCCCTGTTGGTTGGTACTGTCTGTTGTTAGTGTCCCTGTTGGTTGGTATTGTCTGTTGTTAGTGTTTGTGTCCCTGTTGGTTGGTACTGTCTGTTGTTAGTGCTTGTGTCCCTGTTGGTTGGTATTGTCTGTTGTTAGTGTCCCTGTTGGTTGGTACTGCCTGTTGTTAGTGTCCCTGTTGGTTGGTACTGTCTGTTGTTAGTGTCCCTGTTGGTTGGTACTGCCTGTTGTTAGTGTCCCTGTTGGTTGGTACTGCCTGTTGTTAGTGTCCCTGTTGGTTGGTACTGTCTGTTGTTAGTGTCCCTGTTGGTTGGTACTATCTGTTGTTAGTGTCCCTGTTGGTTGGTACTGTCTGTTGTTAGTGTCCCTGTTGGTTGGTACTATCTGTTGTTAGTGTCCCTGTTGGTTGGTACTGTCTGTTGTTAGTGTCCCTGTTGGTTGGTACTGTCTGTTGTTAGTGTCCCTGTTCGTTGGTACTGTCTGTTGTTAGTGTCCCTGTTCGTTGGTACTGTCAGCTGCTTTATTACCAAATCATGACAAGGTAATGTGTAAAATATGAAATCATAGCGTGGTTCCTAATTTGTTAACAGTAAGCAAACAAATGAATCAATATCGCAACAAATTTCAATAGATCAAAGAGGATTGTATAGTTGATGAAAAAAATTAATCTTTTCAATATGAAATGCTTTGGTTTCTATGAACAAAACTGAATCCCTGATACCACGTCAGCACTGTTGTTACCTGTACTCCACCACTATCAAGCTATGTCAATTTTAACCTGTACTTCAATAGTGTTAAGCTATGTAAACTTTTTGCCTATAACAGCTTTTACTTGTAACTAATTAAATAATTTAATTTAACTGATTAATTAACAAAATGTTCCGGTAAGCAAGAACCAGACTTTAAATAGTAAGGTGTATATCAAACACCATGCAAAAGATAAAATTGAGAATGGGAAACCGACCACAGTGTTGTGAGAATTCCAGATAAAAAAACAAAATGGAAAACCCTGCACTCCCTTCGAGATAAGCCCAGAGAGAATGTCTAGGCAGCATGAAATACTCCCTTCGAGATAAGCCCAGAGAGAATGTCTAGGCAGCATGAAATACTCCCTTCGAGATAAGCCCAGAGAGAATGTCTAGGCAGCATGAAATACTCCCTTCGAGATAAGCCCAGAGAGAATGTCTAGGCAGCATGAAATACTCCCTTAGAGATAAGCCCGGAGAGAATGTCTAGGCAGCATGAAATACTCCCTTCGAGATAAGCCCAGAGAGAATGTCTAGGCAGCATGAAATACTCCCTTCGAGATAAGCCCAGAGAGAATGTCTAGGCAGCATGAAATACTCCCTTCGAGATAAGCCCGGAGAGAATGTCTAGGCAGCATGAAATACTCCCTTCGAGATAAGCCCGGAGAGAATGTCTAGGCAGCATGAAATACTCCCTTAGAGATAAGCCCGGAGAGAATGTCTAGGCAGCATGAAATACTCCCTTCGAGATAAGCCCGGAGAGAATGTCTGGGCAGCATGAAATACTCCCTTCGAGATAAGCCCGGAGAGAATGTCTAGGCAGCATGAAATACTCCCTTCGAGATAAGCCCGGAGAGAATGTCTGGGCAGCATGAAATACTCCCTTAGAGATAAGCCCGGAGAGAATGTCTAGGCAGCATGAAATACTCCCTTCGAGATAAGCCCGGAGAGAATGTCTAGGCAGCATGAAATACTCCCTTAGAGATAAGCCCGGGGAGAATGTCTAGGCAGCATGAAATACTCCCTTTAGAGATAAGCCCGGAGAGAATGTCTAGGCAGCATGAAATACTCCCTTCGAGATAAGCCCGGAGAGAATGTCTAGGCAGCATGAAATACTCCCTTCGAGATAAGCCCGGAGAGAATGTCTAGGCAGCATGAAATACTCCCTTCGAGATAAGCCCGGAGAGAATGTCTAGGCAGCATGAAATACTCCCTTCGAGATAAGCCCGGAGAGAATGTCTAGGCAGCATGAAATACTCCCTTCGAGATAAGCCCGGAGAGAATGTCTAGGCAGCATGAAATACTCCCTTCGAGATAAGCCCGGAGAGAATGTCTAGGCAGCATGAAATACTCCCTTCGAGATAAGCCCGGAGACAATGTCTAGGCAGCATGAAATATAGAAGAATTGTACACTCAGGAGCTTATAAAAGTACATTAGAAAAGAATTGAAATCCTCACCTTCCTGTCAAACACTTTCGTGTATCACAGGAATGCAAAGTGTGCTACTACATACATACATCTGTAAAGAATATTCCCAGTTCTGATAGACCAACAACTCTTATATGTATGCACATATGTAGTAAACAAAATTGGCACTTAAGAATATACATGTTCATTCAAGACATATTTACAACATACATTATAGAACTGTATAAGTGTATCTTTGATAAACTTATTTTTTAACATCTGATGTAAATATTTCTGGTAAATGACACCCAAATATGTTTGAAATGTTAAGCACAGTTACATGTTGAAGAGTTCCCACATATAGAACTACCACAAATCTGCTATTTTTAATGTACAGGGAGCAGATTTTCAAATTCAAGTGACTGAGTGAGATTCCAAGCAATCCATCATTATCCCCCATATCCCAACCCCCTTTTTTATGTATTTGTAGGAATAAGAAAACAAGAGACTCCTACATCAGCAATGATTGAACCATCTTTACACTGGTCAGTTTCTTCACTTTAATATTGTTGTTGGATAAATGTACTACTGCTAGACTATAAAAACCCTAACAGGAAAACAGAATATATTCCAGGTTTTAATACCAAAAACAATAACTAGGAACCCTAACAGGATATAAAGAATATATTCCAGGTGATTTCCTACCAAAAACAATACCCCTAACAGGAAAACAGAATATATTCCAGGTGATTTCCTACCAAAAACAATAACTACAATGTAGGAACCCTAACAGGAAAACAGAATATATTCCAGGTGATTTCCTACCAAAAACAATAACTAGGAACCCTAACAGGACAACAGAATATATTCCAGGTGATTTCCTACCAAAAACAATAACTAGGAACCCTAACAGGAAAACAGAATATATTCCAGGTGATTTCCTACCAAAAACAATAACTAGGAACCCTCAAATATATATTCCAGGACCAGGAACCCTAACAGGGAAAAGAATATCTCCCAAGAGATCCTCCCCCTCAAATATAAGGACCAGGAACCCTAACAGAACAGAATATATTCCAGGTTTCCTACCAAAAACAATAACTAGATTTCCTACCAAAAACAATAACTAGGAACCCTAACAGGAAAACAGAATATATTCCAGGTGATTTCCTACCAAAAACAATAACTAGGAACCCTAACAGGAAAACAGAATATATTCCAGGTGATTTCCTACCAAAAACAATAACTAGGAACCCTAACAGGAAAACAGAATATATTCCAGGTGATTTCCTACCAAAAACAATAACTAGGAACCCTAACAGGAAAACAGAATATATTCCAGGTGATTTCCTACCAAAAACAATAACTACAATGTAGGACCCCAACAGGACAACAGAATATTGCCTATGAAGTGATACCCAGAATTATGGTTCATATCCAGAAAGGATGTTTGGGTGAAGGGTATTGCTCTGGGTGATCCCCACAGGAGTGCTACTGTAGTTCTGGTACACACTAAAGGTCACAGTGTACAGCCACACCATCTCTAGATAACATTTTACCAGACCAGACATTTTCACAAGCCTGTTTCTGTTACAAATCTGTTAAAAATTTAAATGTGTCATTAATTGATACAAGTGGACTGTTGAAGTTGTCTGCCACCTTGGGTGGTTTATTTACAATGGTACAGAAATCCACACAAGGTTTGTAGTCTACTATCCATTCACTCTACCTCAGAAATATACAATCCTAATTTTGAATCTTAAATCTTTGAAATAAAATGAATTAAGAACAATGAACCATTCTGATTAAATGGAATTAAGAAATTCTTTCATGGGTGTAAACAAGATAACAAGTAAATCTTCATGAATTCATAGTCCTCAGTTCTTGATAATCTCTTTCCTTTCCTAAAAAAGAGAACTCGAAATGTTTGTGTTTGTTATTCTCTGCATTTTATAGATCTGACTGTAAAATTTGGATGCAATATTGGCTATGTAATCTGAGAAACTGAGCATCTTGTGTTCCTTGCTAGAAGTATGATAAAAATTATTATAAAACACTACATACAAGATTACACCAGTTAATACATTGATAACTGTCTAAACAGTTATATATCTGTTACATATCTGTTACATAACTGTCTAAACAGTTACATATCTGTTACATAACTGTCTAAACAGTTACATATCTGTTACATAACTGTCTAAACAGTTACATATCTGTTACATAACTGTCTAAACAGTTACATATCTGTAAAACTGTATGACATATCTGTGTTGGAGAGGTAGAGGACAGTGTTAACATTGACCAAACTGTCTAAACAGTTACATATCTGTAAAACTGTATGACATATCTGTGTTGGAGAGGTAGAGGACAGTGTTAACATTGACCAAACTGTCTAAACAGTTACATATCTGTAAAACTGTATGACATATCTGTGTTGGAGAGGTAGAGGACAGTGTTAACATTGACCAAACTGTCTAAACAGTTACATATCTGTAAAACTGTTTGACATATCTGTGTCGGAGAGATCTGGAGTTAGAGGACAGCTAATGAGTATACACACGTAGGACCTGTCAGTGTAGCATGTTATCAGGAAAACCAGGTACACTTAATTCTAACTAGGCATTTAGTTCTAAATATACATGTGATCATAGTTTTTGTTTTCCAATAGAAACCATGTACAGCAGACAGTGTGTTAAGTTGGTGATAAGAATGCCATTTTTTAGGTATATTACCTGACATACACATGTTGTTTAAGATGTGTTATTTCCTAATGATCAGTATTTACTTGTACAAGTTCATGTAGTGCAGAAGAAGCTAGAGAAGCCGTGGAATCAAAATAATTAACAACTACAGGGAAAGACAAAATTTAGGGAGGGAAGTAAGCTGAGAAGAAGTAGTCAGTGAATGAGATAGACAGATAGCTTCCTAACAGGTGGAACAGCCGCATAATTAATGGCAAGCAAGATAGAAGCTATCCACAGCTCTGGAGGTTGTATTCTTACAGATTTCAGTTTCCAGACTGACCAATTAATTCTGGTTACGAAGAAATTTCTTCAAAATCAAGATGGTTTCAGTTCTGTATTTAATTCCATGTATCACTTTAATGTTAAAAACATTGTACAGTAAGAAACTTTCCAATAGAATAAAGTAAACAGGTTATAACACAGCGACAGTACATATCTGATGTTAGTTAGCAGACACAAGGTTATAACATAGCAACAGTACATATCGGATGTTAGTTAGCAGACACAAGGTTATAACATAGCAACAGTACATATCGGATGTTAGTTAGCAGACACAAGGTTATAACCATAGCAATAGTACATATAGAAGGTTAGTTAGCAGACACAAGGTTATAACCATAGCAATAGTACATATAGAAGGTTAGTTAGCAGACACAAGGTTATAACCATAGCAACAATACATATAGGAGGTCTGTTAGCAGACACAAGGTTATAACACAGCAACAGTACATATCGGATGTTAGTTAGCAGACACAAGGTTATAACCATAGCAATAGTACATATAGAAGGTTAGTTAGCAGACACAAGGTTATAACCATAGAAATAGTACATATAGAAGGTTAGTGAGCAGACACAAGGTTATAACCATAGCAACAATACATATAGGAGGTCTGTTAGCAGACACAAGGTTATAACACAGCAACAGTACATATCGGATGTTAGTTAGCAGACACAAGGTTATAACCATAGCAATAGTACATATAGAAGGTTAGTTAGCAGACACAAGGTTATAACCATAGCAACAATACATATAGTAGGTTACTTAGCAGACACAAGGCTATAATCATAGTGACAGTACATATGGGAGGTTAGTTAGCAGACATAAGGTTATAACCATAGCAACAATACATATAGGAGGTCAGTTAGCAGACACAAGGTTATAACCATAGCAATAGTACATATAGAAGGTTAGTTAGCAGACACAAGGTTACAATCATAGCAACAGTACATGTAGAAGGTCAGTTAGCAGACACAAGGTTATAACCATAGCAACAATACATATAGGAGGTTAGTTAGCAGACACAAGGTTATAACCATAGCAACAATACATATAGGAGGTTAGTTAGCAGACACAAGGTTATAACCATAGCAACAGTACACAAGGGATACAGATAAAAAATAGGGATAAGTTTATAATCTTAACGACAGTATACATGAGGGGTACAGTTAGCAGGGATCAGGTGATAACAATTGCAACAATTAAATATCATGCTTCTAGTAATTTGTACTTTCCATGATATTTTACAGGAGTGCATGATAAAAAAGTGAAAAAAAAAGAAAAACTAAAAACCAACAAAATTGAAAGTATTAACAAATAAAAAAAAAATGAGTTTGAAGGAAATTGAGAAATGTAATTCAAAAGTTGCTATCCTTCACTGAGAAATGAAGACTGACACTTGAGCTAGTGTTACTGGCTGTGTAATGGAAACAGCAGGCCTAATGACGGAAGTGCCATCCCTTTAAAAAAGAAATGGAAACAGTAAAGACATCCCAGCATAGATTTTATTGTTTATTAGGAATGGCTTGCCTATCACACTAGTATCCTCCACGGAGATACATGTCTGTCAGTAGTCATCAGCAGGAGAGCAACACAACCATTCATTCATGAGAACAGGAAATTTAACAGACCCCAGAGGTGCCTGCCAACTTCTACACAACTTCTCTAGATAACAGGCTATTGTGGGTCTCCAAAACACTAAATCATCTAAATATTGTGGGACAAAATATCCTTCATAAATGTAGGCCAGTTGGGGAGGGTATATAGACAACCTTATATCAAATTACACACTCTATTTGTAGGATTCTGAAATAGACCATGTAACTTCACAGAATACATTTCCAAAAGGCAGATTTGTAGGCCAAATGCAGACCCACTGTGACACCAAAATTAGCCAATCATTTACAGATTGATCATACAAATTATCGAACACAGGCTTTCTTTACAAAGTTCACTGACCAAATTTATCGAATTTCAACTTCTCTAGTCAATTGCAGACTTTCAAAATAGGCTTTCTTAACACATTTTACAGACCACTTCTATCAAATTTCAGCTTCTCTTGTCAAGTTCATACCTGATTCTATCAAATTTAGACTTCATCACATGGACTGTTAAATGTAGGTTTATTGTCGATGTCCTTGGACCTAATCATAACCTGTTCTACAGACGTTTTCCAGCTAGATGAAGCATGTAAAACCTTGAGTTTAAATCCACAGTGTACAGGTAAAATACCACATTAATGGAGCAAGCAGGACAGTCACTACCTGGGAAGGGGAATTTATGTAATATGTAAAAAGGAAATGTGAACAAAAATTATTTCAAGATGATTACCAAATCAAACAGGTAATTTTATTTACACATTCCTAGTCTTTCTCAATTTTCCTGTTATTTCTACTTGGTGAACTAGATGGATGAGATTATCAGATAAAGATTGACACATCATCAGACTCATCAGGTAGTTTAACGGTCACTTTTAGGCACATTGTAAATTAAGATCGAGGTGATGTATATGAGCCTCAAAATGTCCTTAATTTCAATATATCCTTATTACAATAACAGAATGATTCCATGTAAACGGGGACCAGTCAATTCTACAATACATTTTAACATCAGAACAAATAAACAGATGAACCGCCCCTGGTGGTAGAATAGATCTTTGGAAGAAAAATGCACAATTGGAAATATATTCCATATTGATAGCCTAGCTTCCGAAGTCTAAATCTTCTCTTTGTCTTCTGAAAAAGTATTTTTATGAATTTTTCTTCTGGCAACTGCATAATAACTAACAATCTTTGATATTAAAGTGTCCCAAAGAAGGAAGGTAGGTGTACAATCAGCAACAAGAAATCTAATTGTATAAAACTGTTAACACACTGTGTATATCTGTGGACATCAATATTACACATATCTCATTGTATCTGGTGTTTGTAGCATTAGGTATGGTTTGCTGGATGTATTACATCCTCAAGTCATGACAAGTCAGCTTCCGTACTCAACTTGTCGAATAATACTTAATTGATTCTCTGACTATTTATGTTTTGATTAAGATGGAAATTCTAAACAATTAACATAATTCCAACAAACTGCAAAATGTGAAATATCTATTTACTGAATATTTCTCCTTCATATGTATAATTCTACATAATGAACCTCATTTTAACATCTATGCCCGCAAAACAAACTACTGCTTCTGTCCATTATAGCTCAATGTTTCAACAAATGAAGGTGAGCACTGTTACGCTGTGTGAACTGGTCTCTCCAATCCCATCACTTTCCTAGACAACACAATTAACTACTAATTTCAGTAACATGTAATCACCCATCACACTGATAACATTTCTGTTATTTCAGTGTGTATTCACCATTAGTGAAAATTAAATCTACAAAAAATCAATGTATTATTTACTTAACAGATTCACACCTTGAAATTGCCGGAGAAGATGGGAAACAGCACACCCATATAACTGATCATACGCAGCACATCCACATGACTGATTATCCTTAAAACATCGAAGATTCCATACAGTGCTTAATGACAGTTCAGCATTCTTGGGCAATGCATTTGGCCAAAACTATTTCCAAATTTTTAAATTAATTGAAACACAGATGTGTAAAGTACTCTACAAAAATTGAAAAAATGTCCTGCCAATAGATATGTAAGAATTAAACCTACCAGCTGGTAACTAGCTTTTAGAATGTGAAAACTCTTTACATACACACATTTAGCCATGGCAGATGAGATAACAATTTTCTTTATTGGCAAAGATGTATTTATGTTTTTTAGTATTTATAAGCACTGGAGTCTGTTGTAATGATGATTTGTGACCAGACAAAAGTATAAACAACTGTTTGTTTATTGTATCTCTAGACTGGCAGTGTTTGGACACTCCACACTAGGAAAGGAGCCACAGCAAAGTTGCTGAATGGCACCACACATGTTGAGGGGTGCCACAACAAAGCATCTCAACAGTGCCACAATTGTGAGGGGTGCCACAGGAAAGCATCTCAACAGTGCCACAGTTGTGAGGGGTGCCACAGGAAAGCATCTCAACAGTGGTACAGTTGTGATGAGTTCCACAGGAAAGCATCTCAACAATGCCACAGTTATGATGGGTGCCACAGGAAAGCATCTCAACAGCAACACAATTGTGAGGGGTGCCACATGGAAGCATCTCAACAGCACCACACTTGTGAGGGGTGCCACAGGAAAGCATCTTAACAGTGCCACAGTTGTGAGGGGTGCCACAGGAAAGCATCTCAACAGCCCCTCATTTGTGAAGGGTGCCACAGGAAAGCATCTCAACAGTGCCACAGTTGTGAGGGGTTCCACAGGAAAGCATCTCAACAGTGCCACAGTTGTGATGGGTGCCAAAGGAAAGCATCTCAACAGTGCCACAGTTGTGATGGGTGCCACAGGAAAGCATCTCAACAGTGCCACAGTTGTGAGGGGTGCCACAGGAAAGCATCTCAACAATGCCACAGTTGTGATGGGTTCCACAGGAAAGCATCTCAACAGCAACACACTTGTGAGGGGTGCCACAGGAAAGCATCTCAACAGTGCCACAGTTGTGAGGGGTGCCACAGGAAAGCATCTCAACAGTGCCACGGTTGTGAGGGGTACAACAGGAAAGCATATCAACAATGCCACACTTGTGAGGGGTACCAAAGCAAAGCTGCTGAATGGATCCATTATGTCACCTGGTGCCACAGGAAAGCATATCAGCCCCTCATTTGTGAAGGGTGCCACAGGAAAGCAAAACAGTGCCACAGGTGAGGGGTTATAAAGCATCTCAACATGCCAGGTATTATAGCCCAACACCACAGTTGTGATGGTATTATAGCCTAACACCCAACACACTTGTATTACAGGAAAGCATCTCAACAGTGCCACAGTTGTGAGGGGTGCCACAGGAAAGCCCCACGTGAGGGGTACAACCAACACCCACACTTGGTATTATAGCCCAACACCCCAGGTATTATAGCCTAACACCCCAGGTATTATAGCCCAACATGCCAGGTATTATAGCCCAACACCCCAGGTATTATAGCCTAACACCCCAGGTATTATCAACCAACACCCCAGGTATTACCAACCAACACCCCTGGTATTATAGCCCAACACCCCAGGTATTATCAACCAACACCCCAGGTATTATCAACCAACATCCCAGGTATTATCAACCAACACCCAAGGTATTATAGCCCAACACCCCAGGTATTATAGCCCAACACCCCAGGTATTATCAACCAACACCCCAGGTATTATCATCCAACATCCCAGTTACCGTATTTATTCCAATAAACGCCCCGGGGGCGTGAAATTTTTCAGACAGGGGGCGATTAATAGAACACAAAATTTCATAATTTGTTGGTCGTGACATGCCATGGCTGCCACTAAAAAACGTTGTTTAACAAACTAACGAATTACTCAGCAAAGAATGCATTTGAAAATTGCAGTAATTCCAACATCATTGTAGCTTTAAACATTGTTGTCAATTGCATTCTGATAACCTGAATTCTTGTATGAAATGGCACTATGTCAATCGTGTCAGCTCCAGTCAAAAACATACAATGTTCATCATCGCTTGAAAGCCTAGTTTGCATAACAAAATAAAAAAACACAGCGGTATATAAGCCGGTCTGTTTCTTAATAAATCCCACATACCTCATAACAATGTCTGGGACAAAACAACATTACGACACTGCTTTCAAGCTTAAAGTAATCGCCTTCGCAGAGGAGAAGGGTAAACATGCCACCGCGAAAGTGTTTCGTGTTGACAGAAAACGAGTACGGGACTGGTGTCAAAACAAAGAAAAAATTAAAAAATCTTTCTAAAATATCTAAACGCTGTAAAGGAGGTGGGTGGCATGTCAGATATGAAGATATTGACAGAAATCTGATGAGATGGCTACAGGACAGACGGGAGGCTGGAATCCGAGTAACTGGGAAAGCATTGCGGTTTGAGGCCCTGCTTATGCACAAGGCAAATGGTAGTCAATCGTTCAAAGCCTCATATGGATGGTTTTCTAAATTCAAAAAGAGACATAACATTTCGTTCAGGCGATCTACGCATGTGGCACAACATAAAGTTTCATTAATTGATGATTGTATTGACAGTTTTTTTAATTTCATGTTAAGAATGCGTCGGCTACGAGAATACCCCGATAGCCATATCGCTAACATGGACGAAACCCCGGTGTGGTTTGACATGCCAGGAAAATCGACATTGGCAATAAAGGGGGAAAAGAAGGTCAGAGTTTACAGTACTGGCCACGAAAAACAAAAAATAACGGTGACACTGGCAGCATATGCCGATGGGACTAAAATCGCTCCCCCTTGTGCACATGCCAGGCATTCGTCCCCTTCCGAAAGATGACATACCAAGTGGTATTGTGGTATACATGTGCGGGGCCGGACAAAAATCCTGGGCAAACGAGGAAAGTATAAAATTTTGGTTAAAAAATCTCTGGGGTGTGAATAATACAGCTAGGCGGTTATTAGTATGGGACGCTTTCCGTGGTCATCTTACTGAAGATGTAAAAAAACTGGTTCGTCAAAAATATAATTCAGACATCTGTGTTATACCCGGAGGATGTACATGTAAGCTATAGCCAGCCGATGTGTCGTGGAATAAACCCTTCAAACAAAAACTTGGAGAGTTGTATGACGAATGGTGTTTCAGTGGCCCCATTGAGAAAACCAAAGCAGGGAATCGTAAAGCCCCATCCAAAGCTGTAATGTTGTCTTGGGTCAAGACAGCATGGGATAGCATTAGCCCGCACACAATCAGAAGATCGTTAAAAAAATGAGGTATCAAAAATTCGCTGGACGGTAGCGAGGATCATATTTTCCAGCATGATTCTGACGATGAGGAATTCCAGGGATTTAGTGAAAAGGATGTCCAAGCTGCAGATGACGTTTTGCAAAATTTAATGGGTGATGTGAACGCGCCTTCTATTCCACAAATAGAACCGAGTGAAAGCGAGACTGGCGAAAGTGAAAGTGAAAGTGAAGACAGTAGTTCATATGGCAGTCCCGGCCGTTAGGCCTGCAGTATATTGAAATGAACCGTGGATTAAATTGATATTACTTGTGTACGTGTCATGACAGTGTAATTTTCTTGTGCCAAAATTCATTTGTTCATGTTCATGGATACCAGGAATTTAAAATTTATTAAAAGGTAAGCTTTGTAACCTGACTCCTGAGTTGTTGAAATTTACTGAGAAAACAGGTGGGGGACGTTTATTAGAGACAGGGCGTTTATTGGAATAAATACAGTATTACCAACCAACACCCCAGGTATTACCAACCAACACCCCAGGTATTAGCATCCAACATACCAGGTATTATCAAACAACACCCCAGGTATTATCAACCAACACCCCAGGTTTTATAGCCCAACACCCCAGGTATTATAGCCCAACATCCCAGTTATTATCAACCAACACCCAAGGTATCAGAGCCCAACACCCCAGGTATTATAGCCCAACATCCCAGTTATTATCAACCAACACCCCAGGTATTATCAACCAACACCCCTGGTATTATAGCCCAACACCCCAGGTATTATAGCCCAACATCCCAGTTATTATCAACCAACACCCCAGGTATTATCAACCAACACCCAAGGTATCAGAGCCCAACACCCCAGGTATTATAGCCCAACATCCCAGTTATTATCAACCAACACCCTTGGTATTATCAACCAACACCCCAGGTATTATCAACCAACACCCCAGGTATTATAGCCCAACATCCCAGTTATTATCAACCAACACCCCAGGTATTATAGCCCAACATCCCAGGTATTATCAACCAACACCCCAGGTATTATAGCCCAACACCCCTGGTATTATAGCCCAACACCCCAGGTATTATAGCCCAACATCCCAGTTATTATCAACCAACACCCAAAGTATTATAGCCCAACACCCCAGGTATTATAGCCCAACACCCCAGGTATTATAGCCCAACACCCCAGGTATTATAGCCCAACACCCCAGGTATTATAGCCCAACATCCCAGGTATTATCAACCAACACCCCAGGTATTATAGCCCAACACCCCAGGTATTATAGCCCAACATCCCAGTTATTATCAACCAACACCCCTGGTATTATCAACCAACACCCCAGGTATTATCAACCAACACCCCAGGTATTATAGCCAAACACCCCAGGTTTTATAGCCCAACACCCCAGGTATTATAGCCCAACACCTCAGGTATTATAGCCCAACACCCCAGGTATTATCAACCAACACCCCAGGTATTATCAACCAACACCCCAGGTATTATCAACCAACACCCCAGGTATTATAGCCCAACACCCCAGGTATTATCAACCAACACCCCAGGTATTATAGCCCAACACCCCAGGTATTATTAACCAACATCCCAGGTATTATAGCCCAACACCCCAGGCATTATCAACCATCACCCCAGGTATTATCAACCAACACCCCAGGTATTATAGCCCAACACCCCAGGTATTATCAACCAACACCCCAGGTATTATAGCCCAACACCCCAGGTATTATCAACCAACACCCCAGGTATTATAGCCCAACACCCCAGGTATTATCAACCAACACCCCAGGTATTATAGCCCAACACCCCAGGTATTATCAACCAACACCCCAGTAATACTGATCAACACCCTATTCATCTTTACCTTACTCCCCATGTAAAACTGGCAGGAGAACCAACCTCATCATTTGTATGGAATTACAGTTGCAAATTACATCATCCAGCTGTCATTCCCACATAAACAATCTCCTTCCCTAACTTTTAAATTACCATCACTTTTTTTCCTCCCCTGCCTCTCTTTACGTTTTTCTACTTAGGGTTTGCAGGTAAGTGTTTCCTGATTGCAGTTTGGTGTTTGTGGGAGAGACATGATGAGTTTGGAGAAAACAATTAGTGACTTTGTGTAGCCCCTCCTATGTGTCTTTGGTTGAAAATTTCTATTTTAACAAGTCTTGAAATACGATGTGTAAATGTATTAACAGACACAGAGAACACAATCCAGTGATAGTATATCCAATTGCTTTCTTTAATTTCTCCATTAGTCACAACATGTTTGTGCCATTTGCCAGTATGAGTATACAGTCAGTAAGGGTGTACTTGTGCACCAATTGTCAGTTAGTTAAGCCTAAGTGGTCACCACAGGACCACACTCTGGAACAAACCAACAAATACCAAGATTAATCCTCAACTAGTGATCATGCCTCATCTATCAAACTTGACATATAACTCTCAAAATATTTAGTCAGCAAGTTTCCAAAACACTGGAAACAAAATTCACAAAAGAATGTGATGAAACCAGAAATATGTCCAGTAATATGCAAGCTCAGTATCTACCCTCGTATGACTATAAACAGTTGTTTAATATGTCAGAAGTTCCTTACTGACTACAGACACTTTGTTAAATATAATAACAGGTTTGTCAATTATATTTTCAATTTTTCTGCTTGTGTTGTTGCTTTCATCAAAGTGAATTAATGTTGATTGGGTTTATAATTGGTTACTTTCTTTGTGATCATGTGTTATCTAATCATGACCTACTTTATCCTGTGATTCTATAGAATTTAATTTGACTTCTACAGAATCATATGTTCTGGGTTACAGTTCCCACGTATCATTTGAAATACTCTGTTAATATTTGTAAAGGTCATTTTGAAAACTACCTGACTAGACTGTTTCCATGTATGATTGCTGTCCACAGATCTGACATTATCATCCATGTTACAAATCACACAGGTTTCACAAAATGGCTGGCAATAGTGCAATATATATGTCATCTGAATTAAGGAACTGTAAAGATTTTCACCAAAATATGAAAAGAAGGCATACATCATACCGATGGTGGAAGTGTGATAAACAATCCACTAGGTAGATTTGTTTTACAAGGAATATTCTCCAATAGTGAGCATGCAGTCTGACAGGAGACAGGTCTACTGGATGGTCCATAGCACCAGTCTGACAGGTCTACTGGATGGCCCATAGCACCAGTCTGACAGGTGACAGGTCTACTGGATGACCCATATCACCAGTCTGACAGATGACGGGTCTACTGGATGGCCCATATCATCAGTCTGACAGGTGACAGGTCTACTGGATGGCCCATATCATCAGTCTGACAGGTGACGGGTCTACTGGATGGCCCATATCATCAGTCTGACAGGTGACAGGTCTACTGGATGACCCATAGCACCAGTCTGACAGGTGACGGGTCTACTGGATGACCCATATCATCAGTCTGCCAGGAGACAGGTCTACTGGATGACCCATAGCACCAGTCTCACAGGTGACAGGTCTACTGGATGACCCATATCACCAGTCTGACAGGAGACAGGTCTACTGGATGATCCATATCACCAGTCTGACCATGTACTGAACCAGGTCGACAGGGCGACTGGGCCAACGTTGCACTGGAGGAAGTTAACATCCCCCTCCTGTCAACTGTACCAAAACTTAACAGAGCACACAACATAAAACAAGAACCAATTAACCATAACATATACAGAGTTTTTAAATCTAATTTTAAAAAGCTAAAAGAGCAAAGGAAAAGACTTTTGAAAAGAATGATATCCTCGGCATGTTGAAACAAAGACATACTGCAGTTATTCACATACATCACAATAACTTTATGACTTAGGTATTTATATACCATACTTGACCTCTGTACAGTTTTTTTTATGAAACATTCCTAAAGAAATGAAGACCCTAAATAGCATCAAATGATGACACTGATTTGGTTAATAACTGGACACATGGGACAATTGTTGGTAAAATAAAATGCTCTCCCCATAACCTACTGAATGCCACATCCAACAGGACAGATGTATAAACTATATAACGCCCAGCTATCATACTCTACATCCACATAAAATGTGGTTGACAAAGGAGCATGCGATACATATAATGATATTATATAGCACAAGCTAGTCCTGGAGGACACAAAACACGGCCACCTGTCAGTATACATATATCTACATCAGGGGAGGGGTTCTCGTGGATGGGGACTGTTGTTAGCTGTAACAAGAACCATTCCCAGTACACCCTTGCATATGTAAGCACTCAAATGTCTGCGTGGGTTGACACATACTGCACGTACCATATGTGTCTTAAATGGTACCAATCTACTGGTATACAAGTTCTCATGATTCATCCTTCCTCAAATATCTCACATTGTTGATGTGTTTGTAGAGAGTTTGACCTTTTTACTACAACATTGTTGATGTGTTTGTAGAGAGTTTGACCTTTTTACTACAACATTGTTGATGTGTTTGTATAGAGTTTGACCTTTTTACTACAACATTGTTGATGTGTTTGTAGAGAGTTTGACCTTTTTACTACAACATTGTTGATGTGTTTGTAGAGAGTTTGACCTTTTTACTACAATATTGTTGATGTGTTTGTAGAGTGTTTGACCTTTTTACTACAACATTGTTGATGTGTTTGTATAGAGTTTGACCTTTTTACTACAACATTGTTGTTGTGTTTTCAGAGAGTTTGACCTTTTTATATTGACATTGTTGATGTGTTTGTAGAGTGTTTGACCTTTTTACTACAACAACAGGTCTGTCTCACCCCACCCAGATATATTATAACAGTGCCTTCATCCCTCACAGTAAACAAAACACCAGGTCTGACTCACCCCATCCAGATATATTATAACAGTGCCTTCATCCCTCACAGTAAACAAAACACCAGGTCTCTCTCACCCCACCCAGATATATTATAACAGTGCCTTCATCCCTCACAGTAAACAAAACACCAGGCCTGTCTCACCCCACCCAGATATATTATAACAGTGCCTTCATCCCTCACAGTAAACAAAACACCAGGTCTCTCTCACCCCACCCAGATATATTATAACAGTGCCTTCATCCCTCACAGTAAACAAAACACCAGGTCTGACTCGCCCCACCCAGATATATTATAACAGTGCCTTCATCCCTCACAGTAAACAAAACACTAGGTCTGACTCACCCCACCCAGATATATTATAACAGTGCCTTCATCCCTCACAGTAAATAAAACACTAGGTCTGACTCGCCCCACCCAGATATATTATAACAGTGACTATATTCCTCACAGTTAACAAAACACCAGGTCTGACTCACCCCACCCAGATATATTATAACAGTGCCTTCATCCCTCACAGTAAACAAAACACCAAGTCCAAGGCAACCCACCCAGTTGTATTATAATCATGCTCCATCAAATGTTTTAGGCAGTCCTGGTTTATTTATCAATTTGTTGAAGCAGAGATTCTTTGCTCTGCTTCAATTTCACAAAACTTGGTAACCCTTGGCATCCTACCCGCATGTGGTTTTTAACAGAGATAAGTATGATATGGAAACATACAAATTGCACAAGACAGAAGGAATCACCAATTAGTCTCACTACAAAGGAATTTCCCAGATTCAAAACCCTTTTCCATTCAACATAATTCCAACTATTCATTTCTCGTCTGTTCTATCATGTAATACTCCTATATGATATCAATGTATTACTTATGTATAATGACATGATTACAGAGATAAATGTAATAGATTTGTAGCGAGATATAAAGCTCTGACAGTGATCTTGGTGTCGGTTCAGTATTTGTAGCTCTATATTATTTTCCCCAATTCTCTGTAGTCATAATAGTGTCATGTTATTGACAGTTCTTGAGATTTAGAGATCAGAAAACCATTTCAAATTCAAAACAGCTTATGGTGGCCATCTTGAAAAATGAAGCATTCTCATAAAATGACATGCATATTTAGCTAGGACACTGTTGATCATACCCTAAAAACTTATTTTTTATCTCTGATCATTTTTAGTTTTTAGGGTATCCAAAAGGCAACTCCTGGGAAATAGATGGTTTACAAGGACAGAATACAGGCATGAGAAGAAGTTTGAAAGATATGTTGCAAAGGAAAACCATGATTGCACAATCATGTTACCAAATGGTTTCTGTTTGCCGTATCAAAGTTTTGACAAGGTAAAAAAAATAACAACACTTTGTTGACTACCTTTCCTTAGCATTCCCACCAATTTTAGCTCAATAACACCAGTGGAACTGGAAAAGGAGTTAAAAATATGTTTTTCAAGATGGTGGCCATCTTGGATTTCAGACATGCCCGAAAAAGAACAGCACTTGGTCAGGACCATTTCAGGATCAGGTCACATGACCTAAAAACAACCATCTGATGACAGTATGCAACGTATCACTGTCTCAAGTAAAATTGTATTAGATGGAGCTTGGAGATATTTTTTTTTGTTGAAATATCAGTTCTGAGGTTTACAGAATATTACTCTGTCAATATGATGTTATTCTAACTTGTTATGTGTGGGTGACTGGTTTACAGAATATTATTCTGTCAATATAACGTTATTCTAACTTGTTATGTGTGGGTGACTGGTCTACAGAATATTATTCTGTCAATATAACGTTATTCTAACTCGTTATGTGTGGGTGACTGGTTTACAGAATATTCTTCTGTCAATATAACGTTATTCTAACTCGTTATGTGTGGGTGACTGGTTTACAGAATATTATTCTGTCAATATAACGTTATTCTAACTTGTTATGTGTGGGTGACTGGTTTACACAATATTATTCTGTCAATATAACGTTATTCTAACTTGTTATGTGTGGGTGATGGTTACATAATATTATTCTGTCAATATAACGTTATTCTAACTCGTTATGTGTGGGTGACTGGTTTACAGAATATTATTCTGTCAATATAACGTTATTCTAACTTGTTATGTGTGAAAGTTGTGACTGGTTTACAGAATATTATTCTGTCAATATAACGTTATTCTAACTTGTTATGTGTGGGTGACTGGTTTACAGAATATTATTCTGTCAATATAACGTTATTCTAACTCGTTATGTGTGGGTGACTGGTTTACAGAATATTATTCTGTCAATATAACGTTATTCTAACTTGTTATGTGTGGGTGACTGGTTTACAGAATATTATTCTGTCAATATAACGTTATTCTAACTTGTTATGTGTGGGTGATAGACTCACTTGATAATTAATTTCAATATTGACAACAATATAGTAACACAGACATTTCATACCAACACACGACAGAGAACACAACAATTATACACACAAAATCAGAGAGAGACACAACATTATTATATTTAAAACAATCACAGGCAACACAACAATTATACCAAAAACATCACAGACAACACAACAATTATACCAAAAACATCACAGGCAACACAACAATTATACCAAAAACATCACAGGCAACACAACAATTATACCAAAAACATCACAGGCAACACCAACACAAATATACCAAAAACATCACAGGCAACACAAACACAAATATACCAAAAACATCACAGGCAACACAAACACAAATATATCAAAAACATCACAGACAACACCAACACAAATATACCAAAAACATCACAGGCAACACAACAATTATACCAAAAACATCACAGGCAACACCAACACAAATATACCAAAAACATCACAGGCAACACAACACAAATATACAAAAACATAATATACCAAAAACATCACAGGCAACACCAACACAAATATACCAAAAACATCACAGGCAACACAACAATTATACCAAAAACATCACAGGCAACACAAACACAAATATACCAAAAACATCACAGGCAACACAAACACAAATATACCAAAAACATCACAGGCAACACCAACACAAATATACCAAAAACATCACAGGCAACACAACAATTATACCAAAAACATCACAGGCAACACCAACACAAATATACCAAAAACATCACAGGCAACACAACAATTATACCAAAAACATCACAGGCAACACCAACACAAATATACCAAAAACATCACAGGCAACACAACAATTATACCAAAAACATCACAGGCAACACAAACACAAATATACCAAAAACATCACAGGCAACACAAACACAAATATACCAAAAACATCACAGGCAACACAAACACATCACAGGCAACACAAACACAAATATACCAAAAACATCACAGGCAACACAACAATTATACCAAAAACATCACAGGCAACACAAACACAAATATACCAAAAACATCACAGGCAACACAACAATTATACCAAAAACATCACAGGCAACACAACAATTAAACCAAAAACATCACAGGCAACACCAACACAAATATACCAAAAACATCACAGGCAACACAACAATTATACCAAAAACATCACAGGCAACACAAACACAAATATACCAAAAACATCACAGGCAACACAACAATTATACCAAAAACATCACAGGCAACACAACAATTATACCAAAAACATCACAGGCAACACAAACACAAATATACCAAAAACATCACAGGCAATACAACAATTATACCAAAAACATCACAGGCAACACAACAGTTATACCAAAAACATCACAGGCAACACAACAATTATACCAAAAACATCACAGGCAACACAAACACAAATATACCACAAGAGTTCTCGGAACTGTATGTGTCGCCTGCATAAAGTGTCACGGTCACCCAGAAATTGAACTGGATGTGCAACGATCAACCATAAAGTTGTAATACCAAATTTCATTTCTATAACTTGAAGCATAAAGGGAAAACTGTGCAAAGCAATATTCCTGAGAAATTTTCCAAGTTCAAAGGGACATATCACTGCCAAGAAGGGTCAAAGACAGCCAAGAATCAAAAGTAATCTGTACCCTTCCAACAAGAAGCCATATAGCAAATGTGATTTCTATAACTCAAAGCATAACCAAAGAGGGTCAAGAAAACAATATTCCTAGGGAATTTTCTAAGTTCAAAGGGGCATAACTCAGCCAAGAAGAGTCATAAACTGCCAGGAATCAAACTTTATCTGTACCCTTGCAACAAGAAGCAATATACCAAATTTCATTTCGATAACTCAAAGCATAAGCCAAAAAAGACCACAAAACAATATTCCCAGGAAATTTTCTAAGTTGAAAGGGGTATAACTCTGCCAAAAAGGGTCACAGACATCCAGGAATCGAACTTAATCTGTACACCTGCAACAAAAAGCCATATGCCAAATTTCATTTTGATGACTGAAAGCATTACCGAAAAAAATCCGGAAAACTTTCATACGGATGACGTCGTCGACGACGCCGATGACAACGACGCTTGACGACGGACAAAGTGATCCCTAAGTGTCCCCCAGGTCTGCAGGCGACACAAAAACCATCACAGGCAATACAAACACAATTATAACACAATCATCACAGACAATACAAACACAATTACACCAAACCATCACAGGCAACACAAAAACAAACACAAAACACAAACACACTACAGAGCTTGTGGGTTCATTTGCCAATCTCTAATCTCTCACTGTCCAAAGATGCTTTAGACTTGATGACTGATTTTTTCAAAATAATCTTGATTTCTGTTATCAGTAGAAATCAATGCCTGTCAATTTAAGATATATCTACTGTAATCTACCTAAAGACATTCAATGAAGAGAAAGTCATCACACTGACTTTAACCTGAGATTCATTTTATGTACTGACCCATCACATCTTCTATAACCAGAAAAGTATTGTATGTGCAGAAACTCATATCCTCAATAACACAAGGAGTATTTTATGTACAGAAACTCTCTCATATCTACCACACCCTGAAGGGTATTTTATGTACAGAAACTCTCTAATATCTACCACACCTTGAAGGGTATTTTATGTACAGAAACTCTCTAATATCTACCACACCTTGAAGGGTATTTTATGTACAGAAACTCTCTCATATCTACCACACCTTGAAGGGTATTTTATGTACAGAAACTCTCTAATATCTACCACACCTTGAAGGGTATTTTATGTACAGAAACTCTCTAATATCTACCACACCTTGAAGGGTATTTTATGTACAGAAACTCTCTAATATCTACCACACCTTGAAGGGTATTTTATGTACAGAAACTCTCTAATATCTACCACACATTGAAGGGTATTTTATGTACAGAAACTCTCTAATATCTACCACACCTTGAAGGGTATTTTATGTACAGAAACTCTCTAATATCTACCACACTTTGAAGGGTATTTTATGTACAGAAAATCTCTAATATCTACCACACCTTGAAGGGTATTTTATGTACAGAAACTCTCTAATATCTACCCTACCTTGAAGGGTATTTTATGTACAGAAACTCTCTAATATCTACCACACCTTGAAGGGTATTTTATGTACAGAAACTCTCTAATATCTACCACACCTTGAAGGGTATTTTATGTACAGAAACTCTCTAATATCTACCACACCTTGAAGGGTATTTTATGTACAGAAATTCCCTCATATCTACCACACCTTGAAGGGTATTTTATGTACAGAAACTCTCTAATATCTACCACACCTTGAAGGGTATTTTATGAAAACTCTCTAATATCTACCACACTGAAGGGTATTTTATGTACAGAAACTCTCTAATATCTACCACACCTTGAAGGATATTGAAACTCTCTCAAGTATCCTACCTTGAAGGGTATTTTATGTGCAGAAACTCTCTCAAAACCACACCTTGACAGGCAATACAAACACAATTATAACACAATCATCACAGACAATACAAACACAATTACACCACCATGAAGGGTACACAATGTACAAACACAAAACACTAACACACTACAGGGTATTTTATGTGGGAAACTCTCTATATCTGCCACACTCTGAAGGGTCTTTTATGTCCAGAAGATCTCTCATTAGACTTGAATATTTTATGTCACTAATCTTGATTTCTGTTATCAGAAAATCAATGCCTGTATTTTATGTACATAAACTCTCTAATCTACCACACACTTGAAGGGTATATTATGAAAACTCTCTCACACTGACTTTAACCTTGAAGGGTATTTTATGTACAGAAACTCTCTAATATCTATAACCAGAAAAGGTATTTTATGACAGAAACTCTCTATATCTAACACCTGGAAGGATATTTTATGTACAGAAACTCTCTAATATCTACCACACCTTGAAGGGTATTTTATGTACAGAAACTCTCTAATATCTACCACACCTTGAAGGGTATTTTATGTACAGAAACTCTCTAATATCTACCACACCTTGAAGGTATTTTATGTACAGAAACTCTCTCATATCTACCACACCTTGAAGGGTATTTTATGTACAGAAAATCTCTCATATCTACCACACCTTGAAGGGTATTTTATGTACAGAAAATCTCTCATATCTACCACACCTGGAAGGGTATTTTATGTACAGAAAATCTCTCATATCTACCCCACCTTGAAGGGTATTTTATGTACAGAAACTCTCTAATATCTACCACACCTTGAAGGGTATTTTATGTACAGAAACTCTCTAATATCTACCACACTTTGAAGGGTATTTTATGTACAGAAACTGTCTCATATCTACCACACCTTGAAGGGTATTTTATGTACAGAAAATCTCTCATATCTACCACACCTGGAAGGGTATTTTATGTACAGAAACTCTCTAATATCTACCACACCTTGAAGGGTATTTTATGACAGAAACTCTCTAATATCTACCACACCTTGAAGGGTATTTTATGTACAGAAACTCTCTCATATCTACCACACCTTGAAGGGTATTTTATGTACAGAAACTCTCTAATATCTACCACACCTTGAAGGGTATTTTATGTACAGAAATGTTGAAATCTACCGTATCCTGGGGGGTACAATATCTCCCATGGTACATAAATGCTGACTTACCCTTCTTTGACTTGGCACCAATCTTGAGTTTGGAGGGCCATGTTATCTGAGTATTAGTTTCATCCATAATCTGAAAAAGTAACATTTTTTAGGTGAGTTCAAAGCTGTCTGCTGGTGTGATGCACATGGTGAAGGAAGTAGAGAATTGATACTGTCTAACTGAAGGTCACCATGACATCCCTAATCTTTGTACTTTTATATACATCTATTCATAAATCCAAATCTACCAAAAGATCAAATATGAAAAGGAAAATTGGATAACATTTCAACAACTTTCTCCGATTTTATCTCACCGGATTGTAAGACATTGCATCTGACTATGTTTTTTTTACAAGACACTGTGATACATCGCTGCTTTACAATAAATTGTTTTGCATCTTTTTTTTACAACTTTTAATCGAATAAACAAACAAACATTAAGCTCCTGATTATGTTATCACCAGTTTCTTGTATACATTTGCAGAAAACAACAAAGCGTTTGATATTTTGCTATCAGTGAATGAAGGAATTCCAGTGCAAAATCTTCAGAAGTTTTATCAAAATTTCATTGTAAATGTCGTAAAACTATTTTCACCACAATATGTGGGTGTTATTAAATCCCCAAGTTTAATCATTCCAACTGCTGTATGAACAAGTTGATTGATGAAAGGGTGATATTAAAAGGGTGCTTTATGCACTCATGGAAATTAGAATGTACAATGTGTAGTTCAGGATTGTTTTTGCTACCATTTAATTTTTTATTTGGATCTTTATCCTGTTTGAAGATATCAAACCAATTAATTTGTAATTTTTAATGGGTTACATTTTCTCTATGTATTTCTGAGATATAAATTTCCCTACAGGTCATACCATCACACTCCAGCAGGTGATGAAACAAGTCACACATGGGTATAGAACAGGTCAATTCTACTTCAGAATGAAACAAGTCACACATGGGTATAGAACCGGTCAATTCTACTTCAGAATGAAACAAGTCACACATGTGTATAGAACAGGTCAATTCTACTTCAGAATGAAACAAGTCACACATGGGTATAGAACAGGTCAATTCTACTTCAGAATGAAACAAGTCACACATGGGTATAGAACCGGTCAATTCTACTTCAGAATGAAACAAGTCACACATGGGTATAGAACAGAATGAAACAAGTCACACATGGGTATAGAACAGGTCAATTCTACTTCAGAATGAAACAAGTCACACATGTGTATAGAACAGAATGAAACAAGTCACACGTGGGTATAGAACAGGTCAGTTCTACTTCAGAATGAGACAAGTCACACATGGGTATAGAACAGAATGAAACAAGTCACACATGGGTATAGAACAGGTCAATTCTACTTCAGAATGAAACAAGTCACACATGGGTATAGAACAGGTCAATTCTACTTCAGAATGAAACAAGTCACACATGGGTATAGAACAGGTCAATTCTACTTCAGAATGAAACAAGTCACACATGGGTATAGAACAGAATGAAACAAGTCACACATGGGTATAGAACAGGTCAGTTCTACTTCAGAATGAAACAAGTCACACATGGGTATAGAACAGGTCAATTCTACTTCAGAATGAAACAAGTCACACATGGGTATAGAACAGGTCAGTTTTACTTCAGAATGAAACAAGTCACACATGGGTATAGAACAGGTCAGTTTTACTTCAGAATGAAACAAGTCACACATGGGTATAGAACAGGTCAGTTTTACTTCAGAATGAGACAAGTCACACAAACTCATGCTCGTTATACATGGTAGTTCTTTCACTCCTGTTAGATATTTTCTAAAAACAGAAACACTTGCTAAGCATGTGTTTTTTTTTGCAACCTTTGAAAAATAACTATTTTCCAGTTAAATATATACCATAAAGCACTCGTTGTGTAACCTGTATTTCTGTAATAATAAGACACTGAAATAATCCAACTGATGACTTTCACCTTCTAAGCTCAAGTATACAATGTAAAATTGATTGATTACCTCCAAATAACCTGAAGTAGATGACACCACAAAAGAGGTTTCAGATACACAAAAATGTCCTTAATCAGGTTTCCCACCGAAATGTTCCCAAAAATAACATTCAACACCAAACAACAAAGTACCGTCTTAAGAAATTCCCCAATATACAGAAATGTCTCATCAAATACCGTTTACTTATATATAAAATACCGGCTAAGGTGGTTCTAAGTTTTACTCAAGTTTTCTTAGAGATTTTCGAAAAAAGAGATTTGAAGCTGCCGGGAACAGTGAAGATGTCTGTATAAAAGCTTGCTACTACACACACATTCCTAAGGTACATGGCATCAGATATATCATCTATCAATGATCATTTGTGAATGAATCAAGCACACTTAATGATGGAACATTTCTAACATATTTCAGTATAGAAGTCTGACATAACATAAGACTAGAGAAATTAAGTCTATGGGAGGCCAATTACTGGAGCACACACTTACAGCGTGGTAGTCTGCCACTTATATATCATATCAATTCACATCATTTACAAAATATTTGTGAGAAAATAACTCTCCACTGCACCCCACCTCCACTCATCGATCATCATGTGAAAATAACTGTAGATCTCTAACATCAAATATAACAGAAATATCTAATTCTCTGATTTCTTGTGAACAGTATTTACATGTTTGGCCTAAACAGTATAATAGCTATATAATGTATAAACCGTCTAGGTGCAAATCTATTAAGGAGGCTTGTTTGGGGTTCTGGCAGATAGAAAGCCTCCTTATTTTCACTGAGGCATTTCATCTTCAAAGAAAAATACAAGCTGAGATACAAGCTAGGTCATTCTGACAAAAACCTGTATAACGCCTTGGCTAAGATCTGACATTCTGACACAGCTAGTCTAGGAGGTCTGTCATTGGTCCATTTCAATCATTCATCTGATAACTAAGGTAAGTCAGGCCCTGTGTCAGTCATAGGCGTCTCAAACAATGAGCTTACAGGTAAGATAGGTCTGGGTCAGTCATAGGTGTCTCAAACAATGAGCTTACAGGTATTATAAGTCTGGGTCAGTCATAGGTGTCTCAAACAATAAGCTTACAGGTAAGGCATGTCTGGGGTCAGTCATAGGTGTCTCAAACATGAAGTTTACAGGTTAGATAAGTCTGGGGTCAGTCATAGGTGTCTCAAACAATGAGCTTACAGGTAAGGTATGTCTGGGTCAGTCGTAGGTGTCTCAAACATGGAGCTTACAGGTAAGGCAAGTCTGGGGTCAGTCATAGGTGTCTCAAACATGAAGCTTACAGGTTAGATAAGTCTGGGGTCAGTCATAGGTGTCTCAAACAAGGAGCTTACAGGTAAGTATGTCTGGGTCAGTCGTAGGTGTCTCAAACATGGAGCTTACAGGTAAGGCAAGTCTGGGGTCAGCCGTAGATCTGTCTCACACAAGGAGCTTACAGGTAAAATAGGCCTGGAGTCAATGGTAGGTAGGCCTCAAACATGGAGCTTATAGTTAAGATAAGTCTGGGGTCAGTCTTAGGTCTATTCCAAACACAGACCTTACAGGTAAGATAAGTCTGAGATCAGTCTTGTAAGTCTGTCTCACACACAGACCTTACAGGTAAGATAATTCTGGGGTCAACCTTGTAAGTCTGTCTCACACACAGACCTTACAGGTAAGATAATTCTGGGGTCAACCTTGTAAGTCTGCCTCACACACAGACCTTACAGGTAAGATAATTCTGGGGTCAACCTTGTAAGTCTGCCTCACACATAGACCTTACAGGTAAGATAATTCTAGGGTCAATCTTGTAAGTCTGCCTAGCCCCAGGGGGCTGAGACCTGCCGTTTATTCGAAACTAATTTCCCTTCACCCAAGCATGCTTCAGACAAATTCTGGACAATATTCTGCAATTCCTTAAGAACAAGATAGATTTTAAAGAAAATCATAGAATTTCCCTACTAGGCCCTGCCAATCTGGTCCCATCCTTTATTATACAAAACTGATTTTCCTTCACCCAAGCATGCTTCAAACCAAATTTGGACAATATCCTGCAATTCTCGAAGAACAATATAGATTTTAAAGAACTGATAGATTTTCCTTATTGAGCCCTGTCCCTTTAGCCCAAGGAGGGCTAAGATCTACCATTTATACAAAACTGACTTCCCTCCACCCAAGTATGCTTCAGACCAAATTTGAACAATATCCTGCTATTCACTTCGGGCCAGATAGTTAAAAACTCTGGTTACCAACTGATACAAGGTCTCACAAATGCTTCATTTTTACAAGTGCTTATAATGTCATGTTAAGCTATAATTTTTATTCATTAAGAATCCTTGTAAAAGTAATAAAAAAACCCACTGAAATGTGATTTATTGTGACATACAGGTATGTGTTTTTGTCCCACGCTACAGTACATTATTTTTGGATATTGTGGTATACTGGTATATCATTACACCCCTAATATGTGGTAGAAAACACTATGTAATACTATGGCACATTTGAACCCTCCTATCTACTTAAACACACAATTATATATGTAACACTGCACACTCACTTCCCTATACTAAGGAAAAAGATTTCACCAATAAATAAATACACATTTACATACTCTGGCCTTCCAGAAGAAATCGGTGCTTGTAAAGTATGCTGGTATGTAATGACAGCTTAACAAAGTCTTGATCAGAACACTTATACCACAATAGACCAACTACCAAAGGTGAATTGTATAAAATAGACCAAAACAAACTTACAGACAAAATATTTACCTCTGACTACCTGGATATTTAAATCTTACCACACCATATATATATATATATACACACAATCATATCTACCACTTATCTTGGAGAAAGTATATTTCACCCCACAAAATTGGTTGTGTATCTGGAACTTCTGCCAAAGTCAACTTTATCACAAATGTACACAAAGACTTGGGTTATTTTCAGTGTAATGCATACAGGTGTAACAAGACAAACATTTGGGTGACCTGAGTGGGGGACAACAAGGACAGATGACCCACAGTCACCTTTCCTTGTGCTGGCCACATAAAATGTGTCTACACTAATATTTTAAATGGAAAAGCTCCAATTTGGGAAACAATTTCCTGTACTTAAGTTTTCTCCATCATGTAGAGATGAAATTTACACCACAATTGTGGCTTAAGATTGATATATAGGTCTGCTGACCAAATTAATCAAACATGTTGATAATCAGTGAGCAAACTGACAGACATCATTACCTTTCATTTTACAATACCAATGAAAATTTCCTTTGTCTTACTTTCCTAGTGTTAGATAGATTTTCAAAAATATTTAGTTCTTTCTTCTTTCACTTCCAGATAAAAGAAAAGATTAAAAATGATATATATGCTACTTTTAAATTTGACAAAGTCTATCCTTGTCAGTGACATAAACTCTCAACCTTCACAATAATGAGACCATACATCAAAAATGTTACCTGAGTGGGTTTATTATCAAGTTTTGTGCTTTTTATCATTTTTATCCTATCTATTCTTTTGTGAGGAATTATTTTCACTTGATCAATTACATATTCCTTTACCAATACAGTATGTCTAACACATCTGTTATTATGTTACACAGGTTCTAGCATATATACCATACTCTGAATAACAATAGTAAATTGGATTAAAAGGGCTTGTGACTGTTATTTCTGCTTTAGTTTGATAACAATATGATTTCAGAAAAGAAACACATAAAACAAAAGAAACATATCGACAAACGTTGTCATCAATATCACAACAATACAACCATATTTCCCTGGTTCTATTCTTAAATACAAAACAGTTACCTGGTTTATGTTAATTTCTGAAGAATTGATACATATAATATGCATGTTTCAGGTATTAACCCAAGTAAGACATTCCCTTCAATAATTACCTTAATACAATCTACTGGCAGTATAAATTAGACATTTTCAATATATTAGAGACTTACCATATTCTACCTAATAAACACATTTACTCCTCTATGTACACCACTCTTTCCTTCACTTAAAGTCTGTAATAAGGTTGTGTACTTCACTGATCTTCCAATACATTATTCATCCCTTAAAACTCATCTCCATCATACTTACCACACTTACAACTCAAATATACCTAGCACACTTACAACTCAAATATACCCAGCACACTTACAACTCAAATATACCAACCACACTTACAACTCAAATATACCTACCACACTTACAACTCAAATATACCTACCACACTTATAACTCAAATATACCTACCACACTTACAACTCAAATATACCTACCACACTTACAACTCAAATATACCTACCACACTTACAACTCAAATATACCTACCACACTTACAACTCAAATATACCTACCACACTTACAACTCAAATATACCTACCACACTTACAACTCAAATATACCTAGCACACTTACAACTCAAACATACCCAGCACACTTACAACTCAAATATACCTACCACACTTACAACTCAAATATACCTACCACACTTACAACTCAAATATACCTAGCACACTTACAACTCAAACATACCTAGCACACTTACAACTCAAATATACCTACCACACTTACAACTCAAATATACCTACCACACTTACAACTCAAATATACCTACCACACTTACAACTCAAATATACCTACCACACTTACAACTCAAATATACCTACCACACTTACAACTCAAATATACCTACCACACTTACAACTCAAATATACCTACCACACTTACAACTCAAATATACCTACCACACTTACAACTCAAATATACCTACTTACAACACCACTTACAAATATACCTCAAATATACCTACCACACTTACAACTCAAATATACCTACCACAACTCAAATATACCTAACACTTACAAATATACCTACCACACTTACAACTCAACAACTCAAATATACCTACCACACTTACAACTCAAATATACCTACCACACTTACAACTCAAATATACCAACCACACTTACAACTCAAATATACCTAGCACACTTACAACTCAAATATACCTAGCACACTTACAACTCAAATATACCTACCACACTTACAACTCAAATATACCTACCACACTTACAACTCAAATATACCAAGCATACTTACAACTCAAATATACCTACCACACTTACAACTCAAATATACCTACCACACTTACTTACAACTCAAATATACCCAGCACACTTACAACTCAAATATACCTACCACACTTACAACTCAAATATACCTTCAAATATACCAACACTTACAACTCAAATATACAAATATACCTACCTAACTCAAATATACCTACCACACTTACAACTCAAATATACCTACCACACTTACAACTCAAATATACCCAGCTCACTTACAACTCAAATATACCTACCACACTTACAACTCAAATATACCTACCACACTTACAACTCAAATATACCTACCACACTTACAACTCAAATATACCTAGCACACTTACAACTCAAATATACCTACCACACTTACAACTCAAATATACCAACCACACTTATAACTCAAATATACCTACCACACTTACAACTCAAATATACCTACCACACTTACAACTCAAATATACCAACCACACTTACAACTCAAATATACCAACCACACTTACAACTCAAATATACCAACCACACTTACAACTCAAATATACCCAGCTCACTTACAACTCAAATATACCAAGCACACTTACAACTCAAATATACCCAGCACACTTACAACTCAAATATACCTACCACACTTACAACTCAAATATACCTACCACACTTACAACTCAAATATACCTACCACACTTACAACTCAAATATACCTACCACACTTACAACTCAAATATACCAAGCACACTTACAACTCAAATATACCAAGCATACTTACAACTCAAATATACCTACCACACTTACAACTCAAATATACCTACCACACTTACAACTCAAATATACCTACCACACTTACAACTCAAATATACCTACCACACTTACAACTCAAATATACCTACCACACTTACAACTCAAATATACCTAGCACACTTACAACTCAAATATACCTACCACACTTACAACTCAAATATACCTACCACTCAAATATACCCACTTACAACTCAAATATACCTCACTTACAACTCAAATACCCTACCACACACTTCCACACTTACAACTCAAATATACCTACCACACTTACAACTCAAATATACCTACCACACTTACAACTCAAATATACCTACCACACTTACAACTCAAATATACCCAGCTCACTTACAACTCAAATATACCAAGCATACTTACAACTCAAATATACCTACCACACTTACAACTCAAATATACCCAGCTCACTTACAACTCAAATATACCCAGCTCACTTACAACTCAAATATACCTACCACACTTACAACTCAAATATACCTACCACACTTACAACTCAAATACTTACAACTCAAATATACCAAGCACACTTACAACTCAAATATACCAAGCATACTTACAACTCAAATATACCAAGCATACTTACAACTCAAATATACCAAGCATACTTACAACTCAAATATACCTAGCACACTTACAACTCAAATATACCTAGCACACTTACAACTCAAATATACCCAGCACACTTACAACTCAAATATACCCAGCTCACTTACAAATGAAATGTACCTAGCACACTTACAGCTCAAATTCACTAACAATTTTATATCCAATTAAAGTTTGTTATCTGTTACCAAAGATTCTAGTCTCAACATATTTTTTAATGGAACTTTCAAATACATTTAACAACACCTTTTTTCTATTTGTCATAAGGGTGAACGAAACTTTCATTGTCAAAATCTCTCCAAGATGGCCTTTTGCCAGCCTATTTGTTTTTCTGGTCTAAGTGAAGCTCAGAAAATTTTGTTAAGGTGGTAGTTTTTGTCTTACCCGCTGAAAGAACTCCTCTGCTGATTCTTCATCATCATCCAGGTGACCTGTAAAAACAAAATATCTGGTATCAACACTGTGAATATTTACAGTCTACAGTCCTGATTTATTGTGTCAAATAATCACACCTTTAACACCAATAATTAGTGTGACATGTTATTACATAATGTGTCCAGATTAAGTGTGACATGTAATTACATAATGTGTCCAGATTAAGTGTGACATGTAATTACATAATGATATCCAGATTATGTGTGACATGTAATTACATAATGTGTCCAGATTAAGTATGACATGTAATTACATGTGTCCAGATTACGTGTGACATGTAATTACATGTGTCCAGATTAAGTGTGACATATAATTACATAATGTGTCCAGATTAAGTGTGACATGTAATTACATAATGATATCCAGATTTAGTGTGACATGTAATTACATAATGTGTCCAGATTCATTGTGACATGTAATTACATTGTGATATCCAGATTTAGTGTGACATGTAATTACATAATGTGTCCAGATTTAGTGTGACATGTAATTACATAATGATATCCAGATTTAGTGTGACATGTAATTACATAATATGTCTAGATTTAGTGTGACATGTAATTATATAATGTGTCCAGATTAAGTGTGACATGTAATTACATGTGTCCAGATTACGTGTGACATATAATTACATAATGTGTCCAGATTAAGTGTGACATGTAATTACATAATGATATCCAGATTTAGTGTGACATGTAATTACATAATGTGTCCAGATTCATTGTGACATGTAATTACATTGTGATATCCAGATTTAGTGTGACATGTAATTACATAATGTGTCCAGATTTAGTGTGACATGTAATTACATAATGATATCCAGATTTAGTGTGACATGTAATTACATAATATGTCCAGATTTAGTGTGACATGTAATTACATAATGTGTCCAGATTAAGTGTGACATGTAATTACATAATGATATCTAGATTTAGTGTGACATGTAATTACATAATGATATCTAGATTTAGTGTGACATGTAATTACATTGTGATATCCAGATTTAGTGTGACATGTAATTACATTGTGATATCCAGATTTAGTGTGGTGACATGTAATTACATAATGATATCCAGATTAAGTGTGACATGTAATTACATTGTGACATCCAGATTTAGTGTGACATGTAATTACATAATGATATCCAGATTTAGTGTGACATGTAATTACATATGTCTAGATTTAGTGTGACATGTAATTACATAATGATATCCAGATTTAGTGTGACATGTAATTACATAATATGTCCAGATTTAGTGTGACATGTAATTACATAATGTGTCTAGATTTAGTGTGACATGTAATTACATAATGATATCCAGATTTAGTGTGACATGTAATTACATATGTCTAGATTTAGTGTGACATGTAATTACATTGTGATATCCAGATTTAGTGTGACATGTAATTACATGTGTCCAGATTTAGTGTGACATGTAATTACATTGTGATATCCAGATTTAGTGTGACATGTAATTACATAATGATATCCAGATTTAGTGTGACATGTAATTACATAATGATATCCAGATTTAGTGTGACATGTAATTACATAATATGTCCAGATTTAGTGTAAAATGTAATTACATTGTGATATCCAGATTTAGTGACATGTAATGACATTGTGATATCCAGATTTAGTGTGACATGTAATTACATAATGATATCCAGATATAGTGTGACATGTAATTACATATGTCTAGATTTAGTGTGACATGTAATTACATAATATGTCTAGATTTAGTGTGACATGTAATTACATTGTGTGACCAGATTTAGTGTGACATGTAATTACATTGTGATATCCAGATTTAGTGTGACATGTAATTACATAATGATATCCAGATATAGTGTGACATGTAATTACATAATATGTCCAGATTTAGTGTGACATGTAATTACATAATATGTCTAGATTTAGTGTGACATGTAATTACATTGTGATATCCAGATTTAGTGTGACATGTAATTACATAATGATATCCAGATTTAGTGTGACATGTAATTACATGTGTCCAGATTTAGTGTGACATGTAATTACATATGTCTAGATTTAGTGTGACATGTAATTACATTGTGATATCCAGATTTAGTGTGACATGTAATTACATAATGATATCCAGATTTAGTGTGACATGTAATTACATAATGATATCCAGATTTAGTGTGACATGTGATTACATAATGTGTCCAGATTTAGTGTGACATGTAATTACATTGTGATATCCAGATTTAGTGTGACATGTAATTACATAATGATATCCAGATTTAGTGTGACATGTAATTACATTGTGATATCCAGATTTAGTGTGACATGTAATTACATAATGATATCCAGATTTAGTGTGACATGTAATTACATAATGATATCCAGATTTAGTGTGACATGTAATTACATAATGATATCCAGATTTAGTGTGACATGTGATTACATAATGTGTCCAGATTTAGTGTGACATGTAATTACATTGTGATATCCAGATTACGTGTGACATATAATTACATAACGATATCCAGATTTAGTGTGACATGTAATTACATTGTGATATCCAGATTTAGTGTGACATGTAATTACATAATATGTCCAGATTTAGTGTGACATGTAATTACATAATGATATCCAGATTACGTGTGACATATAATTACATGATGATATCCAGATTTAGTGTGACATGTAATTACATAATGTGTCCAGATTTAGTGTGACATGTAATTACATGATGCTATCCAGATATAGTGTGACATATAACTACATAACGATATCCAGATTTAGTGTGACATATAGATTTTAAAGTGCCACAAAAGGAAAACAGTTTAAATTGAAGTGGTAATTGATAAATATTTTACAATAGTTGCTAAAGTGATATATTTATTATGTTCTGTGGTGGCTGAGAAAATTTCTCATGATATATATATATTGTATTGTAGTTGTCATGTGTGTTGTACATCAGGACTCATCCATTCAGTGTAGGCAGTCTGGTCAGCAATGATCCTCAACATTTCGAGTACATATTTTGTATTGTTAAGGACAGCACTACAGATCCTACTTTTTGACTCATCTCAAATGTCTCATTCATAGTTTCTTTAATAAACAAATGATAAATAAGGAACACAGAGTTAGGTATGTTTTCTACAGGTGAATGTTTACTTAATCCTTGAAAATATTAATCAAATTGGTCCTTTCCTTAAATTGAATGGTTCAACATATCAGATAATTTATCTCTTATTCAAAAATCACCTGAAAATGTGTAAGCACCTTCTCTACAACAGCACGTTGGAGTGTACGTGTCACTGTTCCTGTCAATACCTGCTACAAATGGTTATCGACCACCAACAAACAAACTTTGTAGAAAGTGACAGCAACTTTATATAAAGTGGAAGGTAATGTTACAGGCCAGGTCCAGACCCGTCCATTCAAAAACTAACACTGGCGTATGTCTAGTACAGAGTTGTCTGTCCTTGACAATCAATTATGTATAAATGTCAACAGACTGTTTTTCATTTGAATATTGATTACAATTTGTGGTATTTCATACTCGGGGATGACAGATACAAATTGTAGCTTACCAGAAATCTGAGTGCAGAATAATGAAAAGATTAGATTTTACTAACCAAATATACCACACAAGTGTCAAGTATATATTTTTATTGACAAATTACTGTATATATATCAAAATCAGTTAACACAACCTGAATCTTGTCAGTGTCTATAAAGTATTTATACCAAAACTTATTATAAACGATAACAGTCGACAGAATGTCAACAAACCAGACGTTATTTTGTTCCTACAATTCGTGACGAGTTCACCATACCTGGGTTA
Organism: Ylistrum balloti; assembly: GCF_031769215.1. Lineage (NCBI taxonomy): Eukaryota > Metazoa > Mollusca > Bivalvia > Pectinida > Pectinidae > Ylistrum > Ylistrum balloti. Next base: position 221,345 of record NW_026782788.1, on the reverse strand, counting down.
ATGATACACAAGTATTGTTGGCCTGATATTGTTTGCTACAAACTATTATGATTGCAGTAGGTGATATACCTTTGTCAATACACAGCTCCACTAGAATAGTGGCAAAATGCTGTTTCTTCACAATTGTGTTTTGTCTGGAAAATGAATCAACTTTGATGTCCTCAATGGCTATTCAGCAGTCAATATTGATTCTTTTGACAGAATTACAGGCTCCAGTTTTTCAAATTCCAGGTTAGGAAAAGATCAAACCGACCCTGATGAATCTAACAAGATGACTAACGAATGACAACCTGTACAATCTATATGTGTAAGACTGACATTGTCCAGTCATATACATAAACACAAAAGTAGGAAGATCAGAGTTTTAACACTCTAAAACAACAGGCCAGAAACACACAGATCAGCGTTAGATAAATCAAACATTCTTTAATGTTTAACAAAAATGTATTGAATCTTTGTGTGAACCTCATTTACTATGTTGTGTATAAAAGACCACTGTCCTAGTATAAGAAGGAAACATTGGTAAAATTGTTATCATATCTCCTAGTACCACACAACATTTCCTGTGTTAACATACAACTTCTATCCTCTCCAACAGTATGTATAAACACTGTTGTTGTTAGCTAGTAATGAATTCTGAATGAAATGAAGTTACCATACATACGCAATAAAATCAGGAGCCTTGTTTAACTGATTTACATCGATGCTTTAAATACGGCGCCAGGTATTTTCTACACTTAACAAGATTGTATCAGTAGATTCCTGTGATGATTTAGTCTTTGTTTCAGATATTTCTGAAAGTTTCAAGCATATTTCATTATTTTGGATCCATCAAGCACAATTACACAAAAACGACAGGATGTGACAAAGATAGATATGGATAATACTATAAGATGTGTAACTCATCGTCTCCACGTCAATCATAGTCACGATGGCGGCAAAAAATCTAAACGAGGTAAAACATCAGATTGTGCTTTCTTTTCTGTTGTCATTTTAATACTGTTTCAAAGCCAGGCCTGCAGACTACATGTTAAGAATTTCAACAACAGCAGCTCCAAGATGATGTAGACTTGCCAAATTCAATGTAGATACTGACCCCGAGAAACTACTAAATACATGATTTACTTAAAAAGGAAGGTAATTCAGTAAGTTTCAATAGAAAATCAGTGAGGGTGAATGACATGTAATTGGTGCTCTAACAATCACGATGAGTTCAGCCACAATGTCCAGGATATAGATCCTTATCTCACCTCTAATGACAGATTTAAATGAACACATGATATTTCTTTTCTTCTGCCACTTAAACATATAAACAACCAGGAGTGTTCTTATGAATGTTATCATTACCACAGGATTTAAAATTCAGATAAATGTCTATATTCTTTCTGGTTCCTTGGCCCAGAAAACTGCCATTTAATACACTTTGGGAATCTATTTTGATATTATCGTCCCCATACAATACACCTCATTTGTATCTCACTATAAAACAAATCACCTGCTCAGCAATAATATTGCTACATGTATATGTAATCCGTACAGAAACATGTTGGTTTGACCTACGGTCGGTACTAGTGAGGTGGAGAATGACATTGTTCTTCATAGAATCACACACAATACGTCAGCAACATAGACTAAAATTACAACATGGGGTCCTGTTTACCACTTACTCAAGATATCAGTTTTATTTATCAGAAGTGATTAGGTAAGTTACAATTGGTCCATACATGTCGAGAGTCAGTCTGCCGAGATTTATGACGGACACTAACAGCTATATCATGGAATAACCAATTTGTTTCACAGACGAACTTCCAAAACAACATGAAAATTGAGAAATTTTATCAATTTTTGATAAATTATACCGGGATTTATAGTTCACTCAGCTAGCATCACATGTAAAACCAAAGAAATCATTTTATTGTTCTTTAATTTTCCTCTAAAATGTAGCTTGTTTACATCAAAATCTCAGGCTTCCAAATTAAACCTGGCTTGAACAAACAAGGGAATTAAATTTGCTTTCAATTTGAGAAAGATATCGCTAACTGCCTCTTTCAATAAAATAATAAGAGAGATCTTTATTACAATATAACAAAGTTTGCTTTATCAAAATCACATTTATTGAAGTGTTGAATTATCTTTGTGTTTTATTATGATTTGGAATAAAAGATATCACAACAGCTCGACCTATCAAATTGTTGACTCTGTTATCTAATCTAAAGTACACATCACCAACATACCAGCCTGTCTAACTCCTCAATCATTCTCCAAAATAACTCTTCCTGTGAAACAATCACAAGATTTTAAATAGAAAATGCAGACAGTGTCAATACTTTGTGAGAAATCAGATATGTCTTTTAGCTATCAATGGACATGCTGTATCAAGATAAGATAATGCAAGAAATGGATAAATCTACAGAGAAACACAAGAGATGGATAAATCTACACAGAAACACAAGAGATGGATAAATCTACACAGAAACACAAGAGATGGATAAATCTACACAGAAACACAAGAGATGGATAAATCTACACAGAAACACAAGAGATGGATAAATCTACACAGAAGCACAAGAGATGGATAAATCTACACAGAAGCACAAGAAATGGATAAATCTACAGAGAAACACAAGAGATGGATAAATCTACAGAGAAACACAAGAGATGGATAAATCTACACAGAAACACAAGAGATGGATAAATCTATAGAGAAACACAAGAGATGGATAAATCTACACAGAAACACAAGAGATGGATAAATCTATAGAGAAACACAAGAGATGGATAAATCTATAGAGAAACACAAGAGATGGATAAATCTACACAGAAACACATGAGATGAATAAATCTACAGACATCTGTCAAACAATTACTTCATTCTATCATAGGCTTCTGTATATTATAGTGAATCTACCTTTGCCATATCAATCAGAGATGCTGCCAAAGTCACACAGTGAAATGATGATGGTCTCAATTGATCATTTTATGTGTAAATTATATCACTGTCTTCTCTACATTACAAGTATAACACAAACACAAATCTCCATTAACTACCTGTTGGATTAATCGCTATACGTGTCACTGACTGTGCCAAACAGCATGTGTCACTGACTGTGCCACATTGTCACTGACTGTGCCACATTGTCACTGACTGTGCCACACTGTCACTGACTGTGCCACACAGCATGTGTCACTGACTGTGCCACACTGTCACTGACTGTGCCACACAGCATGTGTCACTGACTGTGCCACACTGTCACTGACTGTGCCGCACAGCATGTGTCACTGACTGTGCCACACTGTCACTGACTGTGCCACACAGCATGTGTCACTGACTGCGCCACATTGTCACTGACTGTGCCACACTGTCACTGACTGTGCCACACAGCATGTGTCACTGACTGTGCCACATTGTCACTGACTGTGCCACACTGTCACTGACTGTGCCACACAGCATGTGTCACTGACTGTGCCACATTGTCACTGACTGTGCCACACTGTCACTGACTGTGCCACACAGTATATGTCACATGTTCCCCCAATAAGACAAATAAATCCTGCCTTATAGAGCTGCTGATTATTTTCTGTTCCAGATCAGGCATTACAGACTCACCATTAAATCAATAGAATCTTTCAAATCTATTTAACATTTCAATATGAAAAGAAAGGTGAATACATTTGATCAACTATTATTGTATTCTATGTGCAAGATATCAAAGATAGGGGTTAACTGTACCTACTAGCTCACACATATTCTTCAGGTGAGGTACTGATATTTACCATTAAACTTGATAACAAAAACAATGTAACAACTGATCAGCTTCAGTTCACATACCTGGTATATCAAAAGTAAACATATCATAATCAATACTAGAAGTGAATACCAACGCATTGGACAAGGACAGTCTACTGTAACCATGGCTCTAGTCTCAGGACAGAACAGGACAAGTCTACTGCAACCATGGCTCTAGTCTCAGGACAAAACAGGACAAGTCTACTGTAACCATGGCTCTAGTCTAAGGACAGAACAGGACAAGTCTACTGTAACCATGGCTCTAGTCTCTGGACAGAACAGGACAAGTCTACTGTAACCATGGTTCTAGTCTCAGGACAGAACAGGAGGACAGAACAGGACAGTCTACTGTAACCATGGTTCTAGTCTAAGGACAGAACAGGACAAGTCTACTGTAACCATGGCTCTAGTCTCTGGACAGAACAGGACAAGTCTACTGTAACCATGGTTCTAGTCTCAGGACAGAACAGGACAAGTCTACTGTAACCATGGTTCTAGTCTCAGGACAGAACAGGAGGACAGAACAGGACAGTCTACTGTAACCATGGCTCTAGTCTCTGGACAGAACAGGACAAGTCTACTGCAACCATGGCTCTAGTCACAAGACAGAACAGGACAAGTCTTCCTAAAACCAGCTGCTCTTAAGGGCAAAGTGCAGGGTGTTGACATGCAGGGAGACACCTACTATATAAGGCATAATCTGTACACAACAAAAGCCTATTATGACATCAGATTTTGTGAGAACATTGCTGTATCTAGATAATTTAAAGCTGGAGACCCTCAGGAGACTACAGATCTGAGCCAGGATGATGATACCATGACATCCCTGTCAGTTTGGGGTAGAGTGATGTGGACTGCCAAGTGGTGCACTGCAGAACTCACCCCACACAACATACACACAACCATTTCTTTTGTAGGAGTAAAGTGTCAAACCTGGCAATTCTTAACCATATCTTTTTAAGTATCTCCTTCATCACAGGTTCAGTGGTGATTTAGGTAACTGAGAATCTATCACAGGTTTAGTGGTGATTTATGGTAACTGTGAATCTATCACAGGTTCAGTGGTGATTTATGGTAACTGTGAATCTATCACAGGTTCAGTGGTGATTTAGGTAACTGAGAATCTATCACAGGTTTAGTGGTGATTTATGGTAACTGTGAATCTATCACAGGTTCAGTGGTGATTTAGGTAACTGTGAATCTATCACAGGTTCAGTGGTGATTTATGGTAACTGTGAATCTATCACAGGTTCAGTGGTGATTTAGGTAACTGAGAATCTATCACAGGTTTAGTGGTGATTTATGGTAACTGTGAATCTATCACAGGTTCAGTGGTGATTTATGGTAACTGTGAATCTATCACAGGTTCAGTGGTGATTTAGGTAACTGAGAATCTATCACAGGTTTAGTGGTGATTTATGGTAACTGTGAATCTATCACAGGTTCAGTGGTGATTTAGGTAACTGAGAATCTGTCACACGTTCAGTGGTGATTTAGTAACTGAGAATCCATCACAGGTTACAGTTAAAACACAAGTAATGGTGAGTCTATCATATGTACAGTGGTAACAGGTCACTTTAAGTTCAAGTAGGGGGCGCCAGTGAGTTTAACACAGGTAGGGGCGCCAGTGAGTTTAACACAGGTAGGGGCACCAGTGAGTTTATCGCAGGTTGGGGGCACCAGTGAGTTTATCACAGGTAGGGGGCACCAGTGAGTTTAACACAGGTAGGGGGCACCAGTGAGTTAAACACAGGTAGGGGGCGCTAGTGAGTTTATCACAGGTAGGGGGCACCAGGGAGTTTAACACAGGTAGGGGGCTAGTGAGTTTAACACAGGTAGGGGGCACCAATGAGTTTAACAAAGGTAGGGGGTACCAGTGAGTTAATCACGGGTAGGGGGTACCAATGAGTTTATCACAGGTAGGGGGCACCAGTGAGTTTAACACAGGTAGGGAGCACCAGTGAGTTTAACACAGGTAGGGGGCACCAGTGAGTTTAACACAGATAGGGGGCACCAGTGAGTTAATCACAGGTAGGGGGCACCAGTGAGTTTATCACAGGTAGGGGGCACCAGTGAGTTTATCACAGGTAGGGGGCACCAGTGAGTTTAACACAGGTAGGGAGCACCAGTGAGTTTAATACAGGTAGGGGGCACCAGTGAATTTAACACAGGTAGGGGGCACCAATGAGTTTATCACAGGTAGGGAGCACCAGTGAGTTTAATACAGGTAGGGAGCACCAGTGAGTTTAATACAGGTAGGGAGCACCAGTGAATTTAACACAGGTAGGGGGTACCAGTAAGTTTATCACAGGTAGGGGGTACCAGTGAGTTTAGAGTTTATCACGGGTAAAGTCGTGGACACCTGTGATGGGCCCTTGCAACAATGGCAGGTCTCAGAGTTTTTCCCTGGTACAGCGATCAGCATCTGTGATTTTATCATAGACACATTGGTAGAAATGTACCTGTAAGGTAACTTGTAGTATCAAAGTCATAGAATATAAAAAAATGTCCAGTTTCACGAAAGATGATAAAAATTTATTCATGACAACAAAAGAATACATGTCAATTGAAAGTGATTCAGATTGACTGTATCATTTGATATGTTTTATTTTTTTGTAAACCTTATTATTAGAGATACATTCACAATATTTTTTCTTTTTTTTCCCTCGCATATAATAGAGATCTGGCTATCTTTCAATTCCTGCATATAGCTTTACAGTTATATTGTTCACATGACATAATCACAGGTTTGAAAAAAGAAATGTTATTTTCTGTCTACATAATTGGACAATAGGACACTATACACTTGTAATTAACTACTTTTTTTAAATACATGAAGTATGCATTCTGTTAAGAGACATACATGTATGCTAGTCTGTTAGAAAACATTGAGTAGAATTATTTATGACATATATATAGGAGCAATGATACCTTATTTAGCCTGCTGAGAGAAATGCATTTTTTCTTTCTGGTTATTGACTGGTGATGACTGAAACTATATGTTGTATACTGTAACTACAATTGTTGAAACATATATTGTATGTAATCAAAAGGCAAATATGAATAAAAATGATCATGACTGATAAATCTAGAACAGTCATCTTTAGGTAACTAACACCCTTTGCTGATGCAAAGACCTCTGTATACCTAATTTGGTCAAAACTCCTTGAAAAACTCAAAAATGGTTAAAAACTACACTTTTAAATGCTCAAAACGTAAGAATAATTAATTTTTATCAGATGACTTCAGATCATGACTTTGAAGTCACAAAATAATCATGTAAACAACCAAAATCCTATAATCAGCATAAATAAGCTAAATCAAGTAACCATGGCAACAAATTAATAAACACCAATCAATTTCAACATAATGATATGTGTTTCTTTGTTATTTGCTACCTACCCCTACACACCCCTAGTATATACCTTCATACAAATATTTACACATTCCTAGTATATACCTTCATACAAATATTTACACACACCTAGTTTATACCTTCATACAAATATTTACACACACCTAGTTTATACCTTCATACAAATATTTACACACCCCTAGTATATACCTTCATACAAATATTTACATACACCTAGTTTATACCTTCATACAAATATTTACATACACCTAGTTTATACCTTCATACAAATATTTACACACACTTAGTTTATACCATCATACAAATATTTACATACACCTAGTTTATACCTTCATACAAATATTTACATACACCTAGTTTATACCTTCATACAAATATTTACACACACTTAGTTTATACCATCATACAAATATTTACACACACCTAGTTTATACCTTCATACAAATATTTACACACACCTAGATTATACCTTCATACAAATTTTTACACACCTCTACTATATACCTTCATACAAATATTTACACACTCCTAGTATATACCTTCACACAAATTTTACCACATACCCATAGTATAAACCTTCACACAAATATTTACACACACCAATATTTTCTTTCCAAAACACTCTAAAACATATACCATTATTATATAGTGGTAAAAGTTATTCTGTGTCCAAAGTTCACGGTTGGGGGTATACACTGTTCAGTGGTCAGTGCTATTATCTGCTAACCTTTGAACAACTTTGTTGATATGTTTTAATTTTGTTTGTTTTTCATTTACCTTTAATTGAAATGAATCTTTTATTAACTTACTACATGTTAATACATGTCCATGTCTCTGTGTAGCAAGTTTCATAATCAATCAGAACATCACCGGACATTTCCTTATAACTAAAGTATGACCTCTAACTAATCACCCTAATATCTCCCCTGGTTTGATGATTGGTTTGGGGAAGGTGTGGCATTAAGGAAAAGAACATGATATATATGTAATTTGGATTTTTGAGAAACTGCATGACCAAATATTGCTCTTGAATCTTTTACTAGCTAATAAAGGAATTACAAAAATAATCATAAAACTTTTGTGATAGCACAAATAGGAAACAGGACATTAGATATACCTTAAGTTGAATGAGGCTTATAAAACCTAGATGAGACTTAAAGAACCTAACTGACTCAGCTCGGGTAGCAGATTGTTCTAGGCGAGGAATCCCTGAGGTGATCCAGAGGTCTGTACACAATATCTCCCTCACACAATAACACGGGCTGTTTTCATTGGACTATCAGCAACTGATAACCTTTATTTACCCTATATATTGAAGTATAGCAATGTACATGGATGTTATGTCTTAACTTATAGATGTTGAAATATTTCCAAGTGATAACAGTTTAATTCTTTGGAACATAAATCTATATAAGCCAGCTCTCCCCTGCCATCCCTGTAACAGGTGCCACTAGGTTAGGCAGCCACCAATACACTACACTCACACAGACTTTTTTTTTCATTCAGATTTCTGATGTTGAACACAAAACATCAAGAAGGATACATACACCAAGTGTAAAGTATCTAGCTGTACCATTGATAAATAGCCAAGTGTAAAGGTACCTAGCTGTACCATTGATAAATAGCCAAGTGTAAACGTACCTAGCTGTACCATTGATAAATAACCAAGTGTAAAGATACCTAGCTGTACCATTGATAAATAACCAAGTGTAAACGTACCTAGCTGTACCATTGATAAATAACCAAGTGTAAACGTACCTAGCTGTACCATTGATAAATAACCAAGTGTAAATGTACCTAGCTGTACCATTGATAAATAACCAAGTGTAAAGTACCTAGCTGTACCATTGATAAATAACCAAGTGTAAAGGTACCTAGCTGTACCATTGATAAATAACCAAGTGTAAACGTACCTAGCTGTACCATTGATAAATAACCAAGTGTAAATGTACCTAGCTGTACCATTGATAAATAACCAAGTGTAAAGTACCTAGCTGTACCATTGATAAATAACCAAGTGTAAAGGTACCTAGCTGTACCATTGATAAATAGCCAAGTGTAAACGTACCTAGCTGTACCATTGATAAATAACCAAGTGTAAAGTACCTAGCTGTACCATTGATAAATAACCAAGTGTAAACGTACCTAGCTGTACCAATGATAAATAACCTGGAGGTACACCACTGTACCTAAGTGTGGAGGTACACAGCTGTACATAAGTGTTGAGGTACACCACTGTACCTAAGTGTGGAGGTACACAGCTGTACCTAAGTGTGGAGGTACACAGCTGTACCTTAGTGTGGAGGGACACAGCTGTACCTAAGTGTTGAGGTACACCGCTGTACATAAGTGTTGAGGTACACAGCTGTACATAAGTGTTGAGGTACACCACTGTACCTAAGTGTGGAGGTACACAGCTGTACCTAAGTGTGGAGGTACACAGCTGTACCTTAGTGTTGAGGGACACAGCTGTAATTAAGTGTGGAGGTACTACTTAAACATACAACATAGTACTAGACTTTGATTTGTCATGTCAAGGTCAGTCTGGTACATCAAACGGACCATTGGAACAGGCACTTGTTAGTATTGTCAGATAAGCATCTGATTCTGGGAAGTTCTACAATTTATAAAGGAAGGACCAAAAAAAAAAACTGCACATTATGTTTTTTTATCCTGACTAATGAGATCACTCAAGCATACCGATTATAGTAGCATTACCTATGTCCTGTTATGGACAGTGACATGTTCATATATGGGGGCTTGCTTGAATTTTTAAATCACAATTAGTGAGAAAGTAATAGAAGGCTCTATTCAGGTTGTTGGACTAACTGTCAGGGAGGTCTTTCTATTATCTACATGGATGTGTTTTCCAGTGCAAGGTACCTTCAACCGGAGATGGGTACCAAGGCAATGTCACAAGTCTCCCTTAACAGGTAAAATCGGTCCAGACAGCAACCAATTTACCTACAGGGACTCTGAAGACAGTGTGAAACACCTTGATTCTTATCTTTATCCTGGTAATAGGCTGCCATTATGCCCCTGTCAAGTAGGAAACACTACAGAATTAATGTCATTAGGACTGACTTAATCTGGTTGAACAGGTAGTATAAGGGTCTACACCAGATACCCTAGGTATAGAAATATATACAGATAAGGGTCTACACCAGATACCCTAGGTATAGAAATATATACAGAAACAGGTAGTATAAGTGTGAGTTACTCTGATCCTCACCAGTAAGTGTGAATTACTCTGACCCTCACCAGTAAGTGTGAGTTACTCTGACCCTCACCAGTAAGTGTGAGTTACTCTGACCCTCACCAGTAAGTGTGAGTTACTCTGACCCTCACCAGTAAGTGTGAGTTACTCTGATCCTCACCAGTAAGTGTGAGTTACTCTGATCCTAACCAGTAAGTGTGAGTTACTCTGACCCTCACCAGTAAGTGTGAGTTACTCTGACCCTCACCAGTAAGTGTGAGTTATTCTGACCCTCACCAGTAAGTGTGAGTTACTCTGATCCTAACCAGTAAGTGTGAGTTACTCTGATCCTCACCAGTAAGTGTGAGTTATTCTGACCCTCACCAGTAAGTGTGAGTTACTCTGACCCTCACCAGTAAGTGTGAGTTACTCTGATCCTAACCAGTAAGTGTGAGTTACTCTGATCCTCACCAGTAAGTGTGAGTTATTCTGACCCTCACCAGTAAGTGTGAGTTACTCTGATCCTAACCAGTAAGTGTGAGTTACTCTGATCCTCACCAGTAAGTTTGAGTTACTCTGACCCTCACCAGTAAGTGTGAGTTACTCTGACCCTCACCAGTAAGTGTGAGTTATTCTGATCCTCACCAGTAAGTGTGAGTTACTCTGATCCTCACCAGTTAGTTTGAGTTACTCTGATCCTCACCAGTAAGTGTGAGTTACTCTGATCCTCACCAGTAAGTGTGAGTTACTCTGACCCTCATCAGTAAGTGTGAGTTATTCTGATCCTCACCAGTAAGTGTGAGTTATTCTGATCCTCACCAGTTAGTTTGAGTTACTCTGACCCTCACCAGTAAGTGTGAGTTACTCTGATCCTCACCAGTATGTGTGAGTTATTCTGACCCTCACCAGTAAGTGAGAACTACTCTGATCCTCACCAGTAAGTGTGAGTTACTCTGACCCTCACCAGTAAGTGAGAACTACTCTGATCCTCACCAGTATGTGTGAGTTATTCTGACCCTCACCAGTAAGTGAGAACTACTCTGATCCTCACCAGTAAGTGTGAGTTACTCTGACCCTCACCAGTAAGTGAGAACTACTCTGATCCTCACCAGTATGTGTGAGTTATTCTGACCCTCACCAGTAAGTGTGAGTTACTCTGACCCTCACCAGTAAGTGTGAGTTACTCTGATCCTAACCAGTAAGTGTGAGTTACTCTGATCCTCACCAGTAAGTGTGAGTTATTCTGACCCTCACCAGTAAGTGTGAGTTACTCTGATCCTAACCAGTAAGTGTGAGTTACTCTGATCCTCACCAGTAAGTGTGAGTTATTCTGACCCTCACCAGTAAGTGTGAGTTACTCTGACCCTCACCAGTAAGTGTGAGTTATTCTGACCCTCTCCAGTAAGTGTGACCTCCCCCTGTGTGACCTTCCTCTGTAGATATGTTAGTGTAGATAGAGTTACATTGGCTTTTCTGTCTGGGGATGGGTAACATTACACTAATAATTATGATGCACCCTTTTGACTCCTGACAAATTAAAAAATTATCTGCATCTTCAAATGATGTTTTATCAGGGTATGAAGTGTATGTCTGTATTACTCATTTTCTACAACCCATCCTTATTCTACAATGTGTATAACAGACCAGGACAATATGGCTGCTGTGCAGACCTTTAGTATGGTACCATACATCAGACTTGATATTAAATGTTTGGTAGTTTTCTCCTTAATACACACAGTATTTTCAGTAAACAGTGACAGATATATTTGGAGTTTCTCATAAAAATATTCTTTTTAAAACCCTTATTTTGGGATTCTCACAAGCACCTGTTGTCTGTCATCTGCAGATCTCCACTTTTCCTACTATAAAGACCTCTCAGATAGATTTGTTTGTAAACATTGATACACTCTATGGTGTGTGCCAATCAGACAGACTTTATGCTCTGACAACAGACTATCTGTTTTCAGCAAATAGTTTTATCCAAACAGTTAGCCTAAAACCAGATAACTCCACACAGATCAGCTTACATCAAGGCAGAGGATCACTGTAGAGTCCCACCTCAACTAATTCAACAAGCAGACTTTTCAAAAGTAAACAAATTTATCACTTGCTTTATAGAATAATATCCATTAATATTGCTTTATAGAATAATATCCATTATTATTGCTTTATAGAATAATATCCATTATCATTGCTTTATAGAATAATATCCATTATTATTGCTTTATAGAATAATATCCATTATCATTGCTTTATAGAACAATATTCATTATCATTGCTTTATAGAACAATATTCATTATTATTGTTTTACATAGTAATATTCATTATTAAAACAAATGCCTTATTAATTTATTGTAACTGAAATAAATTGATATGTATTCATCTGAAAATTCAGTATCCTCGATCTAAAACTGCATTCTGTTACTTTTATGAGACCAGGCAGGGGGTCTACACTGAATCTTGTTGGGTCTATGGTAGATCAACATAGTCGTACAGGAAGTCACTGACAAATCCAAAAATCTCTGGACTTCAAAAGATAATTGCTTTCAATAAGTTATAATTTGTTCTTAACACATCATGTATTTTCCAACCAAAGAAAGGTAATTGTCAACCGTTCCTTTACCGGCCTCATATAGATAACCTTGAGACACAAAAATATGATCCTACTACCAAGTCGCAATATCATTCAAGATATACAATACACAAATTTATTGAAATGGTATGTTTTCATGCAAAGATATATTCCTTAAAGAAATTAATACAGTAACACCAATTTTTTCATGTCATTTTGCAGTGCTACATGTTTTCAAAGATAAATGGAAACAGTAATAGCCATATATCTTGTCAGAGCACCAGACCATAAAAAATATATATCTTGTATAATATTTAGTACTTCAGGGTACGTGGGTTCTTTCTTATCATGTACCGAGTACAGCTTGTCCTAAATGAACTTTAAATCACAAGACCAGCACACCAATATTGTCTAATTATATCGATAAACACGTTTTGCCACATAATCAAAAACAAAACAAATTGGAGAGCTGTGAATGTGTGCCTGTATGTGAGTAGTCGGACATAGGGTGTCACAGATAAAACGTGTCCTGAAGACAGGACAGGCTAGTACTCTACCGACCTCTCCATACTCGGATCATTAACTAACTCAAGAAATCCATTGATATTTACAGAGATATCAATCTAAATTAAATATAAACCCAAGACTTCATGCCTCAGAACTTATGATTAGCTAAATAGTCTGGCAAGTCGCAGCATTCTGTACTGTTGGTTGTACAAGTACAGTGATAAGTATGGTGTTGGACATATATGTCTGCACTTTTTACTGAAAAAGTACAGTGGTTAATATTGCATTGGACATAATAATGTCTGGACTGTTAACTGTATAAGTCCAGTGGTCAGAATGGTGTTGACGTGTGCCATCTGTACTGATAGCAGTACCAATACAGTATTTTGTATGATTTTGAATGTATGATGTCAGAATCATCAACCAACACACATTTTTTTATAGAAGTACATTTCCACTTCAGAGGTCACTTAGCTTTTGCAAATATTGCTATAATCAGCTTAAACATTGAAGATCACATTTGTACACATATAAATAGAAAATGTTGACTTTCCATGTATATAAGTGAAAACAAAAATATTTACTTTCAAAAAATAACACATATGTATCTACAAAATCTGATCAGCTGTCCTTAATATTTGTGAGCTTTTTTCGACATAACTATCACAACCTACCAGCCTTTAATGTACCCCTACTTTTTCTTAGAAAGGAGATTCATGAAGCTTGATTCAAGCCTTTATAAAATTTGCCAACAACTTCACTCAAGACTCTTTGCCTTTCATACATAGCCACCAAGTAATTTGGTTGATGTTCACAATTTTTTTTCAAAATAAAAATTCGTTTTAGATACTGAAGTTTTGTGACTTTAGAAAACTTTTCCCTATGAATAGTTTTATCCCATTGCTTTGTGTTTTAATAGGCACATATAGTGGTTATTAGGTAGAGTATGGTACATCAGAGGATTGGTGTAAGAATGTTATACAACCATCTGGCACACATAGTGGTTATTAGGTAGAGTATGGTACGTCAGAGGATTGGTGTAAGAATGTTATACAACCATCTGGCACACATAGTGGTTATTAGGTAGAGTACGGTACATCAGAGGATTGGTGTAAGAATGTTATACAACCATCTGGCACACATAGTGGTTATTAGGTAGAGTACGGTACATCAGAGGATTGGTGTAAGAATGTTATACAACCATCTTATTATTCTACTTTTAAAAGAACATTTTAACATACAGTCAAATCTGTAAATTACAGAGAAAAGTGAATTTAATTGGAATAAGAATTTTATACAGAGGTTCAAATACTATGACCAGAATAAGGTAGGATCAAAGAACCAGTGGCATTTAGGGACAACACCACTACAACTGAATGACCTTTGATCACAAAACCAGTGGCATTTACTGTCAAAATCACTACAAACTGAATGACCTTTGATCACAAAACCAGTGGCATTTACAGCCAAAACCACTATGAGTTGAATGACCTTTGATCACAAAACCAGTGGCATTTACAGTCAAAATCACTACAAACTGAATGACCTTTGATCACAAAACCAGTGGCATTTACAGCCAAAACCACTATGAGTTGAATGACCTTTGATCACAAAACCAGTGGCATTTACAGCCAAAACCACAATGAGTTGAATGACCTTTGATCACAAAACCAGTGGCATTTACAGCCAAAACCACAATGAGTTGAATGACCTTTGATCACAAAACCAGTGGCATTTACAGCCAAAACCACTATGAGTTGAATGACCTTTGATCACAAAACCAGTGGCATTTACAGCCAAAACCACAATGAGTTGAATGACCTTTGATCACAAAACCAGTGGCATTTACAGCCAAAACCACAATGAGTTGAATGACCTTTGATCACAAAACCAGTGGCATTTACAGCCAAAACCACTATGAGTTGAATGACCTTTGATCACAAAACCAGTGGCATTTACAGCCAAAACCACTATGAACTGATTGACCACAAAATAGTCTTTAAGACAATTTAACTATAAATAAGACAGTACCAAACTACTACCATTATAGATAAAGATGTACTTACAGAGAATTCTCAAGGAGTAAGACCATTTTGCTAAATGGCCATTTACTTACCAGACAGAAATATTTTCAAAAAAGTATTTAAAGTTATTGAATTAAAGACATAATGGAGGGAGGAGGATTTCTACATACAAATCAGTCTTATATAAAGACAGCAGTCCTCTAATACTGTCTTCTCTGTCTGTATACTGATATTTCTTTCCGCCAATTTAGATCCTCTTCCGTTGCCTCCTAGGTTTTAAAAATTTAAGGCCTTCAATGCATCACTGATGAGTTCTTTCTAAGGATGAAACTGCTATATGATGCATCTTCATAACCCTTTACACTGACAGACAAAACTAAGCACTGACACAAACATAAACTATACTGTGTAAATACCTACACCGCATCAGTCTCTGTATAGCCATACAAAGCCACAGAAAAGAAAATTAAATTCCACAATAATTTTACACCTCGGAAAAAAATTCAGGCCAAGAAATATTGATGAAATCGTTGTGTAGTTCTTTGATATAACATTCTATACATAATTTGAATTAAAACTGCTTTTTAAATGTGCATTTTAAATCTTATGTCACCTCATTGTTACAACATAGCTTAGGTAAATTTGGCTTAGCAGCCATACATATAGTAAATTTCAACAAGAGTACATAAAGTTCAGACAATCCTGTATTTAATCTTCCTCACATTCAAATATCAATACTCAGATCTACCTCAATGAATTAATAAATACACAGCTAAAATGAAACTTATGTGAAAGTGATACAATCAGCACATGGATCGGATTATCAATATTTACCTGCAGAATTTAACAAACGTTGGTGTCAACTACAGTTTAACAGTATTTTTATCACTGCCATCATGTCCACAGTAATTTCTGTTACATACTGCAACCTAAATCTGGTAATTTAAGATGACATTCAAACACTGAGATCTTGGCACTTAGAGATTTACCGTGTTTATTGGTGATAAAACCTTTCTTCAATTATAAGTCATACCCGTCCCTATAGCCCAATAAACTAAGTAAAGTCCTCGGAACATGCAGCTCTACACATGCTGCAGTTACAGCCAAAGGTCATCACAGCCAAAGGTCATCACAGCCAATCAACAAACCTAAAATTGGGGAATTTTCCTTTGTTCCTCAGGTTTTAAAACTTTTCATGTCTTATGTGTGTATATCCATATTTATTTCAATTAATTAGTTCCTGAGTAAAGCAACATAAACTGTTGATTTAAATATATGTAACAAAAATATTAAGCCACTAGTATAAAATTCATAATAATTAATTGATAACAAAATGATGTCTGTGGTTGGGAATACAGAACTAAGTCTTGTAATTAACTTAATCTTTAGAAATCTGCCCTGTGTCTCATTACCATGAATATGAAATATGAATCAAACTTCGACATTGTCACATTTTATTGAAGTAATCTTCATGTGCTATGTGACATATTTTCACCCTTTCCCTCTTTTGATTTCTGACCAAAGGTCTGTCCAAACTTTCTCAAGTTTTTACAATAGGATAACAATGCCCTTTTTTCCACAATATCTCCCAGGATTAAGCGATGTACAAACACTAATACTGTAACCGGAATACAATAAAAAGAAGCCAGACCAGTTACAGCATACTTACTTTTTCTTTAAATGCCATTGTGTAACTAACAAATTTTTAAAGAACCTGAATCTTTATTATACATTCCTAAATATGACCTAATGGACCATGCTTGTAACAAGTCTGAAATCCATCTCAATACTACACAGATTGTTTTTAAAACATCACTGATGAAACAAAAAAAAGCAGCAAAGTTTTCAACATGAAGATATTTTCCAACATGGTTTGATACCTCCTTAAGTGGTTATTATCCCAGAATTTTAACCTATATACATGGTTTGGTTTGACCTCACATTTAACATTGTCACATGTAATTTAAGCAGAAATAGCACTAATTTAACATCCCCAGTCATCCTCATAATATAGCAATGATTGCATGTTAAAACCTTTCATTCCTAAACCCACCATTCTACAATCATTTTTGTTGGTCTGTCTGTAACCTAACACTGACTATGGTAAATGATAACTCACCATTCCACAATCATTTTTGTTGGTCTATTGGTAACCTAACACTGACTATGGTGAATCAAAACTCACCATTCTACAATCATTTTTGTTGGTCTATTGGTAACCTAACACTGACTATGGTAAATCAAAACTCACCATTCTACAATCATTTTTGTTGGTCTGTCTGTAACCTAACACTGACTATGGTAAATCAAAACTCACCATTCTACAATCATTTTTGTTGGTCTATTGGTAACCTAACACTGACTATGGTAAATCAAAACTCACCATTCTACAATCATTTTTGTTGGTCTGTCTGTAACCTAACACTGACTATGGTAAATGATAACTCACCATTCTACAATCATTTTTGTTGGTCTATTGGTAACCTAACACTGACTATGGTAAATCAAAACTCACCATTCTACAATCATTTTTGTTGGTCTATTGGTAACCTAACACTGACTATGGTAAATGATAACTCACCATTCTACAATCATTTTTGTTGGTCTATTGGTAACCTAACACTGACTATGGTAAATCAAAACTCACCATTCCACAATCATTTTTGTTGGTCTATTGGTAACCTAACACTGACTATGGTAAATGATAACTCACCATTCTACAATCATTTTTGTTGGTCTATTGGTAACCTAACACTGACTATGGTAAATCAAAACTCACCATTCTACAATCATTTTTGTTGGTCTATTGGTAACCTAACACTGACTATGGTAAATCAAAACTCACCATTCTACTATCATTTTTGTTGGTCTGTTGGTAACCTAACACTGACTATGGTAAATCAAAACTCACCATTCTACAATCATTTTTGTTGGTCTATTGGTAACCTAACACTGACTATGGTAAATCAAAACTCACCATTCTACAATCATTTTTGTTGGTCTATTGGTAACCTAACACTGACTATGGTAAATCAAAACTCACCATTCTACAATCATTTTTGTTGGTCTATTGGTAACCTAACACTGACTATGGTAAATGATAACTCACCATTCCACAATCATTTTTGTTGGTCTATTGGTAACCTAACACTGACTATGGTAAATGATAACCCACCATTCTACAATCATTTTTGTTGGTCTATTGGTAACCTAACACTGACTATGGTAAATGATAACTCACCATTCTACAATCATTTTTGTTGGTCTGTCTGTAACCTAACACTGACTATGGTAAATGATAACCCACCATTCTACAATCATTTTTGTTGGTCTATTGGTAACCTAACACTGACTATGGTAAATCAAAACTCACCATTCTACAATCATTTTTGTTGGTCTATTGGTAACCTAACACTGACTATGGTAAATCAAAACTCACCATTCTACTATCATTTTTGTTGGTCTGTCTGTAACCTAACACTGACTATGGTAAATGATAACTCACCATTCTACAATCATTTTTGTTGGTCTGTCTGTAACCTAACACTGACTATGGTGAATCATAACTCACCATTCCACAATCATTTTTGTTGGTCTATTGGTAACCTAACACTGACTATGGTAAATGATAACTCACCATTCTACAATCATTTTTGTTGGTCTATTGGTAACCTAACACTGACTATGGTAAATGATAACCCACCATTCTACAATCATTTTTGTTGGTCTATTGGTAACCTAACACTGACTATGGTAAATCAAAACTCACCATTCTACAATCATTTTTGTTGGTCTATTGGTAACCTAACACTGACTATGGTAAATCAAAACTCACCATTCTACTATCATTTTTGTTGGTCTGTCTGTAACCTAACACTGACTATGGTAAATGATAACTCACCATTCTACAATCATTTTTGTTGGTCTATTGGTAACCTAACACTGACTATGGTAAATGATAACTCACCATTCCACAATCATTTTTGTTGGTCTATTGGTAACCTAACACTGACTATGGTAAATCAAAACTCACCATTCTACAATCATTTTTGTTGGTCTGTCTGTAACCTAACACTGACTATGGTAAATGATAACTCACCATTCTACAATCATTTTTGTTGGTCTATTGGTAACCTAACACTGACTATGGTAAATCAAAACTCACCATTCTACAATCATTTTTGTTGGTCTATTGGTAACCTAACACTGACTATGGTAAATCAAAATGTTTTATTTATAGTTTGTATAGGACTTCTCGCCTTTACAGGATAAATATTATCACCACAGCAATCTGTACTATACCTCCAAGTCCATGCTGGAGTATGGCTTTGAGGTTATAATCCCTTTTTCCAATGAAACACCACACTCTTATGGCTGAAGTGTACATACACATGTAACACCATGCTATAATGGGTTTGGTAATAAATATCATTAATGGACAAAAAACTGCAGGAAAAGTTTACTGCAGAAACCCCTGGTATAAATTCTGACTGAACTCTCCTCCTACTGTGCATAAATTGACCTAAATATTGAACAGCCATTATAATTCTAGAAAGTTAATGCGGTACTTAGTTCACCTTAATTAAGATTCAAGTAATTAAAATTTTTTATGTTCTATGTTTCAAGTGATTTTTCAGCAAAGTGTTATATATTAAGATACTAGTCATTGTCAGTTTAAATGCAGAAAATACTTGCAAATTAAGCCTTCTATGCTTAAATGGAGGTAGTACCTGTTTGTAGCCTAAATTTAATGGCAAACATTTTCTTTTATAGAAAAACTCTGCATTGTCTTTAACTTCAACAATCAAACGGAAAAAGCAACTTAAAAGTCATGTCAATTAAAACTATCTATCTAAACAGGTCAAAACCGATTTAAAAAACTATAAGTAAAAAAAACAGAACAACCCCTAAGGTAAATGATATCTCAATCAGATCACCAAGCTATCGTTTTGTTTATCTGTTCAAAAGTAAAAACATTTTAGGCTATATCAAAATATATTTACCGATGAAAATTTAACCTTGACGATATAAATTGGACCAATATAAATTATGATTGTGTGCGTGCATGTGTGTGCGCGAGTATGTGTATGCGTGTGTGTATGCGTGTGTGTGTGTGTGCGTGTGAGTATGTGTGTGTGTGCGTGTGTGCGAATGTGTGAAAAGTTATCTAAATTGAGTACCACTACCTGTGTTGATAAAACAATTTCAAAATACTTGTGATATCACAATATCAAGTCTCTTTGACAGTCCTAACTCTTTGGAGGGGCAATGATTTCTCTACCTGACAGATGTTCATACAAACTTACACTACAAGTCATAAACAAGACGACAAAATGTGTTCAAAAAGAGAAAAGTAATGATATATATTGTATGAAACCATTATTTAAATACGCTAGACTGGTTCCGATACAATATTCATTCACACATCTATTAGTATTAATTAACGACAATTGGTTATGATATCAATGTCATTTACATTCTGTGGAGAATGCAGGGTTTCCTGTTATTATTTGCCATAACACGGTTAATAACTTGGTTACGATGTACAACGTATACCGTTCACGGTATATCACTGACAATATGTAAATTTTGTAACACTGTCGCTTCATTCAATTTGTTTTACAAAGAACTCCTGAACTATCTAAGTATCCGTAACATGTACTATACATATTAAGGTAGGTTGTGTCAGTACGAAGAACTCTTCACCAACACCTACAGAATGGTAAAACTTATGTCTGTGACATATTAGGGTTCAATATTTTCGCGCTGTTCCTCCTACTTTGGAGCGAGAATAATAGGACGTAAAATGTTATGTGAACTTGCCAATTGGAACTTTAGCACGTCATCTACATACAAAATGTGTGTATCTGTTATGAGAATATATTTATCTAAATTAAAGCTAACCCCATAGCTTATGGTATCTCGCTCAGGTTATAAAAGTTCGGGACGTCCCAAACTAAGAGAGGTCGGAACACCTCGGTTTTTATCATAAAGAACCTTACCTTGGAGCATTTGCTCCAACTTTTTCCTGTCAACACGGAATCGATCCTCGATATATCCCGGTTCCAGTTCATCCTTACTTCCTTGCAGACAATCGTCACATAATTCCGTGGGAGACTCGCTCAAGTTATTAGAATCTCTCATGTTTATCGGGCGCACTGGCACCGACAACCTGTCCGCCATGGCATTCTGTTGTTATTACAAGAGCGAGGCTTCAGAACTGGGTCACGTCAGTACACACACTAAGGCCAAGCCAATCAGAATATGGTGTTCATCAGTAAGTGCAGTTCGTCGGTCAAAAGGTACACCTGCATAATTCATTATTGACTTGCTTTGCTTTTGATATCCGTGCCTTGAATAAAGGAATGAGCAAAAGATTTTTTTTTTTCATTTTTTTGGCTTCATGGAAGTATGAATTGAGATCATGATTAAGAATGACAATGGACAATGTTATAAACAGTAATATGAGAAAATGCTGAACTTCTATTTGATTTTACGAGCTCAAAAATGCATAGCAACCAAATACAAAATTGATGTTCCGATATATCTAACTTTTAAAAGTCTTTCTCTGTTAATGTGTGATTATTAAGGAGTGTCCGTTTTCATCATTTAAAACGTATCGCTGATTCTTTTACTTTATCATTTATTTGTTGCAACTTTCACTCAAAAATTCCATAGATCCAACATAAAGTTTATCAAACCCCGTTAAAAATTACTGTCGTGTTAAAAAAAACTAAAAAATGGAAAGCGATCCACTCAGATTAACGTAATAAATTGTGTTATATTTAACAAAAATTTACAAAACACATAAAGCGCTCAATTTTACTTTATACGTATAACAAGAAATATTGAAGTTTATAGACGAGAGGCCCATTGGCTATACATTTCTCGCCTGGTTTTTCAACACTTTTTACAATTAATTCTACATGTGTGTATAATTACATTTCACACTTGTATTGTTGACTTTCCAAGCTAAGTGAATACAAATCATTGATTTAAACTAATACGAGAATACAATCATGCTTATAGCACCCAAGGCTAAACCTCACTTTACCTCCGTGACCTTATAAATATAGGTCAACATCACCGGCATAAACCATGTCTAGCTTCCTCACGGGAACATTTAAAATAAATAACCACAAATCTAAATGTTTTTGGTTATTAAATCAAAAGGTTGTTAGAGTGTTTTAACATGTTTACAACAAATTACACTTTTGTCACCAGGAAAATGGGTCAAGGTCATATTACAGCACCTTACAGCCCTTTATCATAATTCTACGTCTTCTGATTCAAATTAACGACTGGTAAGAGTAGTCGGGACCTAATTGGTTGTGATTTCTGATTTTGTGGTCATGGATCGAATGATAAAACTCGGTCTCACTGAACGGGAGAGACGAGCCGGGGGGCGCTAGTACTTTTCAAACTTAAGCCTAATAGCCTTTTTTCTGAAACTGGTCGAGACTAAATGTTTGAAGTTAAATGTTTCCGTCAGGCGGTTTTTAAATACCTGCTTTTTTCTAATTAAAAAATAATCTGTCCTCTTTTTCACAATTCTGTATCATAGGTATACGTGCCATTTGTTCAAAGTTTTAGTTCAAGATTGAGTGAAATATATTTGCCTGAGTATGAACTCAGTAAGTTATCCATTCCAGATATTACTATATATATTATATGTATTTTGTGTAAGATATTTGTAAAATCACTAACTAGAGGTAACAACCAGTAAAATACATCCGAGATGGTGAAGTGGTTTGTTTAATCGATAATCTGGTATACCATTTGTAAAGATGTTGCCAAATCAATAAAATTGTAAATTGTGAAAAAAATGGTGATTTCCAAGTCAGGTTTATTGTGTTCGTGTTAAGTCTCACTACAGGTAAATTCTTTAAGGTTTTGACAAAGCCTTCATTTTTTCTTATCTTTTTCTAATTCTGTGAATCCTTAAATTCTCGAAAGAAATAGGATAATCTGGTTTTTCAACATGTTTTTTTGTCATCCCAGTAATAAGATTTGGTAAAAGTAAATGGCATATCACCAGAAACGAACGATACGAGAATACTGAAGATATGCAATGGTTTCTTTTAATAGTCTTATCTTTATGCCAAGCAATTATTTCTGACGAGTCTAGATTACGAAGAAAAATACAACATGTATTTCGCTAACCTATACAGTTTTAGATCTTAAACAACCAAGATAATAAGACGATTTTTTTCTTTATTCTGATTTCATGATAAAATTTGTTACATTTCTATCCGTATTCCAGTGTTTTTCTTCAACAAATGGTAAAAGTTATTAATGCCGTCATCCTTTCTCTGCAGGATTACTATAAATCAAGGAAAATAGAAATCCCAATGTGTAGCTGGAGCGACATGGATCGTAGGGTATAACCAGACCATTTTCAGGTTTCCGGTTAGCTTGGCATAAAACAATCGTATAAACTCTCTCCTATTGACGTCATATGTTGAGAATGAAATAACCAGAATGAAGAAGGATTCTTCACAGTACGTATGAAAAAAGAAGAATTGTAAGAATGTAATCTTATTTTGGAGGATCAGTATCTATGGCTCGACATTTATATTGTCGACAGAAATGTATTTGTTTGGTATACTGACGGATCACCTCACAATAAACGGTTTAATGTATATCAGTAAGCATCCACTAATTAAGTGAGGTGACGTGGATGAAACAGCACTACATTTTGATTGATATGTAGATATACATGTTTGCACCTGTAGGCACGCAGACAATCAGAATGATCCAACAGCGGCCCAAATGCCAACAACGTTACAAATTTACGCATTTCACATCTCAACGATTGTAAAAAGTCAAAACCTCAGGACATAGCAATTCCAAGGTCATTTGGTAATTCATCAAGTGCGATGTGATTGTTTTTAATTTGAACAGTTAATCCGATCAGTTCCAACAGAAGATTATTTCCCGGCAAACTTTATATTTCTAAGATGGCTGCACTTTTCTGCGTCTCCGTACTGCTGCGTTCGTGATTTCTTCAGAAACCCCGCTTTGCTCTTTTTTGGTGGCAACTCGCTCGCCTTCGGATCGGCGATAGGACGTTAAAAAGCGGTATCAATTGTTTCATAATTAATGTAAAGCAAAAAAGATTGATATCTGAATTGTAATTTTTTCCAGGTATCAGGATTGCTACGTTCTTGATATCATCCGTCTCACTAGATTGTTTTGTTCCAGTTTTCTTCCGTGTCTTCGGAATGTGTTCCTGGATTTATTTATCTCCGAATTGTGTTCTTGGTATTTCCGGCGTTTCCCGGCTGTGTTCCTGGTATTTCCGGCGTTTCCCGGCTGTGTTCCTGTTTTTTTTGAATCTCCACATTGTGTCCCCCTTTTTTTTGGCGTGTTCAGATTGTCTCCCTGGTTTTTTTGGCGTGTTCAGATTGTCTCCCTGGTTTTTTTGGCGCGTTCAGATTGTCTCCCTGTTTTTTTTGGCGTGTTCAGATTGTCTCCCTGTTTTTTTTTTGGCGTGTTCAGATTGTCTCCCTGTTTTTTTTTTGAATCTCCACATTGTGTCCCCCTTTATTTTGGCGTGTTCAGATTGTCTCCCTTTTTTTGGCGTGTTCAGATTGTCTCCCTTTTTTTTGGCGTGTTCAGATTGTCTCCCTGTTTTTTTTTTAATCTCCACATTGTGTTTCCCTTTATTTTGGCGTGTTCAGATTGTCTCCCTGGTTTTTTTTTTTGAATCTCCACATTGTGTCCCCCTTTATTTTGGCGTGTTCAGATTGTCTCCCTTTATTTTGGCGTGTTCAGATTGTCTCCCTGTTTTTTTTTGGAATCTCCACATTGTGTCCCCCTTTATTTTGGCGTGTTCAGATTGTCTCCCTTTTTTTTGGCGTGTTCAGATTGTCTCCCTGTTTTTTTTTTTTTTGAATCTCCACATTGTGTCCCCCTTTATTTTGGCGTGTTCAGATTGTCTCCCTGTTTTTTTTTTTTTTTTTTTGAATCTCCACATTGTGTCCCCCTTTATTTTGGCGTGTTCAGATTGTCTCCCTTTTTTTTGGCGTGTTCAGATTGTCTCCCTGTTTTTGTTTGGCGTGTTCAGATTGTCTCCCTTTTTTTTGGCGTGTTCAGATTGTCTCCCTGTTTTTTTTGGCGTGTTCAGATTGTCTCCCTGTTTTTTTTTAATCTCCACATTGTGTCCCCCTTTATTTTGGCGTGTTCAGATTGTCTCCCTGTTTTTTTTTTTAATCTCCACATTGTGTCCCCCTTTATTTTGGCGTGTTCAGATTGTCTCCCTTTTTTTTGGCGTGTTCAGATTGTCTCCCTGTTTTTTTTTTGAATCTCCACATTGTGTCCCCCTTTTTTTTGGCGTGTTCAGATTGTCTCCCTGGTTTTTTTGGCGTGTTCAGATTGTCTCCCTGGTTTTTTTGGCGCGTTCAGATTGTCTCCCTGTTTTTTTTGGCGTGTTCAGATTGTCTCCCTGTTTTTTTTTTGGCGTGTTCAGATTGTCTCCCTGTTTTTTTTTTGAATCTCCACATTGTGTCCCCCTTTATTTTGGCGTGTTCAGATTGTCTCCCTTTTTTTGGCGTGTTCAGATTGTCTCCCTTTTTTTTTGGCGTGTTCAGATTGTCTCCCTGTTTTTTTTTTAATCTCCACATTGTGTCTCCCTTTATTTTGGCGTGTTCAGATTGTCTCCCTGGTTTTTTTTTTTGAATCTCCACATTGTGTCCCCCTTTATTTTGGCGTGTTCAGATTGTCTCCCTTTATTTTGGCGTGTTCAGATTGTCTCCCTGTTTTTTTTTGGAATCTCCACATTGTGTCCCCCTTTATTTTGGCGTGTTCAGATTGTCTCCCTTTTTTTTGGCGTGTTCAGATTGTCTCCCTGTTTTTTTTTTTTTTTGAATCTCCACATTGTGTCCCCCTTTATTTTGGCGTGTTCAGATTGTCTCCCTGTTTTTTTTTTTTGAATCTCCACATTGTGTCCCCCTTTATTTTGGCGTGTTCAGATTGTCTCCCTTTTTTTTGGCGTGTTCAGATTGTCTCCCTGTTTTTTTTTGGCGTGTTCAGATTGTCTCCCTTTTTTTTGGCGTGTTCAGATTGTCTCCCTGTTTTTTTTGGCGTGTTCAGATTGTCTCCCTGTTTTTTTTTAATCTCCACATTGTGTCCCCCTTTATTTTGGCGTGTTCAGATTGTCTCCCTGTTTTTTTTTTAATCTCCACATTGTGTCCCCCTTTATTTTGGCGTGTTCAGATTGTCTCCCTTTTTTTTGGCGTGTTCAGATTGTCTCCCTGTTTTTTTTTGGAATCTCCACATTGTGTCCCCCTTTATTTTGGCGTGTTCAGATTGTCTCCCTTTATTTTGGCGTGTTCAGATTGTCTCCCTGTTTTTTTTTTGCATCTCGGGATTATGTTCATGTTTTTTTTTCGTCTCCCGATTGTGTCCCTGGGTTTTTTTTTTGTTTTTTTAGGCGTCTTCAGATTGTTCATGATTTCTTTGGAATCCACAGATTGCTGCATCCATGATATTTTCAAAGTCTTCAGATTGCTGAGTTTGACTTGTCAACACAGACTGCTGCGTTCACCTTTTCTCAGACGTCCAAGGACTACTTGGTTCATGATTTCTTTGGTGTCTCAGTATTACCCTAGTTGATTTATTTGGTGTTGCATGATTGTTGTAGACCAATTCTCCAATATACCAAAATACCAAAACATTCCCTAGTAGAAGTCAAACAAACCAGCCACGTGACATCATCTGAACTTGTAAACTACAATTCACAATGATCAAAGTTTCATAGTGTACCCTATTATGACTTGGCCAAGCCAAGTAAGTTCCAATTTCATGTTTCCATGTACTCTACATGGTTTTAATTGGTGTACGAACATATATGGTAATTTAATGTTAATCAGAATTAGCAGATGGTCATGTTGAAGATGTCATCAATCCTGATTAACTAAACCATACCAAGTGAAAAAAAGATTGTAAAATATGTTCACTTAACAAATGATGTTGTCTGCTGTGCTTTCTTGTTCACTCAACATGTTGGTGTTAATATTACTTCGATTTTTCCATAGTCCTGCAACCAGAATTGGGGAGGGGGTATAGTTTTTGAGATGTATCTGCCCGTCCTTCTCTCCTTCCTTCCTTCCTTCCTATCTCATTGAGCTCCATCTCCTACACTATTTGTCACTGGAACTTCATACTTGGGATGATGTAAATCAAACTTGGTCTCTGACCTACATTTTAACATCTGACCTACATCAAAGGCAATGTTTGTAGGCTCTATCTACAACTGGGGCATGGGTTCACCTAGTTGAAACATATGTAAATTTATCAAAAGTAGGTCGTCCTTACCTTCATTTTGTCATTAGACCTACATGTACATCAAAGAAAAAAGTATCAGGGATTCATCTCCTACACTACTGGTCACTGGAACTTTGGGCACAAGGTCACAGTGGATTCCTGGTATTTAATTTTATATTTGGTGGTGGAATGAAATTACTAAAGTGTCTCATTTTGTCAGTAATGCATTGATGCAGTGTTATATGTAGTTATCATTCTCACTTTGACAACAGTAAACTCTTCTGATTAAGATGAAACCAACATTGGTATCAATTACTGTAAAGATATAGTAACTAAACTCACATGATCAGTAGTGACAAGATCATTTGTTCTATTTGTGTAATTCTGGACAAATGGAAGAATCTGATTTCTATGGCAAACAATCTATATCAAACATGGATATTTATGCACATTTCTAGTTAAACATATTTCCTACAGCATACTACTGTGGATTACAGAATGTGCTTAAATAGAAAATTTCCATTCCAACTCAAACGTACAAAAAGTGCTTTGATTCTTTGCTCTATGTTGTATTAATAACAAATTGTACAGTACCAAAGTAATCAAATGATACAGTTATATTCACAGACTCAATACACTTACAGGCATAAGAAAATAAGTTAGGTATAAAATAATTTAATAACAAATTAAAAGTCAATTTCACTGACACAATAAACAAGTGTTAAGATATCTGATTCTTTCTGAGTAATCAATATCCATGTCGGACTAAAATATAGCCACTGTCTGTGGACTGACTCTTGGTCGAGTTTACATGGTAGGCGAAACAGATACTTGCATTTAGCTGATTTTCAGTCTGTGAAACAGATGCTCACTCTTATTCAAGTTTTCACTCTTTCTGAAGCAAATACTTGCTCTTGGTTGGGTTTTCACTGTCTATGAAACAGATACCCAGTCTTGGTTGAGCTACACTGACAGTAAAACAGGTACCCAGTCTTGGTTGGGTTTTTGCTGTGCATGAAACAGATACCCAGTCTTGGTTGAGCTACACTGACAGTAAAACAGACACCCAGTCTTGGTTGAGCTACACTGACAGTAAAACAGACACCCAGTCTTGGTTGAGCTACACTGACAGTGAAACAGGTGCTTGGTCTTGATCAAGGTTTCACTGTCTCTGAAATAAATACTCACTCTTGTTTGAGTTTTCACTGTTTGTGAAACAGAGACTCACTGTTGATTGAGTTTTCACTGTCTGTGAAACAGGAATTCAGTTGAGTTTTGCATCCTCATCATCACAGTAATGTAACACTTAGTGTAATAAGGTGTGGTCCTGATGATATGTAATTAGCTATGGTACTGAAGTATTATTACTAACATTCTATACTTGTGCTCCTATCAAATTTTCAGATAACATTTAAATCCCTGTCAAATTTCAAGACATTAGGAAATCAGTCCACTGCACTGGTACATATCCAAGGTATTAAAAAGCTTTTGAAAAGTAAGACTCTCTCACTAGTATATATTTAAAGGTTTGGAAAACATAGTTCCACACACTAATGTAAATGACGACTTTCAGGAAAGTAAATCCCCTACATCTCTGTATAACCATAGAGTTTAGGGAAGTTAATTCCTATACTATATCTATCCACTTGTACAATAGTCCCTCCCTATTCTCCCATTCCACCCCACCTTCCCTCTTTTCAATAAAATTAGTCCAAAAAGAATATGCTGTTGAAATTGCTAGCACACAGCCTCTTCACTTCATCTGGAAAAAAAGAAAATAAGACAATTATAGTCATTAAAACATAGAATTAGTTATTGCATAAAATATACAGCAGTTAACTTTCAACTTACATGGTTGATTTCATGTCTTAACTCAGCCTAAATTTATGGTTATTAGAGTTATGTCCCTTTGTAAACACTTATATGTACATACCGTTAATTTCTATAAGATTAGTGTTTTTCTGGTTGATCACTACGTAGAATTCTCTTTGGTCAGATTTTTTCCCAACAACCCAATTGTCCCCTGTTGTTTTCACAATGGTTTCTCCATCTTCACTGCATCTGTTACAAAAAATAGAAGATACTATGGTAACCAGAAGCGCTTGTTTCATGTATTTACAACAGAATCCACAATAAAACTGATAATTCCAACATATCTGCAACAGCTGGCTGCAATCATCTCCCAAATACTCAATGCTCAAATGTTACTCAATCTTCAACCTGTTGGAACAATTTTAAAGAATGCTATTTGACATAAATGAACTGGATTACATCAATCACTAAGGTAAGAGTTGTGGTCACTGAGTAGGCAATACAGCGGCCACTGAGTAGGCAATACAGCGGCCACTGAGTAGGCAATACAGCGGCCACTGAGTAGGCAATACAGCGGCCACTGAGTAGGCAAGACAGCGGCCACTGAGTAGGCAATACAGCGGCCACTGAGTAGGCAATACAGCGGCCACTGAGTAGGCAATACAGCGGCCACTGAGTAGGCAATACAGCGGCCACTGAGTAGGCAATACAGCGGCCACTGAGTAGGCAAGACAGCGGCCACTGAGTAGGCAAGACAGCGGCCACTGAGTAGGCAATACAGCGGCCACTGAGTAGGCAAGACAGCGGCCACTGAGTAGGCAAGACAGCGGCCACTGAGTAGGCAAGACAGCGGTCACTGAGTAGGCAATACAGCGGTCACTGAGTAGGCAAGACAGCGGTCACTGAGTAGGCAATACAGCGGTCACTGAGTAGGCAATACAGCGGTCAGTGAGTAGGCAATACAGCGGTCACTGAGTAGGCAATACAGCGGTCACTGAGTAGGCAAGACAGCGGTCAGTGAGTAGGCAAGACAGCGGTCAGTGAGTAGGCAATACAGCGGTCACTGAGTAGGCAATACAGCGGTCACTGAGTAGGCAATACAGCGGTCACTGAGTAGGCAATACAGCGGTCACTGAGTAGGCAAGACAGCGGCCACTGAGTAGGCAAGACAGCGGCCACTGAGTAGGCAAGACAGCGGTCACTGTGTAGGCAGGAAAGCGGTCACTGAGTAGGCAAGACAGCGGTCACTGTGTAGGCAGGAAAGCGGTCACTGAGTAGGCAAGACAGCGGTCACTGTGTAGGCAGGAAAGCGGTCACTGAGTAGGCAAGACAGCGGTCACTGAGTAGGCAAGACAGCGGCCACTGAGTAGGCAAGACAGCGGTCACTGTGTAGGCAGGAAAGCGGTCACTGAGTAGGCAAGACAGCGGTCACTGTGTAGGCAGGAAAGCGGTCACTGAGTAGGCAAGACAGCGGTCACTGAGTAGGCAATACAGCGGTCAATGAGTAGGCAAGACAGCGGCCACTGAGTAGGCAAGACAGCGGTCACTGTGTAGGCAGGAAAGCGGTCACTGAGTAGGCAAGACAGCGGTCACTGTGTAGGCAGGAAAGCGGTCACTGAGTAGGCAAGACAGCGGTCACTGTGTAGGCAGGAAAGCGGTCACTGAGTAGGCAAGACAGCGGTCACTGAGTAGGCAAGACAGCGGCCACTGAGTAGGCAAGACAGCGGTCACTGTGTAGGCAGGAAAGCGGTCACTGAGTAGGCAAGACAGCGGTCACTGTGTAGGCAGGAAAGCGGTCACTGAGTAGGCAAGACAGCGGTCACTGAGTAGGCAATACAGCGGTCAATGAGTAGGCAAGACAGCGGTCACTGAGTAGGCAATACAGCGGTCACTGAGTAGGCAATACAGCGGCCACTGAGTAGGCAAGACAGCGGTCACTGAGTAGGCAATACAGCGGTCACTGAGTAGGCAATACAGCGGTCACTGAGTAGGCAATACAGCGGTCACTGAGTAGGCAATACAGCGGTCACTGAGTAGGCAATACAGCGGTCACTGAGTAGGCAAGACAGCGGTCAGTGAGTAGGCAATACAGCGGTCACTGAGTAGGCAATACAGCGGCCACTGAGTAGGCAATACAGCGGCCACTGAGTAGGCAAGACAGCGGCCACTGAGTAGGCAATACAGCGGCCACTGAGTAGGCAATACAGCGGCCACTGAGTAGGCAAGACAGCGGCCACTGAGTAGGCAAGACAGCGGCCACTGAGTAGGCAATACAGCGGCCACTGAGTAGGCAATACAGCGGCCACTGAGTAGGCAAGACAGCGGCCACTGAGTAGGCAGGACATACTTTTTTATGGATTTTATGCTGGTTTTTGAAGGATTTCAGTGATAATTTTTGTACCATATCATGCCAGGTTAAAAAAGCTAGGTCTTCCAACTTAAAAGTAACGATATGGTTGAGGAATATAAAATCCTAAACAACATTGACAAACTTGACAAAGACAAACTATTTACTATGTCCACAGTCTCTACTAGAGGTAATAGTAAAAAAACTTTTCAAGAAGCATAGCAGGACAAATGTCATTAAAGGGACTATTAGTCGACGGGTAGTGGATCTTTGGAATTCTCTTCCAAACACCGTAATAAAAGCCCCTACCCTAAACACCTTTAAGAGTCTTTTGAACAAACACTGGCAACAAGTACCGTTCAAGTTTTATCCTAGTGTTTATGTGGCACAACCGGACAACGAGTTGACTCAACAAAATGCACCTCAATTAGCTGAGATAAGCTAACAAGTGGTGTCTATGAAGAGGTAACAGGTAAGGGAGGTAGCTAAAAAGATGTCACTAGGTAATGTTTTATTCTTCACAGGTATCAATTCACTAAGACTGTATGTGACAATAATATATACATATATTGTACTAGCTAGGCTACCGCAAAGCATGCAGGTGTAAGATGTGTCATGTGTAGTGAATAGTCTATATATGGTATTATGTATTTGTATAGTATCTTGTAGCAGTGTCCAGTGTTTGTGTGACGTGTGTCCTGGTAAGAATGTTGATTGGGTAAGATAGTGCATCTGTAGTGGGTCAGAAGGCTTTGTGCAAGCATATGCATGTTTGCACATTCCTCTACTAGCACTTGCGAGCCTGGGTCCTACTTGTAAACATGTCACAGACTACATGTACCTGATAATAACTCCAATGCTAATGTGAGTAGGGGTAACCAGCTATGCTAGGATATTTAATGTGTTAAATGAAAGTTTAAGTTAACATTTTAAAATGAATGTAAATTGTTTTCCTATTTTGTAAGCTGACAATACTTTGTTCACACGAATTTGTGCCATGATACTCAATCCTTTGTTTTCTGGCCCCACTTATATAAAACATCTCAACTTGAGATTTCCTCAAGTCGAGATTTTCCTCAGCTGATATCTCCTCAAAAACGGCTTGTATAAAATTTTCTCAAGGAACAGGAGGAAGTCATCGGCTAGGATGTCCTGAAATTCCTTGAGGAATTTTCATACAAGATATTTTCAAGGAGATATTAGCTGAGGAAAATCTGGGCTTGAGGAAATCTTAAATTGAGATATCTTATACAGGTGGGGCCAGAAGTATATGTATTTGTAGGTAAATTGTTATGTCATTGGATTTTAATATGGAGAACTCAACCTCATGTCCACTTTCTCTCCAAGAGTCATGTGACATAGAAATCATTGTTTCATTGTAATATACTAAAACATTGTATCAATTTACATGTTATATAGTAAAGAATAAGACATTTAAATAGCACGGTATTGATGGTTACCTGGACATATCTGAGCTAATGTCACTGAGAAGTCGCAATGTCTCCATGGGAATCTGGACTGGCATGGATTTCTTGTCCGAGTGCACCGTGGATTTCTGAGCCAAGTTCATTTGGTTGAAGTAGATATATTTGCACAATGGGTCACCACTGTGAAAAAAGACAGCAACAATTCATTTGTATATCCCTACTTTTATTATCTTACAGTAAGGAAACTTGATGAATTAATTTCATC
Organism: Ylistrum balloti; assembly: GCF_031769215.1. NCBI lineage: Eukaryota > Metazoa > Mollusca > Bivalvia > Pectinida > Pectinidae > Ylistrum > Ylistrum balloti. Next base: position 187,764 of record NW_026782788.1, on the reverse strand, counting down.
CTTCTCACTCCCTGACTTAATTGTTACTGAAAGAATGTACAGTAGGCTATCTAACTTAAGGGTTTAGAACAGGACCTTTTTAGCAAGCACTTCTTTTATTCTATGAGAAATAAGACAGTTAATATGTTAAGTTTTAGGATACTGCTAGATAAATTCTATACTCAAACTAGGCCTTTATATAAATCTGACCCCCCTAAAACTGGACCTACGTCTCTTTACATCCTCTCTGGATATAAACCTGACTCCCTTAAAGAGAGATGTATCTCTAAGCTTCACCTCACAAAATATGATCAACCCTTCATTGGTTCCTGAGATATCTGTTTATCATTGTTTTGCTATAAGTACTCCCTAACTACCTGTTATTTGGCCGTTTGGAATATTGTTCTCCTATATCTGAAGCAATCTGTGTGAGCTGTGGTCCCAAAAATATGTCCAGCTTTCGACAGAGATCAAATGTCATTTGGACGGACACTGAAAGCAAAATAAACAAGTGACATAACCTAACCTGGATTCGTGATTCATCTGGCTGGACTTCAAAATAAGCGTTTACAAATCAACAGTACACACAAAGTTAGCTTTGTTCATAGTCTTTGTACAGTAATACACCAGTTACAAAATATTTGCATCATGATATCAATGAACCGTTAGTATGAACAATATATTTCTGTAAAGAAATGTATTTCTCAATTCTGACTGGTTTGCTCATATTGCATGTCATGACAAACTCATTATATCTGTCAATACTGGAGTAATAGGATTTAATTAAGAAATCCAAGGGGCTGACTAATTTAGGTATTCAGTCATTATAAAACCGACAAATAATTTACCTAATGTGCACCAGCTTTGTAGTCAAACAGAAGTCAGATTCATCATTCATAAAAAATGCTTCAGACTAAACTTGAACAATATCCTCATATGAAAGAAGGACTTCTTAAGAACTTACGTATCCTTGCGTAAACTCACCACTCCTTCAGGTAAGGTCTGACATTGAAACAGACACTAGTATTGTGACACTAATAGTGATACAGACATTAGCATTGTGACACTTACACATGATACAGACACTAGCATTATGACACTTACAGTGATACAGACACTAGCAATGTGACACTTACACATGATACAGACAATAGCATTGTGACACTTACAGTGATACAGACACTAGCATTGTGACACTTACAGTGATACAGACACTAGCATTGTGACACTTACAGTGATACAGACACTAGCATTGTGACACTTACAGTGATACAGACACTAGCATTGTGACACTTACAGTGATACAGACACTAGTATTGTGACACTTACCATTGATAAGCATACAAACACTGGCATTGTGAGCTCTATAAACCAGAAGGTGACACTCCTCATTGTCAACCTCAGTATTCATGTACACCAGAGGAATCTTCCCCATGTTAGAGTCATCTCGCATATTGGGTGGTCCAGTGATAAATCTAAAAAACAAGAAGGACATTGATGAATCCTTGTTGATTTTATTATTGTCACACCCAACCATACCAGAAACAACTACTGAGTTTTATATATAGACAATGAAGAAAAAACAAAAAAGGTATTGTTACAACCACAATTTCTGGACTATTATTGAAATGTAAAATTGGCAGTATGTACATAAGTTCTTGATTATGACTTCTTAAGAGTGTTTAGCTTTTTTTTCAGTTTACAATCAAAATATTTTTCTCTGTGTTCCTGACCTACAATGTTCTTTTATTTTCTCTAAGATTGACAAAAACACTTTAAAACTTAAAAATGTCTGTAAGATATGAAATTCTCATCTCTCATGCATAATATGACCTTTGACCCTTTTACCTTGACCTATGATTACCTTAAATCTGTTGAGAAATTCTAAAAATGACAATGAGTGTTTGACCTTTCATCTTGACTCATTACCACCAAGATCTAAGCAGGTGATGCTATAGGATAAATATGAACCAAATCTATCGAGATGTCCTGAAGATATAACATTATTTCTAAATGCAACAGGATTTGACGGGGGACGGAGCAGGGCTGGACAGGACGTGGCGGGGCAGGACGGGGAAGGATACAATACAATCAATAAAGAAGTGTAAGTATTTACCTAATCTACATTGGAAAGACCCCTGTCTACATACCTCCCAGCTATTTTGTTGAGCAAAGCACAATGATAAACAAATTAAAGTAAACATAGCTTTTAAATAATGTTGTAGACTTTTTTTTGTGTGTTACAATGCAGACTTATTCCGATAGTGTACAGCAGAGTGTGCTGGGGAGGGGACTTGTGTGGGTGACTTACTTCCCTTAGTGTACAGCAGAGTGTGCTGGGGAGGGGACTTGTGTGGGTGACTTACTTCCCATTGTGTACAGCAGAGTGTGCTGGGGAGGGGACTTGTGTGGGTGACTTACTTCCCATAGTGTACAGCAGAGTGTGCTGGGGAGGGGACTTGTGTGGGTGACTTACTTCCCATAGTGTACAGCAGAGTGTGCTGGAGAGGGGACTTGTGTGGGTGACTTACTTCCCTTAGTGTACAGCAGAGTGTGCTGGGGAGGGGACTTGTGTGGGTGACTTACTTCCCATTGTGTACAGCAGAGTGTGCTGGGGAGGGGACTTGTGTGGGTGACTTACTTCCCATAGTGTACAGCAGAGTGTGCTGGGAAGGGGACTTGTGTGGGTGACTTACTTCCCATAGTGTACAGCAGATTGTGCTGAGGAGGGGACTTGTGTGGGTGACTTACTTCCCATAGTGTACAGCAGAGTGTGCTGGAGAGGGGACTTGTGTGGGTGACTTACTTCCCATAGTGTACAGCAGAGTGTGCTGGAGAAGGGACTTGTGTGGGTGACTTACTTCCCATAGTGTACAGCAGAGTGTGCTGGAGAGGGGACTCTTGTTGGTGATACACTGCTGCCCTGGAGTTCCTGTTCCTGGTATGTTGGGAATAGACTTGTGGTCAGATACTTGTACATTATTCTCATGTCATCCTGTTCCAAGCCACTCCTTGAAAAATGACAAATAATCCCAATCATTTTTTGCCTTGCTATTAGGTTGTCTGTAAGCTATTGTCCTAAAATCTTCCTTACTATCATACAAACATTCAAATTTCACATTTCCCTTGATTCATAATTCCATTGAAATTTGTGTTAAATACATCCTTCTCATCCTGTCCAAACAACCTATAAGAGCATAGTGCACTACTTATCTACAATCCCATTAAACATATCACTAGTTTTAGACATCAACATGGACTAGGATTTCATTCAACAAAGATGCAAAAATCAGTTAAAAAGAGTGGAAATGAAAAAAAAAAATCCCCGATTCAAAATGTATGGGGAAAGAAATGCTCACTGAAGTTTAATTATGAGTTCAATGAAGTAATGAACACATACCACACAATCTGGTATACCCTACCTATCCTCAATGACTTACCACACAATCTGGTATACCCTACCTATCCTCAATGACTTACCACACAATCTGGTATACCCTACCTATCCTCAATGACTTACCACATAATCTGGTATACCCTACCTGACCTCAATGACTTACCACACAATCTGGTATACCCTACCTAACCTCAATGACTTACCACACAGTCTGGTATACGCTACCTAACCTCAATGACTTACCACACAATCTGGTATACCCTACCTAACCTCAATGACTTACCACACAGTCTGGTATACTCTACCTAACCTCAATGACTTACCACACAATCTGGGATACCCTACCAAACCCCAATGACTTACCACACAATCTGGTATACCCTACCTAACCTCAATCACTTACCACACAATCTGGTATACCCTACCTAACCTCAATGACTTACCATTAACAATCTGGTATACCCTACCTATCCTCAATGACTTACCACACAATCTGGTATACGCTACCTAACCTCAATCACTTACTACACAATCTGGTATACCTACCTAACCTCAATGACTTACCACACAATCTGGTATACCCTACCTAACTTCAATCACTTACCACACAATCTGGTATACCCTACCTAACCTCAATGACTTACCACACAATCTGGTATACCCTACCAAACCCCAATGACTTACCACACAATCTGGTATACCCTACCTAATTTCAATCACTTACCACACAATCTGGTATACCCTACCTAACCTCAATGACTTACCACACAATCTGGTATACCCTACCTAACCTCAATGACTTACCACACAATCTGGTATACCCTACCAAACCCCAATGACTTACCACACAATCTGGTATACCCTACCTAATTTCAATCACTTACCACACAATCTGGTATACCCTACCTAACCTCAATGACTTACCACACAATCTGGTATACCCTACCTTACTTCTATGACTTACCACACAATCTGGTATACCCTACCAAACCCCAATGACTTACCACACAATCTGGTATACCCTACCTAACCTCAATGACTTACCACACAATCTGGTATACCCTACCTAACCTCAATGACTTACCATTAACAATCTGGTATACCCTACCAAACCCCAATGACTTACCACACAATCTGGTATACCCTACCTAATTTCAATCACTTACCACATAATCTGGTATACCCTACCTAACCTCAATCACTTACCACACAATCTGGTATACCCTACCTAACCTCAATGACTTACCACACAATCTGGTATACTCTACCTAACCTCAATGACTTACCACACAATCTGGAATACTCTACCTAACCTCAATGACTTACCACACACTCTGGTATACCCTTCCTTACCTCAATGACTTACCACACAATCTGGTATACCCTACCTAACTTCTATTACTTACCACACAATCTGGTATACCCTACCTAACTTTGATTACTTACCACACAAGCTGGTCGTTGTACAGAAAGGCTGTGTACTTTACTACTGAAAACATGGCTTCCAGGAGGTTGATGAAGCATTGTACACGCAGATAAGTGTTTTTGTCTAACGGCATAAAATGAATCCCACAAAAAATATCCAAGATGTCAGCAGATCCTAACTTTAGTGTCTGCAAGTACTGAAATGGAAACAATGAATTATTTAGAAAACGATCCATCAAAGCTTCTACTTTGTGTTGATGAACATGTATTCAGTTGATGTTCTGACATTGATAAGAGTGTAGTTATATGTACAGTAAAATGAATTAAAATCACTATATGTTAAGTACATTTGCATGATTGGATGATTTATTTGTAAATATTGATAAAGAATAACACATTATTTCTGATACTTACCCTTGTGTAGAAATGATCCAATCTAACCTGTAAGGCCTTGATGTCATTGTTGGACTTTGTTAATATGTTTGAAAAGGACCCGTTAAATAACTGAAAAAGACATGAGAAATCTTACATACATGCATCTTATTTATATAGGTGTTGTCAACACTTTGAATGTCATCGCTAGTATAATGAGAACATACTAATCATCATTCTCTTTCCTCGACCATCTACATCTTACAAATATGCTTCCTACAGGACAGCTCTAATACTGCAAACTCGTTAATTTCCAAGGGTTTTGTTGAATTAAGGGTTACTCTAATCCTCAAATGTATGTTTCCACAAAATAAACAGATAAACATTGAGCTGCTACAGTGGATTTCATGAGTAATATTTATCCATTGGTCACAGATCACTGATTTTAATAGACGTACAATATGATAATTTCAGCTATTCCAACCCTGAGACTTTTTGTACTTATACAAACTGGATACTTTCTGAAGTCATAAAAACTGGATACTTTCTGAAGTCATACAAACTTTCCGGGATCATACAAAATTAAAACTTTGTGCAATCATACACACTTGAGCTTTCTGGGGTCATGCAAACCTGAAACATTCTGTAGGCCTGCCGCAGAATAGCCTCAAATACAGAGTCCTGCACATCTTCTTCATGGTACTCTAAGTAGGAGGAATGGTCCTTGGTCTTCTCTGAGAATGGGATACTGACAGTCTGTCAAACAGATTTGAGGTAACATACCATTAGCAACAGATAACACAAAGCATGACATTACCCACCATGAATCGCTGTTTAAAAGAAAGACACACAATCATATATAAATGTTAATATCACAACAAAATCTATTTGTATTTGTTATTATTGTTCCAGACAAAGTATTGAAATGGAGAACTTCTACTAGAGTACTAGCTTGATGCCTGTACAAAGGTTTGAGTACCAGGTAATTACCTTGAATGGTTTAAGAGAACTGGTCTGAGATAATTGAACTTTGTAATCTTGCCTGTCTGTTTCCATGGTAATAGAAAAAGCATCTAAATGGAGAACTTCCCCATAGCAAAAGATTCTATACTATCTTAATAAGTATAAGTTTTGAGCAATTATTGTGAACGGTTTTATAGCAATGGTCCAGAAAAACTGAAATTTGTGATGAGAGTGATCTGTTTCCATGGTAACAGAAAAAAATTAACTAGGGCACCAACCTAATACATACAGAAAGTTTTGTGGAGTTGAGTGGAATGGTTTCAAAAATATAGCACGGAAAGGAAAATTAACACTAATTTTGTGGTTTTTGGTTATGTTTTCATGGTAACAGAAGAAAATTTAAAATTTCAATGTTGTCAATAGCAAAAGGCACAACTAGGGAATTAACTTAATATATATACAGCAAGTTTTGTAAAGTTAGAGTTGAATGGTCTTGAAGTCACAGAACTAGATGAAAAAACTGACAGGACATGAAAAGATACTGTCCTGCTGGAGACAATGGACTAGTTCTCGTTGTCAAATGATTCACCCTATTTCTGCAAAAGTGTGGTCACCACTGATGCTTAAAACAATGGCGAAACATTCTTAAACACTGACAACAACAATGCAGAATTCAAGAGATTTAGAACTCGATATGTATTTTGACATTCCACAGAATGGACCTATAACTTACAACAAAGACGTAACATAATATAAACGTCAACAGCATTAGCTACGACTTTCACTGATACCATATTACTATGTTTACCTTCATTTCACTCAAACACAAATATATACATGTACCTATATGAAAGCTTAATTAATTCTTTGTATTTTAAGTTACACTGACAGCATTTGACACATCAATCTGAATATAAGGAAACAAATCCAATATGGCATCCTCAGAATGGACTTCCAACAATATAACTTGTTCTAGTGCAAAGTGTGCATCCTTATGGTGAAAAGCCTTACTTAGTCTAAAACAGAGTGTAATATACGTCCATAGTAACGGTAAGTGTACCTGCTTGTTTAAGGTAATCTGTATCACTTTCAACTTAAATCCAAGTTATATCTAAAACATAAAATTACCACTTAAACAGCATACCATAATTTCTTTGTAAGTATTTAAAACATTAGTATTCCATATATAGCAAGTTTACCCTATTAATCATACTTCATTTACAGTTCTAAAACTTATAGTCAATGTACATACCATGATCATCCAAAATTCAGGTTCTGGTTCATAAAACAACTGCCTTGTCTTCTGTGTATGTATACTATTACAAGGCTTGTCAGCAAATGTCCTGAAACAGAGAGAGGAGAGAAAACTTAAATACTTCTGGTAATCAATGTGATGACTTTTCAAACTGCATGTTGTCTAGCAGTGCATAATTTCATGAAAATATATCTTTTTATTTAAATGATCTAAACATCAAAGAACATGTAGAAAAATGTTACAGAATTAAACAGCACTGTACAAGCTAGTTCAATACTACATCTATAATTAGCTTTAAACACCTAGTGGTAGTATCAACAAGTTACTGAACAGTGTATATTATGGTGCTACAGTGTTCACCATGTTTATCCTTTTATGAACTCATAGGAAAACGATATATATCCTCCAAGTCAAAATGGAGTAATATTACACTACTGGACAGTTTTGAAAAGTATATTGGTGGCTAGGTTTGGTGGGGTTTTTTCTCAACGAGGTGTGACTTTGATTGTACACCACAATGTTGAAATATAAATGTAATATCATATGATCCTTACTTCAATGTATTACATTAACTGTAAAATGCTGACAGACCAGTTATCCATAAATCTGATATCAAAATAAGGTAAGGGAGATAACTCTCACGATAACCAACTTACTCTGTAAATTTGACAACTGCTTCACAAAGACCAACTTGTTTTATCCTTGTGTCAACATCATTTGACTTTGGATGATAATACATGATCTTCTTTTCTTCCTGTCAAACCAAACAAAGACTCAAAAAATTAAGTACAAACCTGAGGTCAGCCAATCTCATTTTGAAGTGTAAGTACACAACAGCATTATCAAAAAAATGTCCAAAAAAAATGTGAGAGAAAATGTCAGTTGTGAGAGCCATTTTCAAGTTTTAAATGCAAACCATGCGTTTTTATAGAAAGTACTGTAGAGATAAAATTTGTTTTGACTCTGCCTCTAAAACTAAACATATATTTTAAAGTTTTACAACAAGACATTTTTATGAAATGTGACATATGCTTTGTTATTTTGTGTTTGCAACAAAATAATGCTACATTACCATTTTCTATTTTTCCTGGTTCTAATATCAATTTATCTGGTATATATACATGGTGTACTACATAATATCAATTTACCTGGTATATATACATGGTGTACTACATAATATCAATTTACCTGGTATATATACATGATGTACTACATAATATCAATTTACCTGGTATATATACATGGTGTACTACATAATATCAATTTACCTGGTATATATACATGGTGTACTACATACTATCAATTTACATGGTATATATACACAGTGTACTACATTCTAAACATAACATATATATTATATACCTCGCCTTCCCTTGGTCCATAAGAGGCATTGAAGACAAAGAAGTTCAGTAAAGTTATATTTCCTTTCGTTCCCATTGTTGTTAAAATCCTTCTTTGTCAGTACACGACAATATTAGTAATATTAGTCAACTCAGTTCAGTATCCATCCATTGTGCATGGCCTACATTTTCATCAACACAACATTCAAATGATGTCTTCGCTGTCACTAACATGCAGAGTACTAATTTCAGCAGAAACTGTTTGTCTAAATGTCATAATGGCTTTTACTTTTTTGCTGCTAACAATGCTCCAGTGAATTATCTGAAAATAAGTAAAGATTTTGTTACATTATAGATTGTAGAGAATGTTCACACAACAGGACTTGTACCGAGTAGATTCTTGGAGTCAAAAGTAACTTTCAGCGATAATCATCTATACTAAAAAGTAATACAGTTTCCCATCAGAAAATGCTGCATTCAGTTTCTGTTTTACATGTTAGGTTTCTGGAAAGTCATGTACTTTAAACTCAAAACAATTATAATACAGAGTGATACAGCACAAGTTTTTGCCTCATAGTTACACTATCGCATAATCATAGTACAATACACTTCAATCAATTTTAACCTGTGCAATTCCACGAGACAAAGCCAATGATTCCCAACATCAGGTCATAAATATTTATGTTTAAGGTGACAGATCTCATCTCAGGGCCGTGATATAATATCAATTTTCATCAATGCCATGCATGCTCATAGCCTATTTACTCTCTCTTTCCCTTTTTTCTGCCACCATCTTCTCTCTTTTTCCTAATCTTGTTTTTCCTTACATTAGTAACTCTATGGTAATATCTCCTCATATAATATAACTTAAATTTGTCAAATTTGAGACATTTCATGAGGTCTATTGACTGCCTGACAGTGATGACTCAATTAATCGATAATTGGTTTGATAAACATAATTACAGATTTATCACAGTTGTATTGTTTCATCAGGCCAATAAAGTATGCTTTTATGATTATATAACAAATTTATTGCTACATACCCCCTTTATCCAATAGGGAGTACAATGAGTGCTTCGACAAAGAACCTTGTACGCGTACCTGTGACAACAACATCATAAAATGCAAAACTGATGGTAAAAGCACATACTACTGGACTTTCATAGTACTTCTTTTTTTCTAATGATGCTTGTAACCCTGATAAATGCATTCGGTATGGACCTGTACATTTTGAGACATCACATGATGGCAAACAAGAAAAAAAATGTCTTGAACAAGAAAACTGTAATACAAGTTCTATATTGGTCAGTACAGCACCTTATCATAATAATCTTCCATGTTGCAATTGAAGAACAGTTCTTTCTTGACACGTATGATGCATTTTTACCAAGATGCAATGACTATTTAATAAAAAACAGAAATGTAAGTGTCTATACCCTACCTGGTCTGCCCCGACAAAGTTGCACTCCTTATGTATTTTATATATGATTCCTGCTATTTTGATATTATTACTTTACATCCTATTAACACCTTCTGAAAAATGATTTGGCCCCCTCGACGTGCTGGTCATGATGATCTGTCAAATACTATAGATTTGCAGTCACATATCAGAAGTTGTACTTTTTTCACTGACATATAGGTAGACAATTAACATTTTATACTCCTATGAATCCGACATGTATAGTAGGATGCAAATATTTAAACAACATGCAGATGGCTGGCGTAAAGGAAGACTTTGACAGTGACTATGTCGCCTAAATTCACCTCACCTCCCACCATCGTCAAAACCGGAAACGAACTCTTTTATTTTCGATATACTAATAAGTGAGCGGAATGCGGACAAGAAAACGGAAAGGGCAAACATTTTTTTCTAAAACGTTGTTCGCTGAAAGACCGTAATAGTGGACACTAAACCCGTTGAATATGATTTTTTTCTAATACACAATAAAAAAAATACGATGATATACAATATTTTTTTGTTTAAACTAGAGTTTTGGACAGGAAAATTTAGCTCAGTAGAGCTACCATGCGATAACAACAAAAATAAACACAATAAAGCATCGCAATAAAATTTTACAAAATTATACATCACAGAATAAAGAGTAGAAGAGTACAAATTGATTAAAGGACATGCAAACACAATACTTATGCAGTATAAAGATTATATATTAAGAGACGTGTGTAATGTAAGTATACTAAACAAAAAAGAAAGGTAACACTACTTTATTCTGTGATTAATTAATTAACCCCTTCAAAAATCCTTACCAATCATGTACGAATAAAGTAATTGATCAATTCTGATAAAACTGCAGTCATGGTTCATTATAAAACTTTGCATTCAGTTGATTTTATTCGACTGTAAAGGACGTTGGGGTCAATTTCAAAGGTAACACCATTAGTAACGGGTATGGCCACCGTTTGCGAAGTAAACAGCATTGCAGCGTCGTGGCATGGAACTCGTAAACCGGCGGATAATACGAGGAGAGATGTTGTTCCATTCAGCGATCAAGGCTTGGGCCAGCTCCTGCAAGTTTGACGGCTGATTTTGACGTTCCCTCACGCGTCGCCCAAGAAAGTCCCAGACATGCTCAATCGGTGACAAATCAGGTGATTTGCAAGAATTTTTCTCCGTAAGATCAGCATCAATCTGGAACAAACTACCGGACCATATTGTTACTGCAAAAACTATCAATATGTTTAAAAATGAGTTAGACCGTTACTGGAGGAATCATGAACTTTTCTTCAACTACAGAGCTGAAATAACTTAACTATTATTGAATTAATTGTATAAGAAACATTGCTAATGAGAGGCACATATTAATTTAATTTATTTATTATAGTATATTGAAACTCTAACATGTATTACTGGGTCTGGTATAGAGGACTCAAGCACGTCCAGAACCGGAAATAAACTTATCTTTATCTTTATTTAGATGGCCAATCTAAACCCTGTACGTTATTCTGCTGCAAGAAAGTTCTGCTGACGCGACTGGTGTGCGCTGGTGCGTTATCCTATTGAAAAATGGCACCAACGCCATGGCGTCTTAAGAATGGCAGAACCACTGGTCTTAAAATTTCGTACCGATATCGAATGCCGGTTAAATTGCCATTTAACACAACAAGCCTGGTACGAGTACCCCTACAAATACCACCCCAAACCATTACACTTCCGCCGCCAAAGCGGTCCCGTTCTGCGACGCAGCAGTTCGCAAAACGCTCCCCTCCTCGCCTCCACACTCTGCGCCTTCCGTCACCGTGTTGCAGACAAAACCTGGACTCATCTGAAAACAGAACATTGTTCCATTGTCGTAAGGCCCAACGACGGTGAACACGGGTCCAGTTACGCCGATTATTACGGTGACGTCGCAACAAATTGGGTCCAGTGTAGGGACGCCGCGCTTTCAATTGGTAGGCCCTCAACCTGTTGCGGACTGTTTGGGGAGACACACGACGCCCAAACAATGTCCTTGTAGTCTCTACTGCGGTTACGAATCGATTGCGCAAGTGTACCAATCGTATACGACGGTCATCCCTGGCGGTCGTTTTACGGGGTCGGCCGCTTCGGGGACGATCGGATGTTGACCCAGTTTGGTTTAAACGACTTACCAACTGGCAAATTGTCTTAACACTGCAACCAAAGTGTCGTGCAATTCGACGGCGAGACTCCCCAGCCTGGATCATGCCTACAGCCCTTTCTCTCTGTACTTGTGACAGCCGGGGCATAATGATAAAGTTCACGATAGATAGCAAGATTCGGTGATTTCTAAGTCCTAAGGATCTAAGGAAAAGTTGTCAGTTTGAATGTTTATGAAATTCAAGCGAAAATACAAGTTAGTCGCAGAAAACCTCGTGCAGCTCTTTCGCTAATACAGACTTTCACGCTTGAATGATTTTGGTAACCCCCTTGGATTTTGTAATGTAAAACATTACCATTTTCGAATATTGCACAAACGTCATTTTGTTTTCACTCATTTACAGGTATTCGCCAAGGAAACATGTTAACCTTTCTTTTTTTTGAGTATATATGCCAATGTGGCAAAAAAAAATTGAAAGGATACATGCTGATGTAGCATAATTTAAAAACAGTAATGCGACATATTTGAAAGAATGTTTTAGAAATGACAACATAAAGTTTTACAACGAAAACATAACGGAGTTGCGAATTATCTTAGGCAGGTGAAGATAAGAAGAAACATATGCCAATGCACGCTAATGGGTTACAACTACATATCGAGCTGTCCCACGTATGTTAAAGTATCCGGTGAGGACGGGAAGGGATTCAGCTTTTCTCATTAGGTAGTCCAAAAGGATTTCTTACCATACCTAGTTGGCAGCAATGAAAAATATCACAATTATTTCTTTCTAAACGAATACGTGACGGTCAGACTATTCTTTTCTTTACCTTCTCTAATTTCCTAGTGATTTTTGAAAACTACAGAAGAGCTATGCTTGAGATCAGTAGTTAAGTTTTGAATAAACAATATTTATATTAAAAGATGTGAGAATCGTGTTTTGCACTACTTACTGATGTAAGAGCCAATTCGTTTTAGTATACAAAGTTGCTTGGAAACACTTCCTACATCTGCAAATCAGAATTCAGATCAGGGTCGTGTCAACACTCACACTTAAAAGAATTTTCACATTTAATTTCGTGCTTGCCAGTGATGAGAGAAAGAATCACTTGATTCATTTTCTTGTCTAAACAGAAATTTATCGAGATTCGCTGGTACCACATTACCGTTAAACCCATTTACTAAGTTCTTAGTGTCTTGTTCAAGTGACATGTTACATTTTTTAGAAATGATATCCTTATTAAGACTGTTAACAGACTGACCCCCGGGGTATTCCCTTCGTCAACAGCTCCCAGTCACTGGCATTTGGCCCTGGACCTGTTCGCGGAAATTTCCAGTCACAGTTTTTTCTACCAACAGCGGTCTACGAGAAAGGCAGTCGAAGGCCCTAGACAGATTCATCAGAATACTCATATGGTTGTACTCAAAGGATTCGTTTTCTTAAAAACGAGAATTAAGCGAATCTGCTTCAAACAGGAAAATGCTTCTCTGCTATACAGACATTAACCAAGTTTGTTATCTAAAATAGTCAAGGACGAGGACCCAGTATCATAACTAGGGAGAATGCCATCTACTCAAGTTTTTTAAACCAAGTTTGTTTTTAGCTTACGAAAACACTGTGGGCTCATTTGAGAAAATTAAAGAAATAAATCCAACTGATTGGCTATAATCCATTTCCCTTAGATACTTACCTTTTAGGCATGGTTTAAATGCAGTAAGTTGCACGGTTCGTCTAGTGACATGCACATGAAACAGGTGGGAGTGCCTCCATATACAGTCCTTATACCACCACGAGACAGAAAGTTCGTCCGTCTTTTAGGTAAAAAAACATTGACACTGTATACCAATTCAGGTCTACTTACACACGCCCATAAACAAAATGTTAATACCTGTTATTATCATAGCTGTAACTTGGCCTAAAACAGAGTGTACTATAGGCCCATATGTAATGAAGCCTATCCCATCCAGCCTTAGACGTGGGTCCTGGGATAATCCAGAACGTCGCGGTATCACACAAATAACGTGTCAGTGTTTTAATTGTATTTAATTAATTAATTGTCAATTGGAGTATATTTGTACATATAGATAATTTCCATGTCGATAATTTTGGAGACCACTCAGCGACTGTGACATTAAATCCATATATCAGGATATCAACACATTTACAACACTCACATATTTTTGCTGTAGAATGGTAAAAAGCAACATATCTGATATTCATCCTTGTCTTAGCAACTTCTTTCACGTAGGATCATATTGCCGGTTGTCATTGGTTACTTCCATCACTTTGTTGGAGAGACATACCTGCAATGAGTTGGTAAAATGGACATAATTGAGTATAGAGCAGTGACAAAGTTTCCAGTCGTTCTGGAGAGTCAGTCTACAAAACGGATTGAAGAGCAAGACACTGCAATTTCTGGGTTTTTTTCTTCTTCCACAGCTATCAAAGGATTAGTGAGGGAATTCCAGCGAGGAAAAGGAGGTTAGAAGAGGACCCCTAGTCGGGACGTCTGTCAACTGGTACTAGCCCGGAAAGCATTGACAATGTGCATAAACCGGTGATGGAAAACCATCTTAACTCTTTGTGAGTTAGCAACAGACTTTCTCATGGATCCATGCAAGGCATTTAATGACAAACTATACACGTCTAAGGTGTATGCTGTTGGAGATACGTTATTTTGAATACGTGAAACCCAGTCCTTATCTACTACTTAATTTAGTGCATGAAGCAATGTATGTACAGGCCCTATGTTGTTGTAACATGCTATCAAGGGAAGAGGGGGTTAAGTTATTATGTATATAGTTATGTTGCGGATAAATTAAAACGACGAGAATATATCTAAATTTTACCTAACAAGTACATGAAACCCATTACTTCATGTGCCCTCCATCTTGTTGATTAAGCTGGTTAAATGTCAAATATAAACATGAGACACAGTGCTGTAATTGTACCAAGATGCACCTCAAGTGGTAAACCATCTTACGTTGACATCAAAACTGTATACAATTGTGCAATGTCGACGCAATCTTGTCATGTTGGTTTCTCCACTAATCCCCGTGAGGACGTTCAAAGTTCGACGTGCTTTTTTCCACGGCACTTTCCTGCAGTCACTCAACACGTGTCGATTCGCATGACATTCCGAAGTGCATGGTCAACTTTCGGACTCTTCAACGCAGATAATCATGTTGGCAATATTCGTTACTTGTTTTCAGTGTTAAGAACGTAATATTTCCTTGATATTTGATAGCATGAGTGTATGCTTATCCAAAACACCACGTGTAGGTATATAAAAAAGGCTGTTGATGGACCTATATCAAACATTAAGAAGCTTTCAGAGGTGCAGTTTTGACTTTGTAACAAGGACAAGGTTACCGTGTTGTCCAGAGAACGTATTGTTTAGGATTTACCTTACTTGATGAGATATGACTACATTTCACACGTTTACGGTCAGCTAGAGATAAAATTGGCCACGTTTCGTGTAACACACTTTAATCGTACACACACATCTCTCTTCTAGAATCGAACAGGAGACCAGAGCTTTAACATAAAGGTATAATATAAAGTTTTCTCGTTTTAATTATTAGATAATATGGAATTGAAGTGTCGGTAGTACAGGAACCACATACATGTTTGTGTAGGCCTGGTGATAAGCATGTGAATATGTTTATTAGAGATCTAGTAAAATCATTTTGTTTATGGTAGTTGTGATAAACTCATTGGGAGTTATTTATTCTCCTGTGCGATATAAAGTTGGACGAGTTTGATGTTCGATAATGTGGTTTCGTGGTTACTTTGTTCTCATTTGGGAACGTGACATTACTTGTTCGGATTGACCAGAATTTACATGGCAAGTGTTGGCATTGAAGCAGAACACTCTTCTTAGTACGGGACACGTTGGTCTTACATTATGTAATTTTCCGGAGCCTCCGTTAAATCTTTCATTTGTTTATAATTTGCCTTGGTTTTATGGAAGTTTAATTTGACTTGGTTTTATGGAAGTTTAATTTGACTTGTGATTTTGTTAACATATCGTATTCTTTGTTGCTTTTCTAAGATGCCTCGTGTCATCACCGATTTAATTGGGATCCAATACCTGGACGTGACTTATTTTACAACACTGATCCTTGTCTCTGTTGTTCTATACTGGAGTTATCTACTACTGCTTGGAATTCTGCTCCTCGTCCTTACATCTTGTTTCTGCATCAGAAAAAAACAAACAAAACAGCTTCTTGATGTCAACGGCCAGGGCGTACTAATTACAGGGTGTGATACAGGTAAAATCACTCACAGATGTGTTTATTAGAGGCTGTGATACAGGTAAAATCACTCACAGGTGTGTTTATAACAGGGTGTAATAAAGGTAAAATCACTCACAGGTGTGTTTATAACAGGGTGTAATAAAGGTAAAATCACTCACAGGTGTATTTAAAACAGGGTGTGATACAGGTAAAATCACTCACAGGTGTGTTTATAACAGGGTGTAATAAAGGTAAAATCACTCACAGGTGTGTTTATAACAGGGTGTAATAAAGGTAAAATCACTCACAGGTGTGTTTATAACAGGGTGTAATAAAGGTAAAATCACTCACAGGTGTGTTTATAACAGGGTGTAATAAAGGGAAAATCACTCACAGGTGTGTTTATAACAGGGTGTAATAAAGGTAAAATCACTCACAGGTGTGTTTATAACAGGGTGTAATAAAGGTAAAATCACTCACAGGTGTGTTTATAACAGGGTGTAATAAAGGTAAAATCACTCACAGGTGTGTTTATAACAGGGTGTGATACAGGTAAAATCACTCACAGGTGTGTTTATTAAAGGCTGTGATACAGGTAAAATCACTCACAGGTGTGTTTATAACAGGGTGTGATAAAGGTAAAATCACTCACAGATGTGTTTAAAACAGGGTGTGATACAGGTAAAATCACTCACAGGTGTGTTTATTAAAGGCTGTGATACAGGTAAAATCACTCACAGGTGTGTTTGAAACAGGGTGTGATACAGGTAAAATCACTCACAGGTGTGTTTATAACAGGGTGTAATAAAGGTAAAATCACTCACAGGTGTGTTTAAAACAGGGTGTAATAAAGGTAAAATCACTCACAGGTGTGTTTATAACAGGGTGTGATACAGGTAAAATCACTCACAGGTGTATTTATAACAGGGTGTGATACAGGTAAGCTATCTAACAAAATTCTTTAGTACAGGCTGTGATACAGGTAAAATCTCTAAGAGTGTGTAAGTTACAGAGCACGATACAGGTAAAATCTCTAACAGTGTGTAAGTTACATAGCACGTTACAGGTAAAATCTCTAACAGTGTGTAAGATACAGAGCACGATACAGGTAAAATCTCTAACAGTGTGTAAGTTACAGAGCACGATACAGGTAAAATCTCTAACAGTGTGTAAGTTACAGAGCACGATACAGGTAAATTCTCTAACAGTGTGTAAGTTACAGAGCACGATACAGGTAAAATCTCTAACAGCGTGTAAGTTACAGAGCACGATACAGGTAAAATCTCTAACAGTGTGTAAGTTACATAGCACGATACAGGTAAAATCTCTAACAGTGTGTAAGTTACATAGCACGTTACAGGTAAAATCTCTAACAGTGTGTAAGTTACAGAGCACGATACAGGTAATATCTCTAACAGTGTGTAAGTTACAGAGCACGATACAGGTAAAATCTCTAACAGCGTGTAAGTTACATAGCACGTTACAGGTAAAATCTCTAACAGCGTGTAAGTTACAGAGCACGATACAGGTAATATCTCTAACAGTGTGTAAGTTACAGAGCACGATACAGGTAAAATCTCTAACAGTGTGTAAGTTACAGAGCACGATACAGGTAAATTCTCTAACAGCGTGTAAGTTACAGAGCACGATACAGGTAAAATCTCTAACAGCGTGTAAGTTACATAGCACGATACAGGTAAAATCTCTAACAGTGTGTAAGTTACATAGCACGTTACAGGTAAAATCTCTAACAGTGTGTAAGTTACAGAGCACGATACAGGTAAAATCTCTAACAGTGTGTAAGTTACAGAGCACGATACAGGTAAATTCTCTAACAGTGTGTAAGTTACAGAGCACGATACAGGTAAAATCTCTAACAGCGTGTAAGTTACAGAGCACGATACAGGTAAAATCTCTAACAGTGTGTAAGTTACATAGCACGATACAGGTAAAATCTCTAACAGTGTGTAAGTTACATAGCACGTTACAGGTAAAATCTCTAACAGTGTGTAAGTTACAGAGCACGATACAGGTAAAATCTCTAACAGTGTATAAGTTACATAGCACGTTACAGGTAAAATCTCTAACAGTGTGTAAGTTACAGAGCACGATACAGGTAAAACTTCGAATAGGTGTGATATAGGTAAAAACCACTCTTTACTTCGTTTATTACAGAATGTGATGCAGGTAAACTTATCTTAAATTTGTTGTACAGGAAGTGATACATGGATTGGCCACGCTCTCGCCTCGAGGCTGGACAGTCTGGGATTTACAGTGTACTGGCCTTACACTTTTGTTTCAGGGATTGGCCACACTCTAGTCAAGAAACTGGACAGACTGGGATTTACAGTGTGTGTGATTTTACCTTAATCTTCTGTTTCAGGGATTGGCTACACTCTAGTCAGGAAACTGGACAGACTGGGATTTACAGTGTTCTTGTGTTTCAGGGATTGGCTACACTCTAGTCAGGAAACTGGACAGACTGGGATTTACAGTGTGTGTGATTTTACCTTAATCTTCTGTTTCAGGGATTGGCTACACTCTAGTCAGGAAACTGGACAGGCTGGGATTTACAGTGTTCTTGTGTTTCAGGGATTGGCTACACTCTAGCCAGGAAACTGGACAGACTGGGATTTACAGTGTGTGTGATTTTACCTTAATCTCGTGTTTCAGGGATCGCTACACTCTAGTCAGGAAACTGGACAGACTGGGATTTACAGTGTGTGTGATTTTACCTTAATCTCGTGTTTCAGGGATTGGCTACACTCTAGTCAGGAAACTGGACAGACTGGGATTTACAGTGTGTGTGATTTTACCTTAATCTTGTGTTTCAGGGATTGGCTACACTCTAGTCAGGAAACTGGACATTTACTGTTGTGATTTTACTTGGGATTTACAGTGTGTGTGTGTTCATTTTAGTCAGGAAACTGGACAGACTGGGATTTACAGTGTTCTTGTGTTTCAGGGATTGGCTACACTCTAGTCAGGAAACTGGACAGACTGGGATTTACAGTGTGTGTGATTTTACCTTAATCTCGTGTTTCAGGGATTGGCTACACTCTAGTCAGGAAACTGGACAGACTGGGATTTACAGTGTTCTTGTGTTTCAGGGATTGGCTACACTCTAGCCAGGAAACTGGACAGACTGGGATTTACAGTGTTCTTGTGTTTCAGGGATTGGCTACACTCTAGTCAGGAAACTGGACAGACTGGGATTTACAGTGTGTGTGATTTTACCTCTAGTCAGGAAACTGGACTTGGGATTTACAGTGTGTGTGATTTTACAGGGATTGGCTACACTCTAGTCAGGAAACTGGACAGACTGGGATTTACAGTGTGAGTGATTTTACCTTAATCTTGAATTTCAGGGATTGGCTACACTCTAGTCAGGAAACTGGACAGACTGGGATTTACAGTGTGTGTGATTTTACCTTAATCTTGTGTTTCAGGGATTGGCTACACTCTAGTCAGGAAACTGGACAGACTGGGATTTACAGTGTGTGTGATTTTACCTTAATCTTGTATTTCAGGGATTGGCTACACTCTAGTCAGGAAACTGGACAGACTGGGATTTACAGTGTTCTTGTATTTCAGGGATTGGCTACACTCTAGTCAGGAAACTGGACAGACTGGGATTTACAGTGTTCTTGTGTTTCAGGGATTGGCTACACTCTAGTCAGGAAACTGGACAGACTGGGATTTACAGTGTGTGTGATTTTACCTTAATCTTGTATTTCAGGGATTGGCTACACTCTAGTCAGGAAACTGGACAGACTGGGATTTACAGTGTGTGTGATTTTACCTTAATCTTCTGTTTCAGGGATTGGCTACACTCTAGTCAGGAAACTGGACAGACTGGGATTTACAGTGTGTGTGATTTTACCTTAATCTTGTATTTCAGGGATTGTGTGGGATTTACAGTGTGTGTGATTTTACCTTAATCTTGTATTTCAGGGATTGGCTACACTCTAGTCAGGAAACTGGACAGACTGGGATTTACAGTGTGTGTGATTTTACCTTAATCTTGTATTTCAGGGATTGGCTACACTCTAGTCAGGAAACTGGACAGACTGGGATTTACAGTGTTCTTGTATTTCAGGGATTGGCTACACTCTAGTCAGGAAACTGGACAGACTGGGATTTACAGTGTTCTTGTGTTTCAGGGATTGGCTACACTCTAGTCAGGAAACTGGACAGACTGGGATTTACAGTGTTCTTGTGTTTCAGGGATTGGCTACACTCTAGTCAGGAAACTGGACAGACTGGGATTTACAGTGTTCTTGTGTTTCAGGGATTGGCTACACTCTAGTCAGGAAACTGGACAGACTGGGATTTACAGTGTGTGTGATTTTACCTTAATCTTGTGTTTCAGGGATTGGCTACACTCTAGCCAGGAAACTGGACAGACTGGGATTTACAGTGTTCTTGTGTTTCAGGGATTGGCTACACTCTAGTCAGGAAACTGGACAGACTGGGATTTACAGTGTGTGTGATTTTACCTTAATCTTCTGTTTCAGGGATTGGCTACACTCTAGCCAGGAAACTGGACAGACTGGGATTTACAGTGTTCTTGTGTTTCAGGGATTGGCTACACTCTAGTCAAGAAACTGGACAGACTGGGATTTACAGTGTGTGTGATTTTACCTTAATCTTGTGTTTCAGGGATTGGCTACACTCTAGTCAGGAAACTGGACAGACTGGGATTTACAGTGTGTGTGATTTTACCTTAATCTTGTGTTTCAGGGATTGGCTACACTCTAGTCAGGAAACTGGACAGACTGGGATTTACAGTGTTGTTGTGTTTCAGGGATTGGCTACACTCTAGTCAGGAAACTGGACAGACTGGGATTTACAGTGTGTGTGATTTTACCTTAATCTTCTGTTTCAGGGATTGGCTACACTCTAGCCAGGAAACTGGACAGACTGGGATTTACAGTGTTCTTGTGTTTCAGGGATTGGCTACACTCTAGTCAAGAAACTGGACAGACTGGGATTTACAGTGTGTGTGATTTTACCTTAATCTTGTGTTTCAGGGATTGGCTACACTCTAGTCAGGAAACTGGACAGACTGGGATTTACAGTGTGTGTGATTTTACCTTAATCTTGTGTTTCAGGGATTGGCTACACTCTAGTCAGGAAACTGGACAGACTGGGATTTACAGTGTTCTTGTGTTTCAGGGATTGGCTACACTCTAGCCAGGAAACTGGACAGACTGGGATTTACAGTGTTCTTGTGTTTCAGGGATTGGCTACACTCTAGCCAGGAAACTGGACAGGCTGGGATTTACAGTGTATGCTGGTTGTCTCCGGGGAACATCGGACTTGCGTAAACATGCGTCAAAACGATTACATGTTATACAGCTCGATGTCACTAGTGACGACAGCGTCAGCAAAGCTCTGGATTATGTGTCTGCTCACAGCACCAAAACGAAATGTGGTATGTTTTCATTGCCTTATCGTATCATGATTTTTTGGCGGGAAATGGACAAACATGCGATGTACAAAGCAATAATTCTACAAAACTTATAGATGTATCAAACTTGTATTGTTACATTAAACTTATTACAAGCGCCAACGTTATATATAACTCAGGCTTGTTTATATAACAGTCTGACAGCAGACTCCATGGAGGTTGCAATTCTTCCTGGAATAAATGCGTATAATTTATATTCTCTCTCTCTCTCTCTCTCTCTCTCTCTCTCTCTCTCTCTCTCTCTCTCTCTCTGTGTGTGTGTGTGTGTGTGTTACACATTAAAAATTGTAACAACATAATAATGTATAATAAAACAGTGTTTTTGCACTATGTTTATAACAGTTGTAAGAATTTGCTAAAACTACCTTGTAGGCGTGTGGGGATTAGTGAACAACGCGGGGGTAAATCACATTGGGGACGTAGAGTTCTGTACGATGGAAATGTACAGAAGAATTCTCGAGGTCAATATACTGGGCATGGTCAGAGTGACCAAGGCATTTCTGCCTCTCATCCGTAAGTCTGAAGGTAAGTTCTGCAACCCATGTGTCTTGGTGTTTCTGAAACGAAAATGCATCTGAAACCTTATAACACCTAGGAATTTATCATATATATACGTGCTTAATTATCAGGCAGGATTCCCAAGCAAACCACAAGCCCCCTGCTTTCATCAGGACATCAGGATTCAAAGACAGCCTTGTACCTTTTTCTGTTGAAATGATATAAGAATCAATATGCGATATTGATATGATAGTGTATGGATAGGCTTAATTATAAAGATATATAAATAACACTCTTTTCCTTTGCCAGGCCGATTTGTGAACGTGACAAGCGTCCAAGGCCGTCTTCCGATGCCTTCTCATTCGGTTTACGGGATCACCAAGTTCGGTGGAGAGAATTTCTCAGATGCTCTCCGCCTTGAAATGATAAAGTTTGGCGTCAAAGTTTCACTTATAGAGCCCGGGAATTTCGGAGGAGCAACGGGGATGCTGAATGAAGCTTCTGTAAGCTAAACAAGTAAACGTACATTCAATGCGTAAGCATACACAGATAGCAATATGAAAATGGTGGTGGTTGATGTGAAAATCAATTAAAAAAAAAAAAAAAAACGAAGTCTGTATATTTTAAACCAATCATGGGTTGGTGGTTTGAGATAACCGAATTTTCACATGACGTTAATCATTGTAATAAAATGTATTCGGTAGTTACGGATAATGCGGCGTGACTTTGATATTATGTGGGAAGAGGCACCACAGGAGACGAGAGAGACGTACGGTAAGGCTTACCTAGAGACACAGTACACTAACGCCACCAACGTATCGTCTACCAGTGCACCCAGTCTGGACCCTGTCATCGATGCTATGGTTGACGCCCTCCTCAACAGTCGCCCTCAAACTCGATACTTAATTGGGGGCGGTAATGGACTAATTGATGTCTACTGTGTAAGTATTGCGTCGGACGGGCAAAGGGAATTTACTGGGCTTTGTTACAGCGTGATGGACAAGGATGATGTCTCACAGAGTAAATAACACCAAACTTGTATCTAAGTGAGGGAATATACCACTGCTGTATGTAGCTGTACATGTTATCAGACGAAAATTAACAGCCGTTGAAACGAAAACACAGAAATATAGGAAAAGAACAATGGAGGGATGACCGAGTACCGGGAGCAAGAATGATAACAGTTTCCATATCGTAGCTTATCATGAGGAGAAGATTTTTACTATTGTCTCGTCAGATGTCTCTTAATGGAGCACTCGACTTTACAACCTCAGGCGAGGTGTGGTTAGTCTCGGTAGCGAAGACAATGGAGCGTCCTGTGTCGTCCTTGTTGTTTAGGATAGCATGTGGCAAGGATGGCATGAGGCAAGCGTCCTGTGTTTTCTAGGATAGCATGAGGCAAGCGTTCTGTGTTGTCCTTGTTGTCTAGGATAGCATGTGGCAAGGATGGCATGAGGCAAGCGTCCTGTGTTTTCTAGGATAGCATGAGGCAAGCGTTCTGTGTTGTCCTTGTTGTCTAGGATAGCATGTAGTGAGTGTCCTGTGTTGTCCTTTTGTCTAGGATAGCATGCCCCAAGTGTCCAGTTGTCCTTGTTGTCTAGGATAGCATGTAGTGAGTGTCCTGTGTTGTCCTTGTTGTCTAGGATAGCATGTAGTGAGCGTCCTGTGTTGTCCTTTTGTCTAGGATAGCATGCCGCAAGTGTCCTGTGTTGTCCTTGTTGTCTAGGATAGCATGTAGTGAGTGTCCTGTGTTGTCCTTTTGTCTAGGATAGCATGCCGCAAGTGTCCAGTTGTCCTTGTTGTCTAGGATAGCATGTAGTGAGTGTCCTAAATTGTCTAGGATAGCATGTAGTGAGTGTCCTGTGTTGTCCTTTTGTCTAGGATAGCATGCCGCAAGTGTCCTGTGTTGTCCTTGTTGTCTAGGATAGCATGTAGTGAGTGTCCTGTGTTGTCCTTTTGTCTAGGATAGCATGCCGCAAGTGTCCTGTGTTGTCCTTGTTGTCTAGGATAGCATGTAGTGAGTGTCCTGTGTTGTCCTTTTGTCTAGGATAGCATGCCGCAAGTGTCCGGTTGTCCTTGTTGTCTAGGATAGCATGTAGTGAGTGTCCTGTGTTGTCCTTTTGTCTAGGATAGCATGCCCCAAGTGTCCGGTTGTCCTTGTTGTCTAGGATAGCATGTAGTGAGTGTCCTGTGTTGTCTAGGATAGCATGTAGTGAGTGTCCTGTGTTGTCCTTGTTGTCTAGGATAGCATGTAGTGAGTGTCCTGTGTTGTCCTTTTGTCTAGGATAGCATGCGGTAAGCATCCAGTATGATGTTGAGTGAGGTAACCACCAGTTTAAATTAATTAAAATCAACATAACTGTTTTTTTATAACGGACATGTGCATTGAGACCTATGATAGGTAGGCAAATGTGATTAACAAGAGACTTCCTCCATTACAACTTATAGTTGGGGTCAAATGGGAAGGTTATGATCATTTGCAATAAAGAGAAGCATTATGGTTAAATTGGTGACAGATTGTGACATACCTTATTGCACTGAGACTTAAATTACCACATCTTACACCAAGAATATATAAAATCTAATGCATCTTATGACAAAGATAGTTAAATTGTGACAAACCATACACTCAGACAGATCACTTGTGACAAATCATACGCTCAGACAGATCACTTGTGACAAACCATACGCTCAGACAGATCACTTGTGACAAATCATACGCTCAGACAGATCACTTGTGACAAACCATACGCTCAAACAGATCACTTGTGACAAATCATACGCTCAGACAGATCACTTGTGACAAACCATACGCTCAGACAGATCACTTGTGACAAACCATACGCTCAGACAGATCACTTGTGACAAACCATACGCTCAGACAGATCACTTGTGACAAATCATACGCTCAGACAGATCACTTGTGACAAATCATACGCTCAGACAGATCACTTGTGACAAACCATACGCTCAGACAGATCACTTGTGACAAACCATACGCTCAGACAGATCACTTGTGACAAACCATACGCTCAGACAGATCACTTGTGACAAATCATACGCTCAGACAGATCACTTGTGACAAATCATACGCTCAGACAGATCACTTGTGACAAATCATAAGTGAGACAGATAACTTGTGACAAATCATACCACTCAGACAGATAACTTGTGACAAATCATACCAGTCAGACAGATAACTTGTGACAAATCATAAGTGAGACAGATGACTTGTGACAAATCATACCACTCAGACAGATAACTTGTGACAAATCATACCACTCAGACAGATAACTTGTAACAAATCATAAGTGAGATAGATAACTTGTGACAAATCATACCACTCAGACAGATAACTTGTGACAAATCATACCACTCAGACAGATAACTTGTGACAAATCATACCACTCAGACAGATAACTTGTGACAAATCAAAACGTTCAGACTGATAATCGGAGACAAATCATATTGCAACGAGAGTTAAATGTTTTACACATCTTATGGCACATTTTGTTAAATTGTGACAGCTTATTAATGTCAAACTGTTGAGGATGCATTTAATCTAACATGTCTGATTATCATATACTTGCAGGTTCTGGCCAGACTCAGGGACATACTTCCCACATGTGTTATGGATTTTCTCATTGATAAGGTATATTCATCAGGCGTTCCTCTAAAAGGCAATTAAACATACCAGACCAAGAAAAACACCTACTGATGAAATACTCTTCCTGTTCAGGTGTTGGAGGATCAATTCACAGACTTTTTTTCCTGAAGTAGCAGTAGCTAGGTTTTGAAGAGATCTATAACAGACTCTAGTACACAGTGTACAAGTATCTTATACTCATTGTTAACTATTGATGTTATCTCACACGAGTTTGACTGTAGAAATAAGACATTAAACAATAAAATATATTGGAAACTGCTTCTTTATTTCAACAAAAAATCACAACAGCTAAAACAAGACAAATGAAATTGTCCTAGATCAGGACTGTATAAGATTGGTCCCAGATCAGGACTGTACATAAGACTGGTGACCATCCGATGAGATTTCCAACTCCTGAGGAGTGGCAGATAAAACCAGCTCTTAAAACACAACCTACTGATCTATAGTAACACAAGTCTCCTTGCAGGCTCACAACTACAGTATATTTGTCACGTAAATCAAAGAATTGATCAGAAACTTAAGGGCTAAGATACACAGGTCTATATACCTCAACTCTACCCCAGCTGTTGTAACAGCTAGGTTACACAGACCCCAACTCTACTCCAGCTGTTGTAACAGGTAGGATACCCAGACCCCAACTCTAATCCAGCTGTTGTAACAGCTAGGATACACAGATCCCAACTCTACCCCAGCTGTTGTAACAGCTAGGATACACAGACCCCAACTCTACCCCAGCTGTTGTAACAGCAAGGATACCCGGACTCCAACTCTACCCCAGGTGTTGTAACAGCTAGGATACACAGACCCCAACTCTACCCCAGGTGTTGTAACAGCAAGGATACATGGACCCCAACTCTACCCGATCTGTTGTAACAGCAAGGATACACGGACCCCAACTCTACCCCAGCTGTTGTAACAGCAAGGATACACGGACTCCAACTCTACCCCAGGTGTTGTAACAGCAAGGATACACGGACTCCAACTCTACCCCAGGTGTTGTAACAGCAAGGATACATGGACCCCAACTCTACCCCAGCTGTTGTAACAGCATGGATACATGGACCCCAACTCTACCCCAGCTGTTGTAACAGCAAGGATACATGGACCCCAACTCTACACGATCTGTTGTAACAGCAAGGATACACAGCCCCCAACTCTACCCGAGCTGTTGTAACAGCAAGGATACATGGACTCCAACACTACCCCAGCTGTTGTAACAGCAAGGATACACAGCCCCCAACTCTACCCGAGCTGTTGTAACAGCAAGGATACATGGACTCCAACACTACCCCAGGTGTTGTAACAGCAAGGATACCCGGACTCCAACACTACCCCAGGTGTTGTAACAGCAAGGATACCCGGACTCCAACTCTACCCCAGGTGTTGTAACAGCTAGGATACACAGACCCCAACTCTACCCCAGCTGTTGTAACAGCAAGGATACACGGACTCCAACTCTACCCCAGGTGTTGTAACAGCAAGGATACACGGACTCCAACTCTACCCCAGCTGTTGTAACAGCTAGGATACACAGACCCCAACTCTACCCCAGGTGTTGTAACAGCAAGGATACACGGACTCCAACTCTACCCCAGGTGTTGTAACAGCAAGGATACACGGACTCCAACTCTACCCCAGGTGTTGTAACAGCTAGGATACACAGATCCCAACTCTACCCCAGCTGTTGTAACAGCTAGGATACACAGACCCCAACTCTACTCCAGCTGTTGTAACAGCTAGGATACACAGACGCCAACCCTATCCCAGCTGTTGTAACAGCTAGGATATACATAGTTTCATATTACCCAACTGTACCAGCTTTCATAATGATGAGGATACATTTAGTTTCATATTACTAATTCTACCAACTTTTAAACTATCCTTACCAATTTGTCTAGAAAAGTTTGAATGATAACATCAGTATGTATCCAAAAAAATAGCTGTTTCCTCGGACAGCAATAGAACATAGGATAAACTGACTAATTAGAAACACTGTTGATTTGTTTGCTTACAAATAAAATGTCACAAAAGTCAAACCCAATTTCTAATCATCTACTTAATCAAACAACACATCACTGATGACCATTAAAGTAACACATTTTTGTCATTATATCAATTTCTATCGATTAAATCCACCATACCACTGAACACCTGTGTATGGTCAGACAGGTGTACAGTTGCCAGTAATTGTGTTGGTGCAGTACTATAGTGGTGTTAAAAGTTTGCCTTCATAACTCATATATCACAACCATCTATCAATACACAACTATAGCTTTCACTTTTCAAGGAAAATTGAGAAACAAAATAAGAAATAAAATGTGCTGATCTTTTTTTTTCTGTAACACACTGCAAATCTGGCATTTTTGTTAGGATCACTGCTCCTGTACTTAAAAAATTCACTAAACACTTTGAGCAGATAAAAAGTGTTACAAGAACAAGTACAATATATCATTAGTGTTTATCACCATGACGACTGGTCTATACCTACATGTATCCTACAAGATTATGACCATTTAATAACAAATACAATATATTGATGTTTGACCTGACAGGACACACAAGCAACTGTTACCTGTTAACTTAGTTCTGTAACTTTTTTCTCGTAACTTTCATTAAAATTGCCTCAGTAATTAAACCAGATTTTTTTTCTGACTTTTTTGAAGACTTAAAAAAAATTGTAATATTATGCCTTAAAATTACAATGCATGATTTTGAAATTCAAATTCGCAAGAGAGCTTGATGCAAAAGACAAGCAGCATGTAATGACGATGAATTCACAGAGCACTTTCCTCCGTAAGGTGTAGGGAACTTAGGTGTTTAATGGATAAATGAACACATGAAGCCATCTGTGTATATAATCAACAGTATCTTTGCTCTATTTTAAATGAATCCATAGGGAAGATATAAATCTGTAGAGACTTGAGAGATGAAACAGATGCAGTGTATATTGCTTTATACTTCTGTAGCAAATATCAAAGGTAAATACAATAGATTTGATTGCATATGTATGCGTAGTTAACATATCTTCTCTGATATAGGGTATCACAATGGAAGGCACACACAATTGATATTAACACAGCATACCCGCCTGTTAAGGACCAGACTTCAACAACAATGAATGATCTGTCACTATCCTACATAGATAAACAGGAAGGTATCAAACATATTGCAACACATTTCTGGTTACCAGAAAAAACCCCACATAAAAACAAAGTAAAAACTTCTGGTAGCAATATGCAAATTCTGAGCTCACAAAAAAGCACTTACAGCCTTGGTCACTTTAAATAAATCTGACATGTAAAAAAACAACATACACACAAAATAAAAAAAAAAAAAAAAATATCTGTTAGATGCATAGACCTTGCCTGTCAGTCTTATACTCAATACCTGTATTTTAAATAAGCAAAAGTTGCAATTGACTTTCTTACCAAAAGTAGAAACAACTGATATTTCTAAGTTGTTATTTCTATAACTACGTTGATCACAGTAATTATTCAGACAATATACCAATCTAAACCTCACAAAACTACACATAAAACCAAGGTGCATCATTTGCATATGAATTGACAATTTACTGTTGATTTTGTTGCGATGAAATAATACTGATATCTTATGTACATAATTAACTTATCAAATATGTCTTCCTTTGCAGCTATGCTCTTGATGAATATTTAAATGTCTGCAGGCCAACTGACCAGTATATTACAAGCTTGTGTTCCCAATAGTTACCATTGTATTGGACAGATTGCCACTGTCATGCCTGCACTTGGAATGTAGTTACATGAATGTCTTACAATGACAATTATATAGAGTTGATTCAGACAATAACTAGCTATACTGTCATCAGTAATTAGCAGCTAACAGAGCTGGAGGATGAACTTGTAATTAGGGGCACCTTATATTGAGAAACAGAGAAGGGAAGTAACTCTTACTCACGAGGGACAAGTTATCAGTGTTTTTGAATGAATAGGAAAGGTTAACTAATATAGGACACAAATAACCCATGCCAGGTCCTACATATAAAAGAATGGAAATGTATTGAAACAGTATTTTCTCTTCAGTACAATGTAATGTTAATGAATTTCTAACATTTAGACATTTGAACTCTTATACTATAAATAGTATCAAAGTGAAACAAATGGTAAGAAAACCTACTATTGTGTATCTGGTAAGAAAACCTACTATTGTGTATCTAGTAAGAAAACCTACTATTGTGGATCTTGTTTATAGGTGCTTGACTGTACTTTTCAAATTCAAATGTATACATAATGATGACAAATATTACAAATATCAATAAAATTATTTGTTAAAAAATCTTTCAACTGGGTCAAAATTCCCTTTCATTGGATTTACCTGGTTTGAAACCATCAAATCCAAAAACAAAATTTAATGTATTTTGGACACAAATCAGTATAAAAAAATTATCGTGATCTATTTTCTGAGATTATTCCTCCTGATCAAGAATAAGATCATACCAGTAAAATCTATCGACTTGTAATTCATCATTCACTTATATAAAATAAACAGAAAATTATAAATAAATCTGAGAATTGAAATAGTACAACATACCAGTAACCAAGACAACAGTAGGTCCCGCTACAACAATGTCAAGGGTTAAATAGCAAGCTACTTTACAAATAACATTAATACAATTTACACCATAAGTTACTATAGGGAATATAAATTACACAAAAACAAAAAAAAATCTTCGAAAAAATCAAAGCACTTCCAAAGTCATAAGTAAATTCCTTATTGAACAATACCACATTATTTTCAACATCTCAGGGAAAGGTGTAGCTATGTTTAGGAAGCCATGAAGGCCAGGGTTAGTGATAAACTGACTAGATAACTGTCTATATAAATGCATTACAGCTATGGTATCTGACTAGGGTTAAACACAGAGATTACCACTATTATGATTATGACTACTATGGATTAAGGCCTCGATACAGCAAGACATTTTACTATTCTGTAATGTCTCCATTTCTATGGTTACAATCAACATGAATTTCCCTGATAAACATTTCCAAGATTCAAGAACAACTTCTATTTTTTCGAGTTTGAATATTTATCATCTAACATATATATATATATCATAGGAATATTCATCCTAGTAACATTACGATGGGTCTCACAGCTATCATTGAACATTAACTCTCCTAACATCATTATTTCATGTGAATTCGGATTTACTTACAGTATACCAATTCTACAGTTATACAGGATAATATCTTTAAATATGAATCTTGCACAAGAAGATAATTTAAAATGTCTAACAGGACGTACACAGGATTACCGTTTGTCTTCTATACCCCTGTAGATTTTGATATACACTATAATCACTACACAATATATTTATCATTACACCTCACACCTTTACAGTCACATGGAATGATATGCTTTTAAAATTTCCAGACCGATACTACTTGTGTGGAACATTGGCACCAGGTATGTGTTACCTTCTGTGTTATACACATTCATAGTTGTGCTTTTAATGCATGTTGGTTTGAGACAAAATTCCAAATAAACATGACTTACCTCCCTTACTTTGCTGATAAACCCAAAGTCATAATATTGGGATAGAAAAATAAACCACTGACAAGCTGATTATACTTACTTTTCATATAATTTATACTAATTTTTAATATATGATGTCACTTGATATGAGCAAATATGAATCACAGACTTTGTAAATACTTAGCTACAGTAGCTCTTGTTTACAATGAAAAACTAGCATCTTTTTAATCATGATAAATAACATTATGTTTATATGTACAAAAATGAAAGTCTCGTTCAACAAAAGTCTTCAGGGGTAAAAGCTCATCTGATATATATAGCATATGATGAGTATGAAATATCGTACAGGCATAGCAGAAAATTAAAACAATGATAATTGGGATACTAACGTTTCAGTTTTGGATTTAAAAATCTTTATCCTACTTTGAATCTTCTTTGCCCAAATTTCTCCAGACCTGATCACTCTTAACAGGTCCAAAAAAAAGTAGAAAAAAGTTCATACAAGACAAGACATTGTTCATGTCATCATTCACCATTCTGATGTACCAGGTTATGGGTTTGTACCAAGTGAATACATGTAGTTTGTACCTGGTTACAAATTGAACCAGGAAACTGGTTTGTAGCAGGTTACAGTTTCTCGTTTCCTTCCTATGTCTTATATGTGTAAAGATGAACCATGACATCCCTGTATGTAGATAGCACTTGATTTGTGACCAGTTTCTTGGTTCCCTCCTGTGTCTGATATGTGTAAAGATGATCTATGATTTGTGTATGTAGATAACATTGGTACCCTCCTGTGTCTGAAATAAAAATAACATCACAGTCTACAATATATTTCATTTTTCATCTTTAGAAATTTGAATAAGAAAAATACAAAACAGTAAAATCTATTTATCAGCAATGAAGCCAACCACAAAGACAAACAAAACCTAGCAATGTACGGTAAAACTGGATATATCGCACATCATCCTGACAGATTAGAGTACTGAGGACTCACTAGATCAGATATGTACAACAAATCTAAACTAGAGTTCTGCAGAGGCAAACAACCTCTTCTCATTTATTCTATCCTGATCATGGCGTTTATTTTATGTTTATTGGGTTTATCACCCAATGAACAGCCAAGGTCATTTTGAGGTCATTTTGAGGTGGGGGTCACCTTGGTGGGTGGCTACTTAACAGAACAGCATACAGAAGGCCTATCAAATGCCATCCAGAATACAAATGTAATGTCATGATCAAGAAAACAACCACATCAACACAGACCAATTTATTTCTCAGCTTCCCAAGAAACACAAACTGCTAGTGGAAGGGAGCATTGAACTACAAACTTGTGATCTTTGCCCGACGTTACACTACCAACACAAACTTGTGATCTTTGCCCGACGTTATACTACCAACACAAACTTGTGATCTTTGCCCGACGTTACACTACCAACACAAACTTGTGATCTTTGCCAGACGTTACACTACCAACACAAACTTGTGATCTTTGCCCGACGTTACACTACCAACACTCTACAGACTGGACTGTCGTACACTCGCCTAAGAATGGACTACTGACTGGAGAACATCTATTTGTCATACTTAAAATGAAGACATTTTGGACAGACTGTTGGAGAATCCTGGTTAATCATACTTACAAAAGGACTTCAGGACAGACTCTTTGAGAATTCTTGTTTGTCATACCTACAACAGGACTTGAGGACAGACTGCTGGAGAATTCTGGGTTGTCATACTTACAACAGGACACCAGGACAGGCTGCTGGAGAATTCTTGTTTGTCATACTTACAACAGGACTTGAGGACAGACTGCTGGAGAATTCGGGTTTGTCATACTTACAACAGGACTTGAGGACAGACTGCTGGAGAATTCGGGTTTGTCATACTTCCAACAGGACTTAAGGACAGACTGCTGGAGAATTCGGGTTTGTCATACTTACAACAGGACTTGAGGACAGACTGCTGGAGAATTCGTGTTTGTCATACTTACAACAGGACTTCAGGACAGACTGCTGGAGAATTCGGATTTGTCATACTTACAACAGGACTTCAGGACAGACTGCTGGAGAATTCGGGTTTGTCATACTTAAAACAGGACTTCAGGACAGACTGCTGGAGAATTCGGGTTTGTCATACTTACATCAGGAATTCAAGACAGACTGCTGGAGAATTCTATATTGTACTTACCACAATAACTTCAAGACGGACTGCTGGAGAATTCCAGTTTTCCACACACATCATCAGATATGCTTCCGCCTTGTTCAACCTCCTGCAGCTGTGAAAATAGAGTAAAGATACACTACATAAACTTGATCAATTAAATAATGTTTAGTTTTCCCTGTAAAGTCACAACTGGTACTTGATATCAGGGTTGGCCGATGTTATGTGGTTTCAATTTTAATATAGGGATATTCTACTAAAGCACTGACCTTGTCATGTCACATTAATTAAAGAAGTCAATGGGGCTTTACAGTCATCTAACTATAAAGATATATATATCATACATACAGTAGTTATACAGAAGTCATAGAAAAAGTTATGAAGTGATTAAAACAGCTTGGAATATTTAAGTAGTACAGGTTAAAAACACTATTCATTTCAGTTTCATATATTCCCATAAAAATTTCAGCTCAATTTCACCAGTGGAAACTTGAGAAATTTAATATATTTTTTCAAAATGGCAGCCACAGTTGCAATATTGAAAAATAACAATACTTGGTCAGGACAATTTCAGTATCATTTCAGGGAAGTTTCAGCTCAATCCCACTTGTGGAACTTGAGAGGAAATTTAAAATATAAAAGGTTTATACACAACAGGCAAAACACAATGGCTTAGATGATTGTGAGTTAGAGAGTTATGTACCTGCATGTGATCAGTATGGAGACTGTGCGTTTAAGAGTAACTTACCTGCATGAGATCTGTGAGTTGACTCAATGCGAGTTTGAGAGTAACTTACCTGCTTCAGATCTGTAAGGTGACTCAATGCTTGTTTGAGAGTAATTCACCTGCATGAGATCTGTGAGTCAACTCAATGCGAGTTTCAGAAAAACTTACCTGCTTCATATCTGTGAGCTGACTCAATGCTTGTTTGAGAGTAATTTACCTGCATGAGATCTGTGAGTTGACTCAATGCTTGTTTGAGAGTAATTTACCTGCATGAGATCTGTGAGCTGACTCAATGCTTGTTTAAGAGTAATTTACCTGCATGAGATCTGTGAGTTGACTCAATGCTTGTTTGAGAGTAATTTACCTGCATGAGATCTGTGAGCTGTCTCAATGCTTGTTTGAGAGTAATTTACCTGCATGAGATCTGTGAGCTGTCTCAATGCTTGTTTGAGAGTAATTCACCTGCATGAGATCTGTGAGTCAACTCAATGCGAGTTTCAGAAAAACTTACCTGCTTCATATCTGTGAGCTGACTCAATGCTTGTTTGAGAGTAATTTACCTGCATGAGATCTGTGAGTTGACTCAATGCTTGTTTGAGAGTAATTTACCTGCATGAGATCTGTGAGCTGACTCAATGCTTGTTTGAGAGTAATTTACCTGCATGAGATCTGTGAGTTGACTCAATGCTTGTTTGAGAGTAATTTACCTGCATGAGATCTGTGAGCTGTCTCAATGCTTGTTTGAGAGTAATTTACCTGCATGAGATCTGTGAGTTGACTCAATGCGAGTTTCAGAGTTGCAAGTTCCTCCATGATCTGCCCATAAGTGTTCACATCAATAACAACCACCTCCTTGCCATCCATCTGCATGGTTTTCACATCCTGAAGGCTTGGATACATTGCCAGGGATGGCTCTGAGTCAAAATGTCTGTAATGACAAAGACACACATAATATCTAGTCAGGTGTCAATAGTAAACAGCAATCTGTGTGTCTAGTCAGGTGTCAATAGTAAACAGTAATCTGTGTGTCTAGTCAGGTGTCAACAGTAAACAGTAGTTTGTGTGTCTAGTCTGGTGTCAACAGTAAACAGTAGTCTGTGTGTCTAGTCAGGTGTCAACAGTAAACAGTAATCTGTGTGTCTAGTCAGGTGTCAATAGTAAACAGTAATCTGTGTGTCTAGTCAGGTGTCAATAGTAAACAGTACTCTGTGTGTCTAGTCAGGTGTCAACAGTAAACAGTAATCTGTGTGTCTAGTCTGGTGTCAACAGTAAACAGTAATCTGTGTGTCTAGTCTGGTGTCAATAGTAAACAGTAGTCTGTGTGTCTAGTCAGGTGTCAATAGTAAACAGTAGTCTGTGTGTCTAGTCAGGTGTCAACAGTAAACAGTAGTTTGTGTGTCTAGTCATGTGTCAACAGTAAACAGTAGTCTGTGTGTCTAGTCAGGTGTCAACAGTAAACGGTAATCTGTGTGTCTAGTCTGGTGTCAATAGTAAACAGTAGTCTGTGTGTCTAGTCAGGTGTCAACAGTAAACAGTAATCTGTGTGTCTAGTCAGGTGTCAATAGTAATCAGTAATCGGTGTGTCTAGTCTGGTGTCAACAGTAAACAGTAATCTATGTGTCTAGTCTGGTGTCAATAGTAAACAGTAATCTGTGTGTCTAGTCTGGTGTCAATAGTAAACAGTAATCTGTGTGTCTAGTCAGGTGTCAACAGTAAACAGTAATCTGTGTGTCTAGTCTGGTGTCAATAGTAAACAGTAGTCTGTGTGTCTAGTCAGGTGTCAACAGTAAACAGTAATCTGTGTGTCTAGTCTGGTGTCAACAGTAAACAGTAATCTATGTGTCTAGTCAGGTGTCAACAGTAAACAGTAGTCTGTGTGTCTAGTCAGGTGTCAATAGTAAACAGTACTCTGTGTGTCTAGTCTGGTGTCAACAGTAAACAGTAATCTGTGTGTCTAGTCTGGTGTCAACAGTAAACAGTAATCTGTGTGTCTAGTCTGGTGTCAATAGTAAACAGTAGTCTGTGTGTCTAGTCAGGTGTCAATAGTAAACAGTAGTCTGTGTGTCTAGTCTGGTGTCAATAGTAAACAGTAGTTTGTGTGTCTAGTCAGGTGTCAACAGTAAACAGTAGTCTGTGTGTCTAGTCAGGTGTCAACAGTAAACAGTAATCTGTGTGTCTAGTCTGGTGTCAATAGTAAACAGTAGTCTGTGTGTCTAGTCAGGTGTCAACAGTAAACAGTAATCTGTGTGTCTAGTCAGGTGTCAATAGTAATCAGTAATCGGTGTGTCTAGTCTGGTGTCAACAGTAAACTGTAATCTATGTGTCTAGTCTGGTG
The DNA here is from genome assembly GCF_031769215.1 of Ylistrum balloti. Lineage (NCBI taxonomy): Eukaryota > Metazoa > Mollusca > Bivalvia > Pectinida > Pectinidae > Ylistrum > Ylistrum balloti. Next base: position 150,842 of record NW_026782788.1, on the reverse strand, counting down.
TCAATAGTAAACAGTAATCTGTGTGTCTAGTCAGGTGTCAACAGTAAACAGTAATCTGTGTGTCTAGTCTGGTGTCAATAGTAAACAGTAGTCTGTGTGTCTAGTCAGGTGTCAACAGTAAACAGTAATCTGTGTGTCTAGTCTGGTGTCAACAGTAAACAGTAATCTATGTGTCTAGTCAGGTGTCAACAGTAAACAGTAGTCTGTGTGTCTAGTCAGGTGTCAATAGTAAACAGTACTCTGTGTGTCTAGTCTGGTGTCAACAGTAAACAGTAATCTGTGTGTCTAGTCTGGTGTCAACAGTAAACAGTAATCTGTGTGTCTAGTCTGGTGTCAATAGTAAACAGTAGTCTGTGTGTCTAGTCAGGTGTCAATAGTAAACAGTAATCTGTGTGTCTAGTCTGGTGTCAATAGTAAACAGTAATCTGTGTGTCTAGTCTGGTGTCAATAGTAAACAGTAATCTGTGTGTCTAGTCAGGTGTCAACAGTAAACAGTAATCTGTGTGTCTAGTCTGGTGTCAATAGTAAACAGTAGTCTGTGTGTCTAGTCAGGTGTCAACAGTAAACAGTAATCTGTGTGTCTAGTCTGGTGTCAACAGTAAACAGTAATCTATGTGTCTAGTCAGGTGTCAACAGTAAACAGTAGTCTGTGTGTCTAGTCAGGTGTCAATAGTAAACAGTACTCTGTGTGTCTAGTCTGGTGTCAACAGTAAACAGTAATCTGTGTGTCTAGTCTGGTGTCAACAGTAAACAGTAATCTGTGTGTCTAGTCTGGTGTCAATAGTAAACAGTAGTCTGTGTGTCTTGTCAGGTGTCAATAGTAAACAGTAATCTGTGTGTCTAGTCTGGTGTCAATAGTAAAGAGTAGTCTGTGTGTCTAGTCAGGTGTCAACAGTAAACAGTAATCTGTGTGTCTAGTCAGGTGTCAATAGTAATCAGTAATTGGTGTGACTAGTCTGGTGTCAACAGTAAACAGTAATCTATGTGTCTAGTCTGGTGTCAATAGTAAACAGTAATCTGTGTGTCTCGTCTGGTGTCAATAGTAAACAGTAATCTATGTGTCTAGTCAGGTGTCAACAGTAAACAGTAGTCTGTGTGTCTAGTCAGGTGTCAACAGTAAACAGTAATCTGTGTGTCTAGTCAGGTGTCAACAGTAAACAGTAGTCTGTGTGTCTAGTCTGGTGTCAATAGTAAACAGTAGTCTGTGTGTCTACACAGGTGTCAATAATGATATACAGCAGACGGGTGTCAAAAGTTTGCAGTAGTCTGTGTGTCTACACAGGTGTCAATAATGATATACAGCAGAAGGGTGTCAAAAGTTTACAGTAGTCTGTGTGTCTACACAGGTGTCAATAATGATATACAGCAGATGGGTGTCAAAAGTTCACAGTAGTCTGTGTGTCTACACAGGTGTTATCAGTAAACATTAGTCTGTTTGTCTAGACAGGTGTTATCAGTAAACATTAGTCTGTTTGTCTAGACAGGTGTCATTTGTATACAGAAGTATGTATGACTAGATAGGTGTCAAAATGTACAGAAATATTTGTATCTAGACAGGTGTCATCAGTATAGAGAGATATTGAACATGAAACACCAATCACTACATATATAGTCTAGGACATGCATTCTTCCTCAAGGCCGAGAAATTTAAACAAACCATGCTTAATGAAACAAATTATTTAATTGTATGTTTCTCTAAAATATAACATTTTTCAACATCATATCACCATCCATAGATCTATAATATAACACAAACATGGCAGGTGTTTGTAAGTTATAAGACAGGTATAATTTGTAAACATTAAGAATTGGCTCTGTAGTAACATCAACAAAATAATACAACAGTCATTTTATAAATGATCACTTACAAACATTTCTACAACAAGTACATTTATATTTATGTGACATTTTTATTCTGACAATGAATATTAAATTCTGACCGTTATACACATGCTGGCAATCAATCAATGTCATCAACCATACCTGGATAATGTTTTGTATCAGCATCTGATGTAGACAAAGACAATAGGAATATCTGATAGTAGAGCTGATCCACTTTACATCATTTTGTTTGGTAGTAAAGCTGTTTCACTTTATAACATATCTTTTTTAGTACAAGGGATATTTCATTTCATATCATTTTGGTTTCACTTTACATCACATCTATTTAGTAGTAGAGCTGTTTCACTTCACATCACATCTATTTAGTAGTAGAGCTGTTTCACTTTACATCACATCTATTTAGTAGTACAGCTGTTTCACTTTACATCACATCTATTTAGTAGTACAGCTGTTTCACTTTACATCACATCTATTTAGTAGTACAGCTGTTTCACTTTACATCACATCTATTTAGTAGTAGAGCTGTTTCACTTTACATCACATCTATTTAGTAGTAGAGCTGTTTCACTTTACATCACATCTATTTAGTAGTACAGCTGTTTCACTTTACATCACATCTATTTAGTAGTAGAGCTGTTTCACTTTACATCACATCTATTTAGTAGTACAGCTGTTTCACTTTACATCACATCTATTTAGTAGTAGAGCTGTTTCATTTTACATCATATCTGTTTAGTAGTACAGCTGTTTCACTTTACATCACTTCTATTTAGTAGTAGAGCTGTTTCACTTTACAATCATATCTATTTAGTAGTAGAGCTGTTTCACTTTACATCATATCTATTTAGTAGTAGAACTGTTTCACTTTACATCATATCTATTTAGTAGTAGAACTGTTTCACTTTACAGTCATATCTATTTAGTAGTAGAACTGTTTCACTTTACAGTCATATCTATTTAGTAGTAGGACTGTTTCACTTTACAGTCATATCTATTTAGTAGTAGAACTGTTTCACTTTACAGTCATATCTATTTAGTAGTAGAACTGTTTCACTTTACAGTCATATCTATTTAGTAGTAGGACTGTTTCACTTTACATCATATCTATTTAGTAGTAGAGCTGTTTCACTTTACATCACATCTATTTAGTAGTAGAGCTGTTTCACTTTACATCATATCTATTTAGTAGTAGAGCTGTTTCACTTTACATCATATCTGTTTAGTAGTAGAGCTGTTTCACTTTACATCATATCTGTTTAGTAGTACAGCTATTTCACTTTACATCATATCTGTTTAGTAGTAGAGCTGTTTCATTTTACATCATATCTGTTTAGTAGTACAGCTGTTTCACTTTACATCATATCTATTTAGTAGTACAGCTGTTTCACTTTACATCATATCTATTTAGTAGTAGGACTGTTTCACTTTACATCACATCTATTTAGTAGTAGAACTGTTTCACTTTACAACATATCTATTTAGTAGTAGAACTGTTTCACTTTACAGTCATATCTATTTAGTAGTAGAACTGTTTCACTTTACAGTCATATCTATTTAGTAGTAGAACTGTTTCACTTTACAGTCATATCTATTTAGTAGTAGGACTGTTTCACTTTACATCATATCTATTTAGTAGTAGAGCTGTTTCACTTTACATCACATCTATTTAGTAGTAGAGCTGTTTCACTTTACATCATATCTATTTAGTAGTAGAGCTGTTTCACTTTACATCATATCTGTTTAGTAGTAGAGCTGTTTCACTTTACAGTCATATCTATTTAGTAGTAGGACTGTTTCACTTTACATCATATCTGTTTAGTAGTAGAGCTGTTTCACTTTACATCATATCTGTTTAGTAGTACAGCTGTTTCACTTTACATCATATCTATTTAGTAGTACAGCTGTTTCACTTTACATCATATCTATTTAGTAGTAGGACTGTTTCACTTTACAGTCATATCTATTTAGTAGTAGAACTGTTTCACTTTACAGTCATATCTATTTAGTAGTAGAACTGTTTCACTTTATAGTCATATCTATTTAGTAGTAGGACTGTTTCACTTTACATCATATCTATTTAGTAGTAGAGCTGTTTCACTTTACATCATATCTATTTAGTAGTAGAGCTGTTTCACTTTACATCATATCTATTTAGTAGTAGAGCTGTTTCACTTTACATCATATCTGTTTAGTAGTAGAGCTGTTTCACTTTACATCATATCTGTTTAGTAGTACTGCTGTTTCACTTTACATCATATCTGTTTAGTAGTAGAGCTGTTTCACTTTACATCATATCTGTTTAGTAGTACAGCTGTTTCACTTTACATCATATCTATTTAGTAGTAGAGCTGTTTCACTTTACATCACATTGATTAAGTAGTAGAGCTGTTTCACTTTACATCATATCTATTTAGTAGTAGAGCTGTTTCACTTTACTGTTTCACTTTACATCATATCTATTTAGTATTAGAGCTGTTTCACTTTACATCATATCTGTTTAGTAGTACAGCTGTTTTACTTTACATCATATCTATTTAGCAGTACAGCTGTTTCACTTTACATCATATCTATTTAGTAGTAGAGCTGTTTCACTTTACATCACATTGATTAAGTAGTAGAGCTGTTTCACTTTACATCATATCTATTAAGTAGTAGAGCTGTTTCACTTTACTGTTTCACTTTACATCATATCTATTTAGTAGTAGAGCTGTTTCACTTTACATCATATCTGTTTAGTAGTAGAACTGTTTCACTTTACATCACTTCTATTTAGTAGTTTTGTTTTTTCACTTTACATCATTTTATTTGGTCCTTCATTTCTCGTTATGTTTTTGATGATCAACACTCTCTTGTGTATAACTCCAGTCTAGTAGATAGCATTTGTTACATAGACATCACGATGTATCTATATTTCCATCTTGTTTGTTGTGTAAACACTCCACCTTACTAGTATAGAAATGAAATTCTCCCCAGGTAGACATAACATTTTCAGCCGACAGTAAAAAGTTAGGAAACTGCTCAAACTATCACATAAATGTCAAGCTTCAGGATTCCATTGATCCGAGTCTACTACACTATACAAACTTATCAGCTGTATCTAGTCTGTAGTTTTATATAGTGCTGTGGATGAATTCATAATATTCTTCATGCAAAACTTATCTACTATTTTTGCACCAATAGATTATTACCAGACATGTCTTGGTCGATTTCTCATGCACAAGAACTTGCTAAGCAAATGTCTCACTCAGAGGGCAAAATAAATTCTAGTCCATCAATACATGAGAGTGACCATGTTATCTGGCTACACTTGCTAGCCCCAAGGGCCTACAAAACACTAGAACAGAGGCTACAGGAACATTGATCAGACAGGTATACACAACTCCACAATGCAGCATGCAGTTCCGTTATCTATCACATACTATGTTACAGTTCCTGTATCTAACATTAAATCAACATTCCAGTATACAACTTGCTGCAACATTTGCTTAATGCTTAAAAGTTTTTAATCGGGGAAATTAATGTTTCTCTGCTGTATATAATGTCAGATTCTGGTTCATGTATTGGAAATTAAATTATCTGTAACAAGTCTGTAACCTGGCATATACTCAAGTATGATACAGAGGTGAAGACTAGCACTTAATGGAATACTGATGTAGAGCTAGGGACATCCTCCCACTGGTGTAGTGTCAGGGACATCCCACTGGTGTAGTGTCAGGGATGTCCCACTGGTGTAGTGTCAGGGATGTCCCACTGATGTAGAGCTAGGGACATCCTCCCACTGGTGTAGTGTCAGGGACATCCCACTGGTGTAGTGTCAGGGATGTCCCACTGGTGTAGTGTCAGGGACATCCTCCCACTGGTGTAGTGTCAGGGACATCCTCCCACTGGTGTAGTGTCAGGGACATCCTCCCACTGGTGTAGTGTCAGGGACATCCTCCCACTGGTGTAGTGTCAGGGACATCCTCCTACTGGTGTAGTGTCAGGGATGTCCCACTGGTGTAGTGTCAGGGACATCCTCCCACTGGTGTAGTGTCAGGGACATCCCACTGGTGTAGTGTCAGGGACATCCTCCCACTGGTGTAGTGTCAGGGACATCCTCCCACTGATGTAGAGCTAGGGACATCCTCCCACTGGTGTAGTGTCAGGGACATCCTCCCACTGGTGTAGTGTCAGGGACATCCTCCCACTGGTGTAGTGTCAGGGACATCCTCCCACTGATGTAGAGCTAGGGACATCCTCCCACTGGTGTAGTGTCAGGGACATCCTCCCACTGGTGTAGTGTCAGGGACATCCTCCTACTGGTGTAGTGTCAGGGACATCCTCCCACTGGTGTAGTGTCAGGGACATCCTCCCACTGGTGTAGAGCTAGGGACATCCTCCCACTGGTGTAGTGTCAGGGACATCCTCCCACTGGTGTAGTGTCAGGGACATCCTCCCACTGGTGTAGTGTCAGGGACATCCTCCCACTGGTGTAGTGTCAGGGACATCCTCCCACTGATGTAGAGCTAGGGACATCCTCCCACTGGTGTAGTGTCAGGGACATCCTCCCACTGGTGTAGTGTCAGGGACATCCCACTGGTGTAGTGTCAGGGACATCCTCCCACTGGTGTAGTGTCAGGGACATCCTCCCACTGGTGTAGTGTCAGGGACATCCCACTGGTGTAGTGTCTGGGACATCCTCCCACTGGTGTAGTGTCAGGGACATCCCACTGGTGTAGTGTCAGGGATGTCCCACTGGTGTAATGTCAGGGACATCCTCCCACTGGTGTAGTGTCAGGGACATCCTCCCACTGGTGTAGTGTCAGGGACATCCTCCCACTGGTGTAGTGTCAGGGACATCCCACTGGTGTAGTGTCAGGGACATCCTCCCACTGGTGTAGTGTCAGGGACATCCCACTGGTGTAGTGTCAGGGATGTCCCACTGGTGTAATGTCAGGAACATCCCACTGTTGTACTGTCAGGGATGTCCCACTGGTGTAGTCCACTGGTGTAGTGTCAGGGATGTCCCACTGGTGAAATGTCAGGGACGTCCCACTGGTGTAGTGTCATGGACATCCCACTGGTGTACTGTCAGGGATGTCCCACTGGTGTAGTGTCAGGGACATCCCACTGGTGTAGTGTCAGGGATGTCCCACTGGTGTAATGTCAGGGACGTCCCACTGTTGTACTGTCAGGGATGTCCCACTGGTGTAGTGTCAGGGATGTCCCACTGGTGTAGTGTCAGGGACATCCCACTGGTGTAGTGTCAGGGACATCCCACTGGTGTAGTGTCAGGGATGTCCCACTGGTGAAATGTCTAGGACATCCCACTGGTGTAGTGTCAGGGACATCCCACTAGTGTAGTCAGGGATGTCCCACTGGTGAAATGTCTAGGACATCCCACTGGTGCAGTGTCATGGACATCCCACTGTTGTAGTGTCAGGGACATCCCACTGGAGTAGAGACAGGGACATCCCACTGGTGAATGTCTAGGACATCCCACTGGTGTACTGTCAGGGACATCCCACTGTTGTACTGTCAGGGATGTCCCACGGGTGAAATGTCTAGGACATCCCATCGATGACTATTGTAGTGTCAGGAACTTCCCACTGGTGTAGTTTGGCGAGTGTTTGTTGCGGATGAGTGAGTACACTTCCTATCCTTATCTGTGGCAGATGTTTGTGGTGAGTCACAGATGTCAGCTGCTGAAGCTAACATCTCAGCAGAGGACAACAGTTCACCAGGGAAGGTGTCATTTAATCAGGCGTGATTCCTATATATAATGATGGAGAGATCTGTCTAATATTAGATGTACCTGATCAAATGTCTGGTCCCAGTTGAATCACCTAGACATCATTAACAGATCTGAGACAAGACTTTTTACACTGAGTATCTATCACCTACTAATCCATGAGAACCTTGTACCAAATACAGATGTCTTTGTTTGAGGTATGCTGAAACCAATTATTCTGTTTCTTTGTTGTAATTATAGTCATAAAGAATGCAGACAAGAATATCAATTTAACGCTTGTTTTCAAGTTTTCTATTTTCATTGACTATTGTTGTTTATTTGTATTCTAAAATATCAGTGGCTTGTTTTTCACATCAATCAGTAGAATAGTAAAAATATGTAAACAAGAAAGCCCTTAATGGTCACCTGAGTTACAAGGCTTCTGGTAACATGTTATACAAATTATCTTGTTAAAAAAACCAAGAAAACTTGGAATTAAAATGTAGACGTAACAGTGCATAACAGCTGCCATCCCATGCTAAGACTTCTAACAAAGTCTGAATTTAAATCCATCCATGAACAGTATTTGGGTATTGAGAAAATTTTAGAACTGTAAGTCAATCTGACACCTTTTGATCCATCAGTCCCTGAAGGGGGGGGGGCATCAAACTGTCACCTTGCACTAAAAATTCTAACCAGGTTTAAACTATTTCCAATAGAAAATAAACAAATTATGTTCAAGGATGTAATTTTCCTATAAACTATAGTAAACTTTACCCCCTCCCCAAGGGGAAATGTGAGACCTTGGGATCATGACATCCACAATGTTGGTAAAGCATCTGAAGGTTTTTCTATCCATGAAGAGTATTCGATTCTACCATATCTGTGAATTGAAAAGAATTTTTTTGAAGTTTCAATCAGTTTGACCCATTTTTGGCCCTGCCCCCTCCGGGCCCCAGGGGTTGGGGACCATATAATTTATACTTTTGGTGTGAATTTGGCCCTGGAAAGTTTCCGCAAAATTTCACTGAAATTGCTTCAGGTGTTTTCTAGAAGTCAAAAATGTTAAAAGTATATGACGCACATGATGCCGGACAAAAGTCAATTGCAATAGGTCATCATGAGCGTTCAACTTAGGTGACCTAAAAATTGTGATCCACATGAACCTTTATTGATTGTGACTTGAGATCCACATGGAGCCTGTTTTGACTGTGATTTGTGATCCACATGGAGCCTGTTTTGACTGTGACTTGTGATCCACATGGAGTCTGTTTTGACTGTGACTTGTGATCCACATGGAACCTGTTTTGACTGTGACTTGTAATCCACATGGAGCCTGTTTTGACTGTGACTTGTGATACACATGGAGCCTGTTTTGACTGTGACTTGTGATCCACATGGAGCCTGTTTTGACTGTGATTTGTGATCCACATGGAGTCTGTTTTGACTGTGACTTGAGATCAACATGGAGCATGTTTTGACTGTGATTTGTGATCCACATGGAGTCTGTTTTGACTGTGACTTGTGATCCACATGGAACCTGTTTTGACTGTGATTGAGATCAACATGGAGCCTGTTTTGACTGTGACTTGTGATCCACATGGAGCCTGTTTTGACTGTGATTTGTGATCCACATGGAACCTGTTTTGACTGTGACTTGTAATCCACATGGAGCCTGTTTTGACTGTGACTTGAGATCCACATAGAGCCTGTTTTGACTGTGACTTGTAATCCACATGGAGCCTGTTTTGACTGTGACTTGTGATACACATGGAGCCTGTTTTGACTGTGATTTGTGATCCACATGGAGCCTGTTTTGACTGTGACTTGTGATCCACATGGAGCCTGTTTTGATTGTGACTTGAGATCAACATGGAGCCTGTTTTGACTGTGACTTGTGATCCACATGGAGCCTGTTTTGACTGTGATTTGTGATCCACATGGAGCCTGTTTTGACTGTGATTTGTGATCCACATGGAGCCTGTTTTGACTGTGATTTGTGATCCACATGGAACCTGTTTTGACTGTGACTTGAGATCAACATGGAGCATGTTTTGACTGTGACTTGTGATCCACACAATCTGTTTTGACTGTGATTTGTGATCCACATGGAACCTGTTTTGACTGTGACTTGTGATCCACACAATCTGTTTTGACTGTGATTTGTGATACACATGGAGCCTGTTTTGACTGTGATTTGTGATCCACATGGAGCATGTTTTGACTGTGACTTGTGATCCACACAATCTGTTTTGACTGTGATTTGTGATCCACATGGAGCCTGTTTTGACTGTGACTTGAGATCAACATGGAGCATGTTTTGACTGTGACTTGTGATCCACACAGTCTGTTTTGACTGTGATTTGTGATCCACATGGAACCTGTTTTGACTGTGACTTGTGATCCACACAGTCTGTTTTGACTGTGACTTGTGATCCACACAGTCTGTTTTGACTGTGATTTGTGATCCACATGGAACCTGTTTTGACTGTGACTTGTGATCCACACAGTCTGTTTTGACTGTGATTTGTGATCCACATGGAACCTGTTTTGACTGTGACTTGTGATCCACACAGTCTGTTTTGACTGTGATTTGTGATCCACATGGAGCCTGTTTTGACTGTGACTTGAGATCAACATGGAGCATGTTTTGACTGTGACTTGTGATCCACACAGTCTGTTTTGACTGTGACTTGTAATCCACATGGAGCCTGTTTTGACTGTGACTTGAGATCAACATGGAGTCTGTTTTGACTGTGACTTGTGATCCACATGGAGCCTGTTTTGACTGTGATTTGTGATCCACATGGAGCCTGTTTTGACTGTGACTTGTAATCCACATGGAGCATGTTTTGACTGTGACTTGTGATCCACACAGTCTGTTTTGACTGTGATTTGTGATCCACATGGAACCTGTTTTGACTGTGACTTGTGATCCACATGGAACCTGTTTTGAGCCAGACTGATTTGGATGATATTTATGCTTGGCATGGAGTCTGTTTTAATTGGGATTCATACTGGCATGAAGCTTGATATAACTGTGATACATGCTCAGCATGGAATCAGTTTTACTGTTATAAAAAGACTTTTTAACAGCAATAAAGGAACATTGCGATAGTGATATACTCTTTCATACAATTGATGGAACTGGAAAAATGTGATATGTTTAACACTGTAAACACCCAAACTTTTGTTTTACTGTACGTCTCAAGTAGGAACAGTTATCACAGATTTACTTAAAAGGCAGACTTTTTTGTATTGACTTCCTACATTATACTTCTACCACAGTTGGAGGACCACCTTTCTGAATCACTAGAATGGCGGGCAGGGATCATGTATGGTTTATAATATACAAGTTTATGGAGAAGAATTAGTAATAAGTGTTGCTTTCTGAAAGCTGCAACTTTCTTAAGACATTTGAGTAAACAGTTGTCATATCATCCTGAAAACCAAATCTATGGAATATCATGCTACGTACAAAGAAATTGTAATCTAGATTTAAAGCGCAAACAGAGCAAAGTGGATCATCTCTCTATGTATAGTGCTTAAAACCAAACATAACTAATAAAACCATTACATATATAGAATTCTTGCGATACACATATTTATCATTGATTGATCAAGCCACACTAACAGCTATATACACAAGGTTATTGCAGCATCACACACACACCATTACTACTTACAATAAAATCTTCCTTGAGGCTATTAGTTCAACATGTAAAAAATCTAAACACTGATATAAAGGATTTCCAAAATCTGAGGCTTACAAAGCATTTGTCACTCTGAAATGTCTAAAACTATGACATATGTCTGCAATTAATCTGTGACTGCCATTTATGTATCTACTATTGAAAATCCAAAACCAGGTTTCAATTCTTTGTCCTTCCAGACATCCAAAGCAAAGAAAAAACCAACAGTTTGCAAATAAACAAATGTATAAAAACAAGGAAGGCCATGAGGGTGCCATCCAAAAATGTCTACAACCGGTGAGAGATACGGGCTACTAAACAAAATGTCTAAAGCCAGAATTTGTCAGGGACTTTATATCAAGAATGTCAGTGTTGAGATCTTACTCTCAAGGCAGGGAATTATTGTTTTTACTGTAACCATTAAGGATTAAAATGATGACAAACCATTCAGTTAAACCTGCAACTAGCATTTTCCTTCAACAAAGAAAGTGTTATACTTTTGTATATCCTCTGCTTAACATAGACAAGTCATGACAATACATCTGAACTTTCATGATGAAAAAATATTGATGATTTTAACCCCTGGAGACATCTCCTTCAGATCTAGCAAATAATGACGATGTTCTTACAGAAATGCTAATACACTTGGGAAAGAGAATCAATCTTGTGTCTATTTTAATTCTGTTACTATGTAAACACATGCTGGTAGCTCTCTACACCCTAGACTATCACTTACAACCAATGCTTAATTTCTCCGTTTTAATTTAATTGTGTGAAATTTACCTCAGAATCAGATTGCAGGGTCAACATTCCTATCACCTACAGAAAATAGGAGCATTAGAGAAAAATAACAGTAATAAATTATGAAATATTATAGCAAGACAAAACCAAACACTTTCTTCATATAAAGCACCTCCAAAAGACTACTCAACATTCATATCTGATCAGAGCAGGGCTAGCAGGATTTGGCTGCAGACATAGTCAAAAGAGAGATATGCAATATTCTTGTTCACTTTGGCAGGTTCAAGCATTTGCTCAACATTCAAACAGGAGCTAAATATTGGCAATACCAGAGGGTATGTCAGCATTCCAGTAGGATTCAAGTGGCCAAGATTAGCAACAATGTACTGTAAATTTCTTAAACAGTGTCAGAAACAGTTTTATATTAATGAATTTATAGAATAATCAAAATGTCTTCTATTCATATACTGGATGCTCAGTGTATCTCCACTCTTTTACAAATAATTAGAATCTTTAAGAAAAACAGAGAAATTATTGAAATTTAAGAAATTTACAGTACAACTGAGCATTCTCAAGTGGCAAGGTCATAAACAAGAGTAGCAGTAGTAATGTAAGTGTACTTACACTCTCAGGGACCTGAGTTAGACACCACATGTTTTATATAACCAAAACTGTAATTATCACTTAATGGGAAATAGGAGGCTGATCATCTAGCCTCCCATTAACACCTCCTAGTGGGATACATTTAGAGAAGAAGAATAAAATTCAGAAAAAGTCAGAACACAAATAAAGCAATATATTTATCCTACAATATTACATACAGTCAAACCTGTGTTAAAGACCACCTTTATACAAACATCACCTGTGTATAGAGACCACTTTTCTGGTTCCATACATAGTGAAATTCATAGTAATTGAACCTCTGTATAAAAACTACTTGTGTATAAAGGCCACTTTTGTCTGTTCCATTGAGTGGCCTTAAAGACAGTTTTGAATGTCTTTCAAAATTGTCCATTGTTCTGTTAGATAAAGGCTGGTCACATGTATAAAACACATTTGTCTGACTGTTCAATTTTAAGATGAGGCTATTTCATATATATAAAATGCAATATACAAAGTACCAGTGGATATGTATTACAAAAGTTAAGGCCCTTTGATTTTGGTTAACAACCTCATTAAAGGTTGGACTTACTACAGAACAATCTAGCATCTGTTAATATCTATACTAAAACTTTTGTACAGAAATGTTGGTGAGTTTTACCAGGTCTCAACTCTTACACTTCTGATTATCATTTATCTGTAGTATCATTCTGCCCTGATGATCCAACCCTACGTTTTACTTTTTGTTACCATATATCATAAGAATACATCATATGCCTGAAAAAAAATTCAAGGTCATTATACATACACATTCATATATATACACACACAAGTATCGAAAGTCAATATACGCACATGTACATACATACACACAAAAAATATCCAAGGTTTGATATATACTGACAAAAATATCCAAGGTCAACATATACTGACAAAAATATCCAAGGTCAACATATACTGACAACAATATCCAAGGTCAACATATACTGACAACAATATCCAAGGTCAACATATACTGACAACAATATCCAAGGTCAACATATACTGACAACAATATCCAAGGTCAAAAATATACTGACAAAAATATCCAAGGTCAACATATACTGACAACAATATCCAAGGTCAACATATACTGACAAAAATATCCAAGGTCAACATATACTGACAACAATATCCAAGGTCAACATATACTGACAACAATATCCAAGGTCAAAAATATACTGACAAAAATATCCAAGGTCAACATATACTGACAACAATATCCAAGGTCAACATATACTGACAACAATATCCACGGTCAACATATACTGACAAAAATATCCAAGGTCAACATATACTGACAATATTGAATGTTATGTATATACTTCAAAAACATCCGAAAACAATATAAATACATATATATACATACATACCCACAAAAAATCCAATGTTTGATATATATACCAACAAAAAATATTCATTTGGTACTAACAAAAAATATCCAAGGGTGTAATATATACATTAACAATGATTTTTTACTTTACATACCAGTAATTGACCCCCCAAAAAAATACACCCCAGGTTATTACATGTACACAAGGGAAAGTTTCCCAAGTCAATACCATTATGTTTCAGCAAGACCTGCAAGTGATTAAACTGTCACTAATCTAAATAAAGATGTATCAATCAAATTGAAGCAATATATATATATACCTCCCCTACAAGCTATTTATACACAGTAAGGATTCATACTTTCTAGCAACAAAGACCCTGACCTTGGCCCAATAACCTTGAAACCCTGTATCATACCTCCCCTACAAGCTATTTATAAACAGTAAGGATTCATACTTTCTAGCAACAAAGACCCTGACCTTGGCCCAATAACCTTGAAACCCTGTATCATACCTCCCCTACAAGCTATTTATACAAAGTAAGGATTCAAATTTTCTAGCAACAAAGACCCTGACCTTGGCCCAATAACCTTGAAACCCTGTATCATACCTCCCCTACAAGCTATTTATACAAAGTAAGGATTCATACTTTCTAGCAACAAAGACCCTGACCTTGGCCCCAATAACCTTGAAACCCTGTATCATACCTCCCCTACAAGCTATTTATACAAAGTAAGGATTCAAATTTTCTAGCAACAAAGACCCTGACCTTGGCCCAATAACCTTGAAACCCTGTATCATACCTCCCCTACAAGCTATTTATACAAAGTAAGGATTCAAATTTTCTAGCAACAAAGACCCTGACCTTGGCCCAATAACCTTGAAACCCTGTATCATACCTCCCCTACAAGCTATTTATACAAAGTAAGGATTCATACTTTCTAGCAACAAAGACCCTGACCTTGGCCCCAATAACCTTGAAACCCTGTATCATACCTCCCCTACAAGCTATTTATACAAAGTAAGGATTCAAATTTTCTAGCAACAAAGACCCTGACCTTGGCCCAATAACCTTGAAACCCTGTATCATACCTCCCCTACAAGCTATTTATACAAAGTAAGGATTCAAATTTTCTAGCAACAAAGACCCTGACCTTGGCCCAATAACCTTGAAACCCTGTATCATACCTCCCCTACAAGCTATTTATACAAAGTAAGGATTCAAATTTTCTAGCAACAAAGACCCTGACCTTGGCCCAATAACCTTGAAACCCTGTATCATACCTCCCCTACAAGCTATTTATACAAAGTAAGGATTCAAATTTTCTAGCAACAAAGACCCTGACCTTGGCCCAACAATCCTGAAACTCAAACTTGTCCAAGATAATCATGACACTATAAATTGTATAAAGACCTGATAAAGATGAATAATGGCCAATGATAAGGGAGGCACTGAACATTCCGTTCTATCATACCTTGCTCCGATTCATGTTAAAACTGTCAATGTCTATAATTGATGGCTTCATCATTTTCATTAAAGTTAACTGAAACCTTTTTTTTTCGTTCAATTTATTTTGAGTATGCTGAACCTGGCCTATCTGAAGATGATGGTGTACGACAAATGAGTAATGATGAGAGATGGTTAAACAGTGTGACAAAGTATAAACAGTCCCTATCAGTATCATCACACATAATGTTTTCTCTGTCTTCCACTTGGTAGATCCTGATGTCGGCAACCAACAACTGATAAAGCTCAGCAGAAGCAATCAAAATCACTAGTAATATAAGCAACTAATTTACATATTGGACTAGATTGGTCTAAACAGGTAATAGGAGGGAAATAGGAAGTACTACAGCTGCTAAGTGTTCACCTGATACCCCAACATAATCTGGTTCACTACAAGATAACAACATCAGGGGCTATCAGCTGTATACTAGCTCCTGTGTGTTTGAAGATAAGTGGTTGGTTTAGTTCCAATGCTGATTCCTTAATTATACTTATCAACACTGATCAGTTGTGACAGTATAACGAAATTCACCATTCACTTTCATTATACTTATCAACACTGATCAGTCGTGACAGTATAACGAAATTCACCATTCACTTTCATTATACTTATCAACACTGATCAGTCGTGACAGTAACTTATCAACACTGATCAGTCATGACAGTATAACAATATTCACTGTTCACTTTCATTATACTTATCAACACTGATCAGTCGTGACAGTAACTTATCATCACTGATCAGTCATGACAGTAACTTATCAACACGGATCAGTCGTGACAGTAACTTATCAACACGGATCAGTCGTGACAGTATAACAATATTCACCGTTCACTTTCATTATACTTATCAACACTGATCAGTCGTGACAGTAACTTATCAACACTGATCAGTCGTGACAGTAACTTATCAACACTGATCAGTTGTGACAGTATAACGAAATTAACCATTCACTTTCATGATACTTTTCAACACTGATCAGTCGTGACAGTATAACGAAATTAACCATTCACTTTCATGATACTTTTCAACACTGATCAGTCCTGACAGTATAACGAAATTCACTGTTCACTTTCATTATACTTATCAACACTGATCAGTCCTGACAGTATAACGAAATTCACCGTTCACTTTCATTATACTTATCAACACTGATCAGTCGTGACAGTATAACAATATTCACCGTTCACTTTCATTATACTTATCAACACTGATCAGTCGTGACAGTAACTTATCAACACTGATCAGTCATGACAGTATAACAATATTCACCGTTCACTTTGCGATTCTTTACCACTTACACAAAGATATACATTATAAACAATTTATCTATGAATGCTTACATCTCTAAGAACATAATATAAAATGTAGTGACAAAATCCTCTCATTTACAATTTGAAATATCTGTATATGTAATTACTGACCGCAGTAGTACACTACAGGTGGTTCCTGAACACAGGTCAAACCTTCAATATACAGGTCATGATTACTACTAATAGGTGATAGTTTCAGAGATGTAGTTGCAAAAGCTAGGTGTTCACTACAAAACTATCACCTTTCATGTACAGAACTACTTACAAATGTTTACAAGTGCCACGCCTACTTAAACAAGCAGGTTTAATTGCCCTGATTATTATACAATAAAATAGTATAAAAAGGTGACTAACCAGGAATCATTTATCAATCTAAAGATATGTTTATATCCCCTGTGTTACATTCTATACGATTCATAAAATTTCCATATAATATAAACTAAAACAGCTGCCACACCACTCATTTTCACATCAAATAATGTTTCTTTATAACAAAACAAATGTCCATCTGTCACACCAACCAAGCAGCAGAGTGCCTACAGTAGCAATGATTACCACGTATCTAGGTGCCTGTAAGCATAATTAGCTGAATCAAGCACTAATATTAGATAATTAAAAAGATCTGTGATTAAGATGAAATCTGAATCCTACAAGTCCATATATAATATTTCTTGTTTCAAGTGCAACATAAAGATGCCAATTGATAAACTGATTTCAAAAACTTCTAAAATTAGCAAAAATTGTTCTTTTCACAGGAGCTGAGATTACTGAACTTATAAAAGAACTTGCAAAAATGAATAAGTAGTGTGACAATAAACTGCACATATAAAATTATGTAGTTTAAGTTGATAAACTAAAAAACCTGAGGAGCTGTAAAACATCAGCACTTTCATTTTCATCGTCTGATTTTTTACATGGTCACTTTAGTTACTGGACACTGAGAATTTTTACATAATTCTAGTAAATATATATAACATATATGGAGAATGTGGTGCCGAGTTGTAACAGTTTGTGCCTAATCCTGTCTAGAATTGATAATATCTTTACATCAAACTGTTTGAAAATTAACAATGTACATCATATAGACTAGATTCAACCATCAGGTTAGAGACTCTAAGTAATTAATAAGCTCTTAGGTATTAGCAAAGACATAAAAATTAGCTATTTTAATCATAAGTACATGTACACACTGCCTTTGATTAATCTTATTATAAAACATGATAACGTAGACTATGAGAAACAGACCAACACATTCACAGAATTACGACATCGGTATAACAAACTAGCACAGCAGTACAACAAACATCAAGAAAAGTCTGACACCACGCCCAATGTATCAATTCCATATTTAAACAAAGATTCCGTCTAATTATCAATCATTACATTAACTTAATCTAATTTTACATCAAAGCTTTTTGCGCGTATATTTCTGGCTTGCTCTCAAGAAAGCTAGAGAAACTTAAAAAAATATTAATAAAAGTTGTGGTGAAATGTCATGCATATTCGGGAATCTTCAAAGTAGCAACTGCAATAAAAGTCAAAGTAATCACGAAAAAGGTGGCCACCACCACTGGGATGAAAAGTAAGTTAGACGGTTACAAGCAAGCCAAGGAAAGTAAAAGTATACCTGTCCGAACTTACCTGAGGTCACGGGAGGATCGCTTGGAATGTGGTATATCCACAGTGACATGTTCCGCACCAATGACTGACGGAGGTTCCTCACTTTGGGGAGTCACTGGTGCGGAGTCACAAGATTTGTACTTCCTGTGGGATTCTAATCCAGAAAAATCAAATTGAAATTGAAATGTTTCGGAATTATAATCAACAAAACTGCTTGTTCTTTTTTTATTGGATAGTAATTCAGTGCTCCCCAAGAAATCAATGGAATCAAACTCTGCTAAGGGGGCACGGATACTCAGATCATCCCCACCAAACTCCGAGGCCTCACTCTGACAGCGGTCGAGGCTTGTCAATAAAGTTCCTGTCCAGTCTAAACTGTCTGTTGACTTCCATGATAACCTATACTTTTTATCAGATTTTTCACCTGCTTTCTTTAAACTTGGTTTGAGAATTACAATATCAGATTTTCTATTGGCCAATTTGGACGGACTAGATATCTGAGTTCTACACTCACCACGTCTTGTTTGAACACTGTGCCAGGCCGTGGGAGGGTCATAGGCACATTGGTCGACTTCCCTACACAATTCTGTCCCACTGTCTTTTCCCTCACTATTGGTGGTGTGGCTCCCAATGCGCTCCTCTGCCTCACTGGGGGAAAGGCTCTCTATACCACTGTCTGATGGGGCCACACCAACACCAGAATTCACCACAGCCTTTTTACCCTCCCCTTCTTTATCCTCTTCGGCATTCTGAGCGACACCACCATTAGACTTGTGACTGTTTGGGAGGGAGGTCTGGGCAGCAGGGGAGGAATATCTCACTGCTACACCATTCTTGTGGTGCCGGGGGTGCGGCTGTTTCTGATTAGGAGTTTCCAAAGCATCATGGCCTGACTTGGAGTAGCAGGCCCCCATTTAAACTCCTATGTGACCATTCATCTATATCTGTAATATACAAACACAAATTAACAGTACCTGTATTTTCTATATATAGATGCTAGTATATCTGGATGCCTGAGAAACAGGCTGTGTACATCAGGACACCGATATTGATTCATTATATACTAGTATATCTGACTTTATCCATAAAAAAGTACATCATGTTTGTACATAGCTTCCTTCTTTGGAACATCAAACCAAAGGAGGATATATTTAAGTGGTTCTTCGTTTGCAATACTGGTAAAAAATGTTGCTTCCACCCTTATTTTCATGATCATGACGTGACACCTGACAACAATGCCAAAATCCTCTCCATAGGTACTCCCCACTTTGTGTTACACGAGGACTATAACAGAAAATCTCTACTAAATTATCATGGTGATGCTGAAGCCACTTTGTGTTACACGAGGACTATAACAGAATATCTCTACCAAATTATCATGGTGATGCTGAAGCCACTTTGAGTTACACAAGGACTATAACAGAATATCTCTACCAAATTATCATTGTGATGTTGAAGCCACTTTGTGTTACACAAGGACTATAACAGAAAATCTCTACCAAATTATCATTGTGATGTTGAAGCCTTCAGTTTGAATGGTTGTTATTCATCATAAACATCTTCTACAACCTTAGTTGTTATTTTTGTTTCTGAATGTACTGCAAATTCACAGCTTATAGCCAATATGTAAAGTAACCCTGGTTTATCCCTGTCACGCTAGAGAGAATGTAACCCTGGAGCATCCCTGTCACGCTAGAGAGAATGTAACCCTGGAGCATCCCTGTCACGCTAGAGAGAATGTAACCCTGGAGCATCCCTGTCACGCTAGAGAGAATGTAACCCTGGAGCATCCCTGTCACGCTAGAGAGAATGTAACCCTGGAGCATCCCTGTCACGCTAGAGAGAATGTAACCCTGGAGCATCCCTGTCACGCTAGAGAGAATGTAACCCTGGAGCATCCCTGTCACGCTAGAGAGAATGTAACCCTGGAGCATCCCTGTCACACTAGAGAGAATGTAACCCTGGAGCATCCCTGTCACGCTAGAGAGAATGTAACCCTGGAGCATCCCTGTCAGGCTAGAGAGAATGTAATCCTGGAGCATCCCTGTCACGCTAGAGAGAATGTAACCCTGGAGCATCCCTGTCAGGCTAGAGAGAATGTAACCCTGGAGCATCCCTGTCACGCTAGAGAGAATGTAACCCTGGAGCATCCCTGTCACGCTAGAGAGAATGTAACCCTGGAGCATCCCTGTCACGCTAGAGAGAATGTAACCCTGGAGCATCCCTGTCACGCTAGAGAGAATGTAACCCTGGAGCATCCCTGTCAGGCTAGAGAGAATGTAACCCTGGAGCATCCCTGTCAGGCTAGAGAGAATGTAACCCTGGAGCATCCCTGTCACGCTAGAGAGAATGTAACCCTGGAGCATCCCTGTCAGGCTAGAGAGAATGTAACCCTGGAGCATCCCTGTCACGCTAGAGAGAATGTAACCCTGGAGCATCCCTGTCACGCTAGAGAGAATATAACCCTGGAGCATCCCTGTCACACTAGAGAGCATGTAACCCTGGTAAATACTAGCCACAATATATAGCTTGGCTAGGGAGAATGTAACCCTGGTAAATACTAAATATTGCTTGGTTAGGAAAAATGTAACCCTAGTATAACTAGCCGTAATCATTTCTTTGTTAGAGAGAACCCGATTGGTGGAGCATTACACTAGCTAAGTCAAGAGTTTGATTCCTAGTGGAGGCATCCAAATGAATAATGACCTGTGTTAGATATATCAAATTTTGAACACATTAGTAGTACATTCAGTGAAGCCGAAGATTTTAAAAATGCTTTTGCTAAAATATTTTCTAGATTGTGATTTTTCTTACAACAGACTTACATCAGCTGATCATTAGATAAACACAATACAAATAACAATCAAGAGAAAATTCTTCAAAAATCAATTGCTAACATTGACAACTGTGATGTGAAAACATGTCATTTTAGCAGTGTCATGGTTGAATGATCAATGGAAACTGCTTTCATCAGGCTGGTTAAAATTGTATGTATTATGTATAGTGTGTAAAGAAACTGTGGTATGAACATCAGCAATACATGTTCAGGTATGGTAAGTGTTAACAACATACAACCCTTGTACCTGTATAGAGTTCCACTCTGATGGTTACATCCTCACTGAAGCAGGTTTATACAAGTCATGCTGACATGTCTAAAACACTAGTTGTAGCAGACATCACATCTCGCCACACTTTGTTTCACCACAACTGTGTTGTTATCTGACTTAACACAATACTACTACATATGTTTCATAAAGAACCAATCCACTTAGGTTTCATTTAATCCTAGTCAGTGTTAATTATCCCATAGAGTAAACAAAAGTCACCAGAGCACGACTAGTCACTACATGTAATGATGTGAAATGTGATGAAATGTTCCAAAATAGTCACTACATTGTATAACTCAGGACCTTGTTGAGTCGGAAGTCCTCCTTATAGGAGTTTTGATAAGTTGTGTGTTCCTCAGTAGAACTTTTACACTCTGGTCCTGTCCTGTGTAGCAAGTTGCTAGTATTCCACACTAGATCAATAGCTTTAAGTCTATTAAGGTCGTTCCAACAGCTGTTTCTCACTGTGTGTATTCAAGTCAACATCCTCTGTTTTACCAAAACATACACTATTGATATAGATACAAAAAATGATATTACAGATACACCAGCTCAGCACTATACACCTAGCCGGAGTCAACTGGCTTGTTACTTTGGCTGGAAGATGAAATCAACAGCCTCTGAAGCCTTATCAGTCTTGCAGAAAGCTACAATTCCCACGGGGATTTACTGGTAAGGAAAACAAGGAAAAGACCAGACAAGGAACAAAGTGTGTAATCTGTGTGTGGGTCAGAGAAGGTAGCCCAGTCACCTTGGGTTAGGTCAAATGGCTTAGCCTGATCTCAGCTAACAACCCTTTTAACTTGTGAGTACAGAGTACTTAATTTGTAACCCAATCCTGTTGTTTTAGATGAAACATTTAATTGAGCAATTTGGTTTTCTGAGAGCAAGTAAAAATCAGTCATGAGCACATCCTTTAATTCACTATTAAATCTTATCAATAATTATCAAGCAAGTAATTATAAAGAGAAATTTTTCACCTACCAAAATGTTATGTAAATATAATGGCCACTCCACATATATACTTTCAAATACTTGTCATTATGAGAGTACCCTCATTCAACTATCACAATCCTAGACGGCAGACACTGACTTACATCCAGTATTTAACATCACCCACACCATTCATGTCTCCATCCTCAGTGACATCATTAGACAGTACTAGAGGGCAGACACTGACATACATCCAGTATTTAACATCACCCACACCATTCATGTCTCCATCCTCAGTGACATCATTAGACCAGTACTAGAGGGCAGACACTGACATACATCCAGTATTTAACATCACCCACACCATTCATGTCTCCATCCTCAGTGACATCATTAGACCAGTACTAGAGGGCAGACATTGACATACATCCAGTATTTAACATCACCCACACCATGCATGTCTCCATCCTCAATGACATCGTTAGACCAGTACTAGAGGGCAGACACTGACATACATCCAGTATTTAACATCACCCACACCATTCATGTCTCCATCCTCAATGACATCGTTAGACCAGTAATAGAGGGCAGACACTGACATACATCCAGTATTTAACATCACCCACACCATTCATGTCTCCATCCTCAGTGACATTGTTAGACCAGTAATAGAGGGCAGACACTGACATACATCCAATATTTAACATCACCCACACCATTCATGTCTCCATCCTCAGTGACATCATTAGACCAGTACTATAGGGCAGACACTGACATACATCCAGTATTTAACATCACCCACACCATTCATGTCTCCATCCTCAGTGACATCATTAGACCAGCACTAGAGGCAGACACTGACATACATCCAGTATTTAACATCACCCACACCATTCATGTCTCCATCCTCAGTGACATCATTAAACCAGTACTAGAGGGCAGACACTGACATACATCCAGTATTTAACATCACACACACCATTCATGTCTCCATCCTCAGTGACATCATTAGACCAGTACTAGAGGGCAGACACTTAGTTCTGAAACGTTATTTGTTGTACATTTCTTTCCAACCCCATGTGTTTTTCTTACATGTATCAACTGTAAAAATGAATTACACTGCTTATGATATGCTTTGAATACACACTCATAAAGATATCTATTTATATCATCAGAAAATATAACAAATCACTAAACGTGTATGTAATATATCTCTAAAAATGTGCTCAAAGAAATGGCAAAAACAGGATAATAAATCAATACCATACTAAACCAGGAGCCATCATGTCCGAGAGAAACACATGGGAATTGTTTCCTACCAGTCATCAGACAGGTGAATATTGATAGTGTGAATGAGGTACACAGAACAGATGTGTTGGCAGACAAAGACACACTTTGTCTCCAACTTAATTAATCTACCAATAATTGGTCATGGATCAATACAGACAGTCAATGTCCAAGGCCATTGTTCAGTATCACACATAACATACATGTAGTGTTGGTTATGTGTCTAGTCACCTCAGCATCCCACATAACATACATGTAGTGTTGGTTATATGACCAGTCACCTCAGTATCACACATAACATACATGTAGTGTTGGTGATGTGTCCAGTCATCTCAGTATCACACATAACATACATGTAGTGTTGGTGATGTGTCCAGTCACCTCAGTATCCCACATAACATACATGTAGTGTTGGTTATATGACCAGTCACCTCAGTATCACACATAACATACATGTAGTGTTGGTGATGTGTCCAGTCACCTCAGTATCCCACATAACATACATGTAGTGTTGGTGATGTGTCCAGTCACCTCAGTATTCCACATAACATACATGTAGTGTTGGTTATATGACCAGTCACCTCAGTATCACACATAACATACATGTAGTGTTGGTAATGTGTCCAGTCACCTCAGTATCCCACATAACATACATGTAGTGTTGGTGATGTGTCCAGTCACCTCAGTATTCCACATAACATACATGTAGTGTTGGTTATATGACCAGTCACCTCGGTATCACACATAACATACATGTAGTGTTGGTGATGTGTCCAGTCACCTCAGTATCACACACAACATACATGTAGTGTTGGTGATGTGTCCAGTCACCTCAGTATTCCACATAACATACATGTAGTGTTGGTTATATGACCAGTCACCTCAGTATCACACATAACATACATGTAGTGTTGGTGATGTGTCAAGTCACCTCAGTATTCCACATAACATACATGTAGTGTTGGTTATATGACCAGTCACCTCAGTATCACACATAACATACATGTAGTGTTGGTGATGTGTCCAGTCACCTCAGTATCACACATAACATACATGTAGTGTTGGTGATGTGTCCAGTCACCTCAGTATTCCACATAACATACATGTAGTGTTGGTTATATGACCAGTCACCTCAGTATCACACATAACATACATGTAGTGTTGGTGATGTGTCAAGTCACCTCAGTATTCCACATAACATACATGTAGTGTTGGTTATATGACCAGTCACCTCAGTATCACACATAACATACATGTAGTGTTGGTGATGTGTCCAGTCACCTCAGTATCACACATAACATACATGTAGTGTTGGTGATGTGTCCAGTCACCTCAGTATTCCACATAACATACATGTAGTGTTGGTTATATGACCAGTCACCTCAGTATCACACATAACATACATGTAGTGTTGGTGATGTGTCCAGTCACCTCAGTATTCCACATAACATACATGTAGTGTTGGTTATATGACCAGTCACCTCAGTATCACACATAACATACATGTAGTGTTGGTGATGTGTCCAGTCACCTCAGTATCCCACATAACATACATGTAGTGTTGGTGATGTGTCCAGTCACCTCAGTATTCCACATAACATACATGTAGTGTTGGTTATATGACCAGTCACCTCAGTATCACACATAACATACATGTAGTGTTGGTAATGTGTCCAGTCACCTCAGTATCCCACATAACATACATGTAGTGTTGGTGATGTGTCCAGTCACCTCAGTATTCCACATAACATACATGTAGTGTTGGTTATATGACCAGTCACCTCGGTATCACACATAACATACATGTAGTGTTGGTGATGTGTCCAGTCACCTCAGTATCACACACAACATACATGTAGTGTTGGTGATGTGTCCAGTCACCTCAGTATTCCACATAACATACATGTAGTGTTGGTTATATGACCAGTCACCTCAGTATCACACATAACATACATGTAGTGTTGGTGATGTGTCAAGTCACCTCAGTATTCCACATAACATACATGTAGTGTTGGTTATATGACCAGTCACCTCAGTATCACACATAACATACATGTAGTGTTGGTGATGTGTCCAGTCACCTCAGTATCACACATAACATACATGTAGTGTTGGTGATGTGTCCAGTCACCTCAGTATTCCACATAACATACATGTAGTGTTGGTTATATGACCAGTCACCTCAGTATCACACATAACATACATGTAGTGTTGGTGATGTGTCAAGTCACCTCAGTATTCCACATAACATACATGTAGTGTTGGTTATATGACCAGTCACCTCAGTATCACACATAACATACATGTAGTGTTGGTGATGTGTCCAGTCACCTCAGTATCACACATAACATACATGTAGTGTTGGTGATGTGTCCAGTCACCTCAGTATTCCACATAACATACATGTAGTGTTGGTTATATGACCAGTCACCTCAGTATCACACATAACATACATGTAGTGTTGGTGATGTGTCAAGTCACCTCAGTATTCCACATAACATACATGTAGTGTTGGTTATATGACCAGTCACCTCAGTATCACACACATAACTTACATGTAGTACATGTAGTGTTGGTGATGTGTCCAGTCACCTCAGTATCACACATAACATACATGTAGTGTTGGTGATGTGTCCAGTCACCTCAGTATTCCACATAACATACATGTAGTGTTGGTTATATGACCAGTCACCTCAGTTTCACACATAACATACATGTAGTGTTGGTGATGTGTCAAGTCACCTCAGTATTCCACATAACATACATGTAGTGTTGGTTATATGACCAGTCACCTCAGTATCACACATAACATACATGTAGTGTTGGTGATGTGTCCAGTCACCTCAGTATCACACATAACATACATGTAGTGTTGGTGATGTGTCCAGTCACCTCAGTATTCCACATAACATACATGTAGTGTTGGTTATATGACCAGTCACCTCAGTATCACACATAACATACATGTAGTGTTGGTGATGTGTCCAGTCACCTCAGTATCACACATAACATACATGTAGTGTTGGTTATATGACCAGTCACCTCAGTATCACACATAACATACATGTAGTGTTGGTTATATGACCAGTCACCTCAGTATCACACATAACATACATGTAGTGTTGGTGATGTTTCCAGTCACCTCAGTATCCCACATAACATACATGTAGTGTTGGTTATATGACCAGTCACCTCAGTATCACACATATCATACATGTAGTGTTGGTGATGTGTCCAGTCACCTCAGTATCACACATAACATACATGTAGTGTTGGTGATGTGTCCAGTCACCTCAGTATCACACATAACATACATGTAGTTTTGGTGATGTGTCCAGTCACCTCAGTATCACACATATCATACATGTAGTGTTGGTGATGTGACCAGTCACCTCAGTATCACACATAACATACATGTAGTGTTGGTGATGTGACCAGTCACCTCAGTATCACACATAACATACATGTAGTGTTGGTGATGTGTCCAGTCACCTCAGTATTCCACATAACATACATGTAGTGTTGGTGATGTGTCCAGTCACCTCAATATCCCACATAACATACATGTAGTGTTGGTGATGTGTCCAGTCACCTTAGTATTCCACATAACATACATGTAGTGTTGGTTATGTGTCCAGTCACCTCAGTATCACACATATCATACATGTAGTGTTGGTGATGTGACCAGTCACCTCAGTATCACACATAACATACATGTAGTGTTGGTGATGTGACCAGTCACCTCAGTATCACACATAACATACATGTAGTGTTGGTGATGTGTCCAGTCACCTCAGTATTCCACATAACATACATGTAGTGTTGGTGATGTGTCCAGTCACCTCAGTATCCCACATAACATACATGTAGTGTTGGTGATGTGTCCAGTCACCTCAGTATTCCACATAACATACATGTAGTGTTGGTTATGTGTCCAGTCACCTCAGTATCACACATATCATACATGTAGTGTTGGTGATGTGACCAGTCATCTCAGTATCACACATAACATACATGTAGTGTTGGTGATGTGACCAGTCACCTCAGTATCACACATAACATACATGTAGTGTTAGTGATGTGTCCAGTCACCTCAGTATTCCACATAACATACATGTAGTGTTGGTTATGTGTCCAGTCACCTCAGTATCACACATAACATACATGTAGTGTTGGTTATGTGTCCAGTCACCTCAGTATCACACATAACATACATGTAGTGTTGGTGATGTGTCCAGTCACCTCAGTATCACACATAACATACATGTAGTGTTGGTGATGTGTCCAGTCACCTCAGTATCACACATAACAAACATGTAGTGTTGGTGATGTGTCCAGTCACCTCAGTATTCCACATAACATACATGTAGTGTTGGTGATGTGTCCAGTCACCTCAGTATCCCACATAACATACATGTAGTGTTGGTGATGTGTCCAGTCACCTCAGTATTCCACATAACATACATGTAGTGTTGGTGATGTGTCCAGTCACCTCAGTATCACACATATCATACATGTAGTGTTGGTGATGTGACCAGTCACCTCAGTATCACACATATCATACATGTAGTGTTGGTGATGTGACCAGTCACCTCAGTATCACACATAACATACATGTAGTGTTGGTGATGTGTCCAGTCACCTCAGTATCACACATAACAAACATGTAGTGTTGGTGATGTGTCCAGTCACCTCAGTATCACACATAACAAACATGTAGTGTTGGTGATGTGACCAGTCACCTCTGCACCCCAAATAGATTATAATTTCTAGCCTCTGACTCCTACTCATAATAGCCATTTTGTCCAGTGTCTAACAGGTATGTGTGACACACTGTCCTTAACATTATCCCAAACGACTAGTCCCATGCTCCAACAAATGTTCCAATCACAGGTGTCCAAAGGTCCATCATATCACCTGCTTATTAGATGCACAGATTTTCATGGTACTTACCAATCGCCACATAGCAAGACAATTACTATAAAGTAACATTGTCAGCAACTGTCTACACTGAAAATCTCATCAAACACGTCTCCAATGTTTAAACTCAAAACCTCATAAAACACATGTCTCCAATGTTAAAACTCAAAACCTCATAAAACACATGTCTCATGTGTCTTCAACAAAACTCAGAATCTCACAGAACACTCATGTGTCTTCAACAAACCTCAGAATCTCACAGAATACTCATGTGTCTTCAACAAAACTCAGAATCTCACAGAACACTCATGTGTCTTCAACAAAACTCAGAATCTCACAGAACACTCATGTGTCTTCAACAAAACTCAGAATCTCACAGAACACTCATGTGTCTTCAACAAACCTCAGAATCTCACAGAATACTCATGTGTCTTCAACAAAACTCAGAATCTCACAGAACACTCATGTGTCTTCAACAAAACTCAGAATCTCACAGAACACTCATGTGTCTTCAACAAAACTCAGAATCTCACAGAACACTCATGTGTCTTCAACAAAACTCAGAATCTCACAGAACACTCATGTGTCTTCAACAAAACTCAGAATCTCACAGAACACTCATGTGTCTTCAACAAAACTCAGAATCTCACAGAAAACCCACGTTTCCAATATCTGAACTCAGGAGAATCATTGTACATGGGGACACACATAAACATACCCCTCAGTTTCCTCACTGTGTAATGAGCTGACCATCATTATCTCATCATAAAACACTAGAGCCTATAGTTGGTATGGACCAACAAATTACATGTACAAGCTGTTATGTGTTGGTAGCTACCGAATCAATATGACTATTGGCTGTACTGATTCTAAATCACTACTGCTACATCATACAGACTTGTCTATTATTACCATAGCCACTGCATCATTAATCTAGAAAAAAGGGATATTCTACTGTAGGTAAACATGTTGGAGTGGAAACAATTATCAACCCTTGATTCCCTGTAAACAAGAACCTAGTAGTACTTTATCTTTACCACTGAAATACAGAATTTTGTAGTAATTTTCCAGTGATAATATATCTTTTCCAACGATGATATAACTTTGGTAGTTTTGACCAAACAGAGTATTGCTTTCTAGTTACAGCATTGAAATTCACCATTTTTTTGTGCAAACAAAGCAAAGGCTGAATAACTTGTTTTTCCATCAAATAGATTTGTAAGTGATTTTTACTAAATAATAGCACAAGATGGCAGCCTTTTCAAAATGGCACAACTTGTTGTGAAGTCTGAGGTCCTATTATCGGACATAAAAAAACACACTAATATTTTTTCAACTTTTTTCAGCACCACTTTATTTTAGGTTTAGACCTGCTTTTTCATTTGTTTTCTTTTAGAATTGTAACAAATAATTCGTAAAAATAATACTCATATGACAAAGTATGTCTTCTTCACTTGTGCTTTACACATGTAAAAAATATAAATTTTAAATGGGAAACCATTAAGTATCCTCTAAATATACAGTGGTCACTTTTCAGGCCTTTCTTTACATCAACAAGTGACTCAAGCTGCAAGTTAGCTGTGTCATAACAATATACTATAGTGATTAATGATCATACATACATTACGATACTGAGATATAAAACAAAGCCTACCAGGTCAGACATCCAAACGATAAACCCAACATTAAACTTTGTCATACAATTCCTTTGACTAACAAAAGCTCTGCAACAATTTGAAAAAAATTTGGTCCTGTCTAGACATTACATTCAATGTGTATATATTGTGTGTAAACATGAAGTTGGTCAATAAATGCATGTGATAAACTAAAGCATGAAAGACAGCATCAAATTCTGTCTGGGAACATTTACCACACTCACTACATTTTTAAACAAATTTTACTTACCTTAAGTCAGGTTTTTTTTCTTTAACTTTTCTATGTAACATGTTCATCCCTGAAATGAAATAAACATTTGTATAATACAAAATTTAATAAAGTACATTGTGCTGGTGTCATGCGCATGCATAACTATATACCCAGTTACTGCTGTTGTAAATTGATTTCATCAACATTGCCAAATTGGTACATAAAAATATATGTATATCCAGGTACTGAATTACATAAGCTGCATAGCCAATTTTAACCTTTTTTTTATTTGATCTACATATTAAATGCACCGGAATATAAGCTGCACCCTTATGATGTGGTAACCTTTATGTTAACCAAAGTTTGTTAATATAACAGACAACAAATGAAAGGCAATTTATCAATCCAGATCATCAGCAAAACATTTAACAAAGTTTGCAAATGAATTATACACAGATTATCCTTTATTTTATTGATGTATTTCAAAAAACGTAAAATATCAATTATGGAACTCGCTTGGCTAGGGAGCTTTCAAAGATTGTCAACATACAGATATAGGGCCTGATAATAAGAGACTAAACTCAGGATCTCTGGCTTACTAAACACTCTACTGAATGAGCTATAGAAAAATTCTCCCTTGCCATGTTGGTAAGTGATAATCCAGTAGAGCAACACGATAAAACATTATCGCTGTAAAGTTGACACTTTGAAGCAACACATTCTGCAATCATTACATATCCACAATTGTAAGCGCCTTAAGTGTAATGGTTTACAGAGTGAAAATGAGACACTATACCGTATACAATTATAACTTGTATGACAACTAACGTATTGTAATCATCTCTTTTCAATCATCACTGTGTACAATTCTATTCTGAAATTACTTGGCGTTGTATAATTATGAATTAGTTGTATTGGTCATGGATGTAGGAGGTGTAAAGGCAGCGATCTCAATTAACTAATACTATACATGGTTCGTACAGTAGATCAGGTCTACCATACAGTGTATCGAGTGATAAAGCAGATTTGTTTGTTGTTGTTTTTTCACAATACATAAGCGATGAATTAGTTGTTACTAGTGTTATTTCCACTTTTCAGTAGTAATAGCTATGATCGCTAGTGACTGCGTAAAAGATATATAAAGATACATAAAGTCACTGCAATTTTTTCTAACCGAAAGTACCGAAAATGACTCAACGTGCTACAAGGTGTTGTCAACTTTTATCCATGTCTGATGTGTATGGACGATGTTCCTGTGAGAACTCTACTGACATATCTTACGAAAATGTTAGGTGTCAATATAAACAAGATCCGAACATCGATTAATTAGCCTTGACAACTTCTTACTCACCAGCTAATCAATCATGATTTCCAGCTCAGCTTTCAAAACGACACCTGGAGATTAAAGGGACATCACTCTATTCAACACTAAACACTACAGGTCCCACAGCACTAATAACCGAAGACGTACCGACTTCCGACAGTTTGTCTGTGCGAGTATGCGCGCGTGTGAGTGTGTTTATTGTGTGTGTGTGTGCGTGTGGTGGTAGTGGTGGTGTTGGTGTGTGTGTTTGTTTGGTTTTTTAATCACATAATAATGTCCGTTCTGTTCATTTTATACATTTCTTAACGTTTGTATAATACCTGAATAACTTCAATTATGTTTTTCGAAATTTCAAAAAATAATTGTTCTCATTAAAAATGAAATAATGTTGTACGAAAAGACAGCATGTTTTTTCTATCTTTTTTACTCCATTTTTCAAACGATTGCGTGCCCCAGTGTTGTAGTGATTTGCAGATGATGGACCGTAACAAATCAAGAACTTGAAGGGAACATCGACTATCACCATTATCCGTGCCATTCGGAGTATAATACTGTTGATATTCACATTATGTAAACATGCCACCATTTACAATCTTTGCCGAACCGTCGCATTTTCCCATTCCTACTACACGTGCGCATTTGAGAATGTAGATTCTCACGTGTGTTTTATTTTCTGTTTTTCGTGACGGCCTCGCGAACTTCGTATTTTCAAACATCGATTTGTATTTTAAGTGGGTCCCATCTTTATTACGTTGTTTTGATATATCCACAAAACTTGTATTAATAGGGATTACTTACCAGCTTAAGTATACTTTAATATTATCTTTACAATTACCTTGTGGAATTTTTCTCAGATAAGATACAGTAGAACTATGCAAAATATCCATCAAACTGTATCATACAGCTGTTTTGTCCTTCTAGGACTCGTCGTTGATGCTGTATCATACAGCTGTTTTGTCCTTCTAGGACTCATCAATGATGCTAAGAACATAAAGTGTTGAAACCTAGATGACGACTAAAAAAGAATCAAAACTGATCAAACGAAATGTCACAAAAATGATAGGCAGTTGCACTAACCACAAGTCAACAAATGATACGGTTTTCAGTTATTTCAAGAGAATGAAAAGTACATGTTTACACGAATAACATTGCAACCATTCAAATTAATTAAAACGTGGCATGTAGGTTACAGCAAACCCCGGAACTAAAGTCTCGGAACAATCTAAAGGTTACAGCTAACCCCGAGTCTAAAGTTTAGGAGCAATCTAAAGGTTACAGCAAACCCGGGAACTAAAGTCCAGGAGAAATCTAAAGGTTACAGCAAACCCCGGAACTAAAGTCTCGGAACAATCTAAAGGTTACAACAATCCCCGGGACTAAGGTCTAGGAGAAATCTTAATGTTACAGCACATCGGGACTAAAATCTAGGAGCAATCTAAAGGTTACAGCAAACCCCGGGACTAAAGTCTAGAAGCAATCTAAAGGTTACAGCAAACCCCGAGACTGAAGTCTATGAGCAATCTAAAGGTTACAGCAAACCCCGGAACTAAAGTCTTGGAGCAATTACAAAAAACAGAATCTTACATTCGTTTCTATTTCATTTTAGATTGATGAAACTCGTCAAGAACTTTTCATTTCTCCCCGGCAAAATATTTGGGCTTTTTTCTTGGTAGAGCAATAAGCCCAGCAAATAAACAAAGCAAACAATAACGAAAGATCAACATGTAAACAAGGAAGTAAATACTATGATTTCGTCCAAGCTAACTTACCACCAAATTCTCAATTCAGAAATACCTCTGTCATTTCTTATGGATACTCTAAGCCAAATGTTTCCAAGAATTTTGCCGTAAAAACTCAACTTTTAGATGAAATAAAATGAACTATTAATCCAGCATGCTCTTGACCAGTTGGATACGTAGTTAATGCAGGTCAATGCATTATCCAAAATGTAAGGTACGACAGCTCTCATCAAAGGTAATGCATTAACCAAAATGCAAGGTACGAGAGCTCTAATCAAAGGTAATGCATTAACCAAAATGCAAGGTACGAGAGCTCTCATCAAAGGTAATGCATTATCCAAAATGCAAGGTACGAGAGCTCTCATTAACGGTAACGCATTAACCAAATGATTTTATTGAATATCGTGATTATTTAGAGAGAGGTATGATTTATTGACTATCGTGATTATTTAGAGAGAGGTATGATTTTACTGACTATCGTGATTATTTAGAGAGAGGTATGATTTACTGACTGTCGTGATTATTTAGAGAGAGATATGATTTATTGACTGTCGTGATTATTTAGAGAGAGGTATGATTTTACTGACTGTCGTGAATATTTAGAGAGAGGTATGATTTATTGGCTGTTGTGATTATTTAGAGAGAGGTATGATTTACTGGCTGTCGTTATTATTTAGAGAGAGGTATGATTTATTGGCTGTTGTGATTATTTAGAGAGAGGTATGATTTACTGACTGTCGTTATTATTTAGACAGAGATATGATTTATTGACTGTTGTGATTATTTAGAGAGAGGTATGATTTATTGACCGTCGTGATTATTTAGAGAGAGGTATGATTTTACTGACTGTCGTGAATATTTAGAGAGAGGTATGATTTATTGGCTGTTGTGATTATTTAGAGAGAGGTATGATTTACTGACTGTCGTTATTATTTAGAGAGAGGTATGATTTATTGACCGTCGTGATTATTTAGAGAGAGGTATGATTTATTGACTGTCGTGATTATCTAGAGAGAGGTATGATTTATTGACTGTCGTGATTATTTAGAGAGAGGTATGATTTTACTGACTGTCGTTATTATTTAGAGAGAGATATGATTTTACTGACTGTCGTTATTATTTAGAGAGAGGTATGATTTATTGACTGTCGTGATTATTTAGAGAGAGATATGATTTTACTGACTGTCGTGATTATTTAGAGAGAGGTATGATTTTACTGACTGTCGTTATTATTTAGAGAGAGATATGATTTTACTGACTGTCGTGATTATTCAGAGAGAGGTATGATTTTACTGACTGTCGTGATTATTCAGAGAGAGGTATGATTTACTGACTGTCGTGATTATTTAGAGAGAGGTATGATTTTACTGACTGTCGTGATTATTTAGAGAGAGGTATGATTTTACTGACTGTCGTGATTATTTAGAGAGAGGTATGATTGATTGACTGTCGTGATTATTTAGAGAGAGGTATGATTTACTGATTATTTAATGAGAGGTATGATTTTACTGACTGTCGTGATTATTCAGAGAGAGGTATGATTTACTGACTGTCGTGATTATTCAGAGAGAGGTATGATTTACTGACTGTTGTGATTATTTAGAGAGAGGTATGATTTACTGATTATTTAATGAGAGGTATGATTTTACTGACTGTTGTGATTATTTAGAGAGAGGTATGATTTACTGACTGTTGTGATTATTTAGAGAGAGGTATGATTTATTGACTGTTGTGATTATTTAGAGAGAGATATGATTTACTGACTGTCGTGATTATTTAGAGAGAGGTATGATTTACTGGCTATTGTGATTATTTAGAGAGAGGTATGATTTACTGGCTGTTGTGATTATTTAGAGAGAGGTATGATTTACTGGCTGTTGTGATTATTTAGAGAGAGGTATGATTTTACTGACTGTCGTGATTATTTAGAGAGAGGTATGATTTACTGACTGTCGTGATTATTTAGAGAGAGGTATGATTTTACTGACTGTCGTGATTATTTAGAGAGAGATATGATTTATTGACTGTTGTGATTATTTAGAGAGAGGTATGATTTTACTGACTGTCGTGATTATTTAGAGAGAGGTATGATTTACTGACTGTCGTGATTATTTAGAGAGAGGTATGATTTACTGGCTGTTGTGATTATTTAGAGAGAGGTATGATTTTACTGACTGTCGTGATTATTTAGTTAGTTTGTTAGTTTGCCCGATTTTTCCGTTATTGTATACCTTGTTCTCATTTGAGACATGACATTACTTACTTGGATTGACCAAGATTTACATGTCGGGTGTCGTCGATGAAACATAAGCCGCTTATTCTTCCAGAACACCTTTGTACTATCCCAGGAGTCTCCGTGTTAATGTTTCTTTTGTTCATATCTTGCCCTAGTTGTATGGGATTTGAGTTTGTATTATAATTATGTTGCCATGTTGGTATTTTCTTGATTTTTTTTTCAACGGTCTACCCTTGGAAAATGGGCTCTCTTCTAGTGTCTACGACTAGCCGGTTCCGTTTCTCGTTTTATAGACATTTGAATAATAGTCGACTTCGCACCCACCGACCAGTAAAACGCCCTCTGTTGATTAGAAGGTGCAAACAAGCGAGTCAGCAATGGGGTATGACATCCTGCGTCATGGAAGGTCTTATAAAACTTCGTTGTTATAAAGTCCAACAGAGGACAGGGTCCGTTTTCGAAGACCAACAAACAAGACATAGCACCAGAATCACAGTTTAAGCACGACGTTATTTGGTGGTGGTAGTGGTGGTGGCGGTGGTGGTGGTGGATGTGGTGGTGGGGGTGGCGGCTATGGCTATGAAAGTGGTGGTGGTAGTGGTGTTAGTGATGGCGGTGGCGGTGGTGATGGTGGTGGTGTTGGTGATAGTGGTGGTTGTGGTGGTAGTGGTGGTGGTGGTGGTGGTGGTGGTTGTAATGGTGGCGGGAGCATGCTATGTCTATACAAGACCTTTCCAAACTTAGTACATGCGGAATACAATACATATTCTGCAGAACATTATATGGGGTAAAGTAGGTAAGGGGAGGTAACTCCAAGTTGTTATGGCTATAGATTACCTATCAGGTTAATGTAGTTGACGTATATGCTTTGAACATTTTATCATACTTATGCAAATGCTACAAATTTGTTGATAGTTTATCACATCTGAATCCTTTGATACAGATCCTGAAATCCTTGTGCATACACACCTTGACAAGCGATCTATACGTTCGATATGCATAACAATTTGTGACAAATTTGTATATAATTGTCTGGTTAATTAAGATTTAGTTTTTTTAGTTTTCGTTTTTATGTAAATTGGATTTGGTCCTCTTAACACAATATATAAAAAGGCAATTACACACATATATAATTAACATAACAGTAAATACGACATAATGTGCATGTGGGGAGCTTTTCCGCCGGTTGGTGACTACTAAGTAAGGTTATGCAGATTGCTGGTTTAGCTATTCAAATTATATCATATGAAATGGTTCGCTTTGTTGACACGTCTTGGATAGGTTACAATTAGAAGCAGCCAGGTTGTAACTGGCCTATCCTCCCTGTTGCCTCTTGGGAGACGCTTTACTTTGAAACTGGTTGGGTTCCGTTAAAATCTAGAAGAGAACAGTGTAAACTTTTTACAAGATACTTAATCGATTAGTACGAGAGTATCTTTGTATTTTTTTCCTTTTAGAAGAAGCGATCTTCATCGTAATTTTCGTAATCCAGATAACTATTAGATACCACGCTGTAGATTAGATATTCTTAAAAATCTTTTATCCCTTCTTCAATTAATTTATGGAAGAACTCGATGATTCTGTAAAAAGTGCCCCATAAATTTTTACATTCAATACCAAAATATCAGCGGTACTACGAGTTTTACCAAATTATCTTACCGTTGGTAACCGATACTTCTCAGTTCTTTTAGCACAAATTAGACAAAAATGTGGTGGTCTTAAACGTGATTTATTCCGCGTAGGTATATGTGTTTCACATGAATGTCAGCGTGGTGATGGTAATGAAGATGTCCCCCCAACTGGATATTCCCATATGGAGAGATGTTGGTCTTCCTTTTGAAACAAATAGTAATATAGTACTCGCTGTACAGTCATTTATAAAATCAAGTTCGAGGTTTTATACTAAAAAGTGGACAGCTACTGCAACCAAAGACCCCACCCATCCGCATCCCCCTGTCCCCTTCTTTCACCTCCCTTCCCACGCTTTCTTTCTCGTCTTACTTGTTCGTGTTATTTAGTAGTGTGTATTCATGTTGAACCTGTTTGTTACATACAATATCTTTAGGTATGTTTTGTGTTGTCAGGGGAGGGCCTAGTAAGTTGTCAGAACTTGTGCCCAAACCCTTTGATTGTGTCAGGAGAGGGCCTGGTAAGTTGTCAGAACTTGTGTCCAACCAATTTGATTGTGTCAGGAGAGGGCCTAGTAAGTTGTCAGAACTTGTGTCCAACCAATTTGATTGTGTCAGGAGAGGACCTAGTAAGTTGTCAGAACTTGTGTCCAACCAATTTGATTGTGTCAGGGGAGGACCTAGTAAGTTATCAGAACTTGTGTCCAACCAATTTGATTGTGTCAGGGGAGGACCTAGTAAGTTGTCAGAACTTGTGCCCAACCCCTTTGATTGTGTCAGGAGAGGGCCTAGTAAGTTGTCAGAAATTGTGTCCAACCAATTTGATTGTGTCAGGAGAGGGCCTAGTAAATTGTCAGAACTTGTGTCCAACCAATTTGATTGTGTCAGGAGATGGGCCTAGTAAGTTGTCAGAACTTGTGTCCAACCAATTTGATTGTGTCAGGAGATGGGCCTAGTAAGTTGTCAGAGCTTGTGTCCAACCAATTTGATTGTGTCAGGGGAGGACCTAGTAAGTTGTCAGAACTTGTGTCCAACCAATTTGATTGTGTCAGGAGAGGGCCGAGTAAGTTGTCAGAACTTGTGTCCAACCAATTTGATTGTGTCAGGGGAGGACCTAGTAAGTTGTCAGAACTTGTGCCCAACCCCTTTGATTGTGTCAGGAGAGGGCCTAGTAAGTTGTCAGAACTTGTGTCCAACCAATTTGAGTGTGTCAGGAGAGGGCCTAGTAAATTGTCAGAACTTGTGTCCAACCAATTTGAGTGTGTCAGGAGAGGGCCTAGTAAGTTGTCAGAACTTGTGTCCAACCAATTTGATTGTGTCAGGAGAGGACCTAGTAAGTTGTCAGAACTTGTGTCCAACCAATTTGATTGTGTCAGGGGAGGATCTAGTAAGTTATCAGAACTTGTGTCCAACCAATTTGATTGTGTCAGGGGAGGACCTAGTAAGTTGTCAGAACTTGTGCCCAACCCCTTTGATTGTGTCAGGAGAGGGCCTAGTAAGTTGTCAGAAATTGTGTCCAACCAATTTGATTGTGTCAGGAGAGGGCCTAGTAAGTTGTCAGAACTTGTGTCCAACCAATTTGATTGTGTCAGGAGATGGGCCTAGTAAGTTGTCAGAACTTGTGTCCAACCAATTTGATTGTGTCAGGAGATGGGCCTAGTAAGTTGTCAGAGCTTGTGTCCAACCAATTTGATTGTGTCAGGAGAGGGACTGGTAAGTTGTCAGAACTTGTGTCCAACCAATTTGATTGTGTCAGGAGATGGGCCTAGTAAGTTGTCAGAACTTGTGTCCATCCAATTTGATTGTGTCAGGGGAGGACCTAGTAAGTTGTCAGAACTTGTGTCAAACCAATTTGATTGTGTCAGGGGAGGACCTAGTAAGTTGTCAGAACTTGTGCCCAACCCCTTTGATTGTGTCAGGAGAGGGCCTAGTAAGTTATCAGAACTTGTGTCGAACCAATTTGATTGTGTCAGGAGATGGGCCTAGTAAGTTGTCAGAACTTGTGTCCAACCAATTTGAGTGTGTCAGGAGACGGCCTGGTAAGTTGGCAGAACTTATGTCCAACCAATTTGATTGTGTCAGGAGAGGGACTGGTAAGTTGTCAGAACTTGTGTCCAACCAATTTGATTGTGTCAGGAGATGGGCCTAGTAAGTTGTCAGAACTTGTGTCCATCCAATTTGATTGTGTCAGGGGAGGACCTAGTAAGTTGTCAGAACTTGTGTCAAACCAATTTGATTGTGTCAGGGGAGGACCTAGTAAGTTGTCAGAACTTGTGCCCAACCCCTTTGATTGTGTCAGGAGAGGGCCTAGTAAGTTATCAGAACTTGTGTCCAACCAATTTGATTGTGTCAGGGGAGGACCTAGTAAGTTGTCAGAACTTGTGTCCAACCAATTTGATTGTGTCAGGAGATGGGCCTAATAAGTTGCCCAACCCCTTTGATTCCTTTCTGAGTCAATAAAATATGTCACGCACAAATTTTACACACACAAAGGCTTGGTAACTTGTTATCAATACCGACTGTATTCGTAAGTTGGTCAATTAGACTGTACAAATCATGTGCTGGTCATTAAAACTCATATTTAAATACTAATTCGATCAAAAGGCAACATGCGTCATTTCATCATGTAATTGATATTTTTGAAAAGATATTGAACAATGTCCCCTGAGTGGTAGAAATATTTTCTAGTCTGCTGTATATGTGTATATATATATCAAGTCGATTTTCTGTAAACACCAGGATGTGAAGTACATGTATAAATATCGCTACAGTTATCTCGGTCAGATGGAAGTTTTCAGAAAACCTACCTTGAAGGTCGTATTCGTAGTTTTTTAGACTTTAAAATATTCTTATCTCACTGCATGCTATCATAAGAGGGTCAAACCGTGTATTTGTTTTGTGTAGTGGTTGTTGTGGCGCTTCAGGCGACAATTTTTTTCCACGTATTTTTCGGGTTTCGCCTTCGATTCAGACAACGGGGTAATTGAAAACACCAAAACAATTTTTTCTCCACTCTAAACGGAAACTTCCATAAAAGAATTTCCTTTTGCTGTTTCAATATATTTTTTAACATTGTAATGATCTTTAATTGAATTAATAAGCACATTAATGTTAAGAAAACCGTTTAAACATCTGGTTTTATAAATATGATATTTAATAATGATATTGACCTCATTGTCAATTTTGTTAACCTTACCTTTAAGTGTCCAGTATCCAAATAGAAAAGATTCTTTGTTGATAGTAAAAGGTATAAGGAGGGCTTCAAGTAGTGTTTCTAAACTCTGTAGAAAATTTTGCACGTTTTCACATTCCCAAAGGATATGGGTTATAGTTTCTGTTTCAGATTTACAGAAAGTACATATTGGACTAGTGACTATTTTTGCCTTGAAGAGTATCGAATTTGTTGCTAAAATATTATGTAAGATTCTATACTGAAACCACTGAAGTTTTGAATAATTAGTAATTTTGAAAGGTAAAGAGAAAATATTTGCCCATGTTGATTCCTCGAAATCAAATTGTTCAGACCATTTTTTCTTACCAGTAGGAATTGTTTTTGGATAGAGCAGTATATACGTTTTTAGTGTCTTTACATCTGTTGAGAAATAATTCTATGTTAGGAGGAAGGTAAGGTAAAGTCAAATGAGTGCCATTTATCTTCTGTAGATTATAATTTTTTCGTATACAGTTAACAATCCCCTGGAACTTCAGGAAATTAGTTCGAATACCATATAACTGTGTAAATTCAGTAAAGGGATAGAAGGAAAGTGAGCTTGAGTCTTTAAACATATCATTTATCACTCCAACACCCTTAGAAAACCAGTCCTTATAAAAAACAGAAGTTCCACTAAAAGCTTTCGGTTGTACCATAAGGGGGTTTTAAGGAGTGACACTTGTTCATATTTTACACTACAATTAGAATTCAATAACTTTTCCCACGCTTTAAAAACATCACACCAAAACTTATTTTTACAGCTTTTTTGACACATTCTTATATAATCACTGCCATAACTAACACCTTTTTCAACGTCTATCCAGCTAGTTAAAAATGTTTTCCACCTGTTTGTTTTTACACTGGTAAAATATCTCTTAAGCCATCCTAGTTTAAGTGCATCAATAAAGGGCTGAATGTTAACCATCTTCAACCCCCCTTCATCGTAATCTTTAGTTAAAACATTCCTTTTTACTTTATCTATTTTGCCACTCCAAAGGAAGTTATAAAGAGTTGTATTTAACTGGTTAATAAAAGCAGAACTGGGATTTGGGAGGGTAATGAATAAGTGGTTGAACTGTGATATTAAAATGGACTTGATTATATGTTTCTTCTACTCCAAGTCTTAATAAGAGACTTAAGTTTAACCAGCTTTTTGTCATAACTCAGTTTAGGCGTTTCATGCAAATTCACACTAAAATCTACTCCTACCAATATAAATTTATCCCTCCCCACTGTAAATCTAAATCAGGTAAAAATGTATCATTACTATATTTCTTACTCCCAATCCATATTACTTGTGTTTTACTTGTATTAATTTTCAAACCAGAGATCTGGGCGAATAAATTTAGTTCAGAAATTGATTTTCGCAAAGACTTTTCAGACCCATCAAGTATTAGAGAAGTGTCATCAGCATATTGAGAAAGAAGTAATGGGAAATTATTAACATCTATACCTGTTATATTGTTATTATTTCTTAATCTTATTGCTAAAATTTCTGTGCATAATATAAAAATATACCGTGCGATCGGGTCACCTTGTCGACAACCGCGTTTGACATTGAAAAATTTTGAAAGATTCCCACCCTGATTAATTGGTGAGGAAACATTATTATGAAAAGTTTTCAAAAAACATCAAGTGTTTTGTCTATATAATCCCATGCAACAGAATCAAATGCTTTCTCAAAGTCTATCATTAAAAGCATTCCTGGTATATCATTTTCTTCTGTGAAATTCATTATGTCATAGATAAGTCTGGGGTTTTCTCCTATGTAACGTCCTGCTAAAAAACTTGTCTGAACATTATCGATAAGTTTATTTAAGACTGTTTTAATCTATTTGCTATTGCCCCTGAAGCTATTTTATATACAATATTCAGAGGTGATATAGGTCGCCAA
Source organism: Ylistrum balloti (assembly GCF_031769215.1). Taxonomy (NCBI): domain Eukaryota; kingdom Metazoa; phylum Mollusca; class Bivalvia; order Pectinida; family Pectinidae; genus Ylistrum; species Ylistrum balloti. Next base: position 108,301 of record NW_026782788.1, on the reverse strand, counting down.
TTCTTAATGAAATGTCTAGGCTTATTTCCCTTTGGTATACAAGTTATAACCCCCTGTCTTTGTGTTATAGAAAGCTCATTATTATTATATCCAAAATTCAAGGATCTGACAACAAAGGTACCTATCTGTTTCCAGAAACATTTTAAAAAAGTCAGCAGTAAAACTATCTGATCCTGGACTTTTATTGTCAAAGTCTGTTGTCACCATTATGTTTATTACATCCCTCAGAGGTTTCTGAGAAAGGAAGGTCTCCATAGCTTAACCTCTTTCCTTCCAAATTTTATAAGTGTTTTGACCTCCGAGATCGGCAGATACCAAAATTCTCCATTTCATCCTAACAAATGATTGTAAAGCATAAACTTCACTGTTTTACACTGGAAATGGATAATCTTGGTGTCAAATTAAAGGAAATTAAGAGCTTTATCATGTCACATGTTTAAGGGGCTAGAAGGTCAAGGTCAAGGTCAAGCGGCAAAAGGGAAAACGTCGACCTTTCTTGGTTTAACTGTGATTTCTTTATGATGATCATTGGCAAGCATGATTCATCCTTTTGAGAGATGGATACTGCTCACATTTCATCATTTGGTATTAAAACTTCTTTTATGACTCTCAAATTGTTGCTTCAAAAACAAAAGTGACACATCTCCTTTAATTCTGGGGATTCCCAAAATTGGAGGGATGAAGTGTAGATACAGATACTGAATGGGTGGGGCCTGTAAACACTCTGGAGGAATGAAGTGTAAATACAGGTACCGAATAGGTGGGGCATGTAAACACTCTGGAGGAATGAAGTGTAAATACAGGTACCGAATAGATGGGGCATGTAAACACTCTTGAGGGATAAAGTGTAAATACAGGTACCGAATAGGTGGGCATATAATCACTCTGGAGGGATAAAGTGTAAATACAGGTACCGAATAGGTGGGGCATGTAAACACCGTAGAGTGACACATGTTCCCGTTAACACTATAGAGTGACACATGTTCCCGTTAACACGGTAGAGTGACACATGTTCCCGTTAACACTATAGAGTGACACATGTTCCCGTTAACATGGTAGAGTGACACATTTTCCCGTTAACACTATAGAGTGACACATGTTCTCGTTAACACTATAGAGTGACACATGTTCCCGTTAACACGGTATAGTGACACATGTTCCAGTTAAGACTATAGAGTGACACATGTTCCCGTTAACACCATAGAGTGACACATGTTCCCGTTAACACGGTATAGTGACACATGTTCCCGTTAACACGGTATAGTGACACATGTTCTCGTTAACACTATAGAGTGACACATGTTCCCGTTAACACTATAGAGTGACACATGTTCTCGTTAACACGGTAGAGTGACACATGTTCCCGTTAACACTATAGAGTGACACATGTTCTCGTTAACACGGTAGAGTGACACATGTTCCCGTTAACACTATAGAGTGACACATGTTCTCGTTAACACGGTAGAGAGACATATGTTCCCGTTAACACTATAGAGTGACACATGTTCCCGTTAACACGGTAGAGTGACACATGTTCCCGTTAACACTATAGAGTGACACATGTTCTCGTTAACACGGTAGAGTGACACATGTTCCCGTTAACACTATAGAGTGACACATGTTCCCGTTAACACGGTAGAGTGACACATGTTCTCGTTAACACGGTATAGTGACACATGTTCCCGTTAACACGGTAGAGTGACACATGTTCTCGTTAACACGGTAGAGTGACACATGTTCCCGTTAACACTATAGAGTGACACATGTTCTCGTTAACACGGTAGAGTGACACATGTTCCCGTTAACACTATAGAGTGACACATGTTCCCGTTAACACGGTAGAGTGACACATGTTCTCGTTAACACGGTATAGTGACACATGTTCCCGTTAACACGGTAGAGTGACACATGTTCTCGTTAACACGGTAGAGTGACACATGTTCCCGTTAACACTATAGAGTGACACATGTTCTCGTTAACACGGTAGAGTGACACATGTTCCCGTTAACACTATAGAGTGACACATGTTCTCGTTAATACGATAGAGTGACACATGTTCCCGTTAACACTATAGAGTGACACATGTTCTCGTTAACACGGTAGAGTGACACATGTTCCCGTTAACACTATAGAGTGACACATGTTCTCGTTAATACGATAGAGTGACACATGTTCCCGTTAACACTATAGAGTGACACATGTTCTCGTTAACACGGTAGAGTGACACATGTTCCCGTTAACACTATAGAGTGACACATGTTCCCGTTAACACGGTATAGTGACACATGTTCTCGTTAACACGGTAGAGTGACACATGTTCCCGTTAACACTATAGAGTGACACATGTTCTCGTTAACACGGTAGAGAGACATATGTTCCCGTTAACACCAGAGAGTGACAGGAAATCCTGTAAATTCACCTTTATTTTTGCTCTCCTGGTAGGATGTGACCCGATTTGCTTCCATTTTGAAGGCGGCTCTGTTTTATTTATCATAATAAGCTTAGGTGTACGTTCCATCAACACAATGGACATTATAATCTCCTGATTGGTAACATCTTTAAATAAATATTGTGTTAATGGTTTGTTTTAAAAAAAATGTTTTGGCAACGGCTTTTGGTAATCTAAACCATTGGAATAGGACTTGCCGGCCTGACCACGGTACAGTTTCACAATTACATACATTTCTTATTATTATCGATATTGAGTCACGTGTTTGAAATGAATTCTGGAAATTTCCAGTACGCTGTTGTCCACGCATGCACAGATTACACATTTTTTATATTATCGATATTGAGTCATGTGTTTGAAATGCTAACTAGCGTGACCATGAACGATCGTTTCGTTGAACCGAAAATGAAAATAAATTCTGGAAATTTCCAGTACGCTGTTGTCCACGCATGCGCAGATTACACATCAGGTAGTTAGACGCAACACATAATTCTCACAAGCTCTTCTGCAGCTCACCCAGGTAAGTGTACTTGAGAATAGCTAAGATTTTTCAGTTTGTTATAAACTAGATTAGGAATTATTTCTCTCCTGAGTTTGGAACTTTGGAAATACCTCAGGCATTTGAGTTAGCCTGTGTTTTTTTCCACTGTATATTCTGTTTGACAGTATAGGCACTATTCTTTCTAAAGTTTTTTTAGACCGACAGTCAGTGAGAAGATGTCTTCAAGGCAGTACAGGACAGAGTTAAACGATAATGTCTGCTGCCAATTATTTTCTTCAACATGAAAACATCCTCTGAACATTTCTTAAACGCAATGCATTTGATTTTCCATTGGTTTAAACTTTTTAGATTCGTGCTAAATGCATGCTCGTATCGCAATCATGGTAAGTTTGCAAATAAAGTTTTCTTTCATACCAGCAAGAAACTAAAATCTATTCCAATCAAAGCTTATAATTAATTTCTCAATTATTTGTTTCAAGAACTTGTGTGACATGACATGGCGTTATTGACAGCTAATTCGCGAAAAGTTCAGTCATTTAAAATTCATTCATGCTTGAGTCAATCACATTCCAAAGGGAAATGAGTAATATTGGATAGTGGGCAATTAATTTGTGTACATCTTTAGTCGGAAAGAGTGTTGTTGGGCTAAAAGCAGCAGCAATTTGTGATATCGATAAGTGAGAGAAGATTCTTATACAACAGATTAATATGGCGCTGATGTTTCATAAATGTCCATCAAATTGATCACTTAAATATAAAAAACAAAGGTATCACCAAGATTGGAATCCTGTAATTGTAAGTTAAGTACTTATAAGCAGGCGACATTCTGTTCTGGTGGTACTTCATTCAGCCGGGTGTACATTTTAAGATATCAAATGGGCGGATCGGGATTTGTACATTTTAAGATTTTTAAACTTTTTATGTTGTTGTCCGTGTTTCTTGTTTGCTTTATTGAATGACACTGTGTAATAATAAACAAAAATTCTATAATGAAAAAAGAGCCCCTACAAACCCGTCGCAAGGCGGCGAATTGACACTGACTTCAATCATTATCAAGTGGGCGGATCGGGATTGTATTTCATCCAAACACGAAAAGAAAAAAAAATCTTGACAAATCAGAGAAAAGAATTTTGCGTAGACGTATTTTCCATATCAAATATGGAATCTGAAGTTTCTCGTTGGTCATGCTTCGTCGAGTTGTTCACTGGCTAGCGTTCCGGAATCAAGTTACAATATCACTAAAGTTGAAGGCGTTTCTTCATATCAAGCCGACCTTTGGACAGGCAAAGTATTAATTTTATAACAGGAGTATGCTTGTAGCTGTAGGAAATCGATTAACTTATTTTTTCCATGTGATATAGTCGATGTTTTTCGTACTGAAATATATGCACCTGATTTAAGTGTAGTTAGCCGATATTTTCAAGTTCTGATACAATATAAACACTCTCTAAATTAAACGACTACAACAGGATTAAAGTGTTGATGATATACAAAGGTATAATATATGTGTAGTGTTCGTCATAGCCGTCATTCCATCATAATTCGCTTTCTGCTTATCTAATCTTCGAAAACGAAAGATTCATTGAAATGAAATTTGGTGCGAAATTGTATAATAAGAAGATGAAAATTAAGTGCTTTATTTGGTTTCGAACAATTCTTTGTCGACAGTTGTGGTGTTTAACTCAGAAAGTTGATATTATCAGCTTCCTCACAGCTAGACGGTGATAAGTATCAATTTTCTCAGAGGTAGTCGGTGATAATGGACTGGAAGTTGACGTGTATAACGAGATGATGAAAGTTTAACTTTCATTCTGGTCTGGAAAGTCTGGAGGACTGCACTTTAATAACACTAAAATCTCTATACTTTGGTCTTCATGGAGACATTCGTGTCGCACCGACACATCTACTTTGTTCCCCATGGAGACATTGGTGTCGCACCGACACATCTACTTTGGTCCCCGTGGGGACACTCGTGTCGCACCGACACATCTTCTTTGTTCCCCGTGGGGACACTCGTGTCGCACCGACACATCTTCTTTGTTCCCCGTGGGGACACTCGTGTCGCACCGACACATCTTCTTTGTTCCCCGTGAGGACATTCGCGTCGCACCGACACATCTAATTTGGTCCCCGTGGGGACACTCGTGTCGCACCGACACATCTACTTTGTTCCCCGTGGGGACACTCGTGTCGCACCGACACATCTACTTTGGTCCCCGTGGCGACACTCGTGTCGCACCGACACATCTTCTTTGTGTCGCACCGACACATCTTCTTTGTTCCCCGTGGGGATACTCGTGTCGCACCCACACATCTACTTTGGTCCCCGTGGCAACACTCGCGTCGCACCGACACATCTAATTTGGTCCCCGTGGGGACACTCGTGTCGCACCGACACATCTTCTTTGTTCCCCGTGAGGACATTCGCGTCGCACCGACACATCTAATTTGGTCCCCGTGGGGACACTCGTGTCGCACCGACACATCTACTTTGTTCCCCGTGGGGACACTCGTGTCGCACCGACACATCTACTTTGTTCCCCGTGGGGACACTCGTGTCGCACCGACACATCTTCTTTGTTCCCCGTGGGGACACTCGTGTCGCACCGACACATCTACTTTGTTCCCCGTCGCACCGACACATCTACTTTGTTCCCCGTGGGACACATCTACTTTGTTCCCCGTGGGGACACTCGTGTCGCACCGACACATCTACTTTGTTCCCCGTGGGGACACTCGTGTCGCACCGACACATCTACTTTGTTCCCCGTGGGGACACTCGTGTCGCACCGACACATCTACTTTGGTCCCCGTGGGGACACTCGTGTCGCACCGACACATCTACTTTGTTCCCCGTGGGGACACTCGTGTCGCACCGACACATCTACTTTGTTCCCCGTGGGGACACTCGTGTCGCACCGACACATCTACTTTGTTCCCCGTGGGGACACTCGTGTCGCACCGACACATCTACTTTGTTCCCCGTGGGGACACTCGTGTCGCACCGACACATCTACTTTGTTCCCCGTGGGGACACTCGTGTCGCACCGACACATCTACTTTGTTCCCCGTGGGGACACTCGTGTCGCACCGACACATCGTGTCGCACCGACACATCTACTTTGTTCCCCGTGGGGACACTCGTGTCGCACCGACACATCTACTTTGTTCCCCGTGGGGACACTCGTGTCGCACCGACACATCTACTTTGTTCCCCGTGGGGACACTCGTGTCGCACCGACACATCTACTTTGTTCCCCGTGGGGACACTCGTGTCGCACCGACACATCTACTTTGTTCCCCGTGGGGACACTCGTGTCGCACCGACACATCTACTTTGTTCCCCGTCCCCGTGGGGACACTCGTGTCGCACCGACACATCTACTTTGTTCCCCGTGGGGACACTCGTGTCGCACCGACACATCTACTTTGTTCCCCGTGGGGACACTTGTGTCGCACCGACACATCTACTTTGGTACCCGTGGGGACACTCGTGTCGCACCGACACATCTACTTTGTTCCCCGTGGGGACACTCGTGTCGCACCGACACATCTACTTTGGTACCCGTGGGGACACTCGTGTCGCACCGACACATCTACTTTGTTCCCCGTGGGGACACTCGTGTCGCACCGACACATCTACTTTGTTCCCCGTGGGGACACTCGTGTCGCACCGACACATCTACTTTGGTCCCCGTGGCGACACTCGTGTCGCACCGACACATCTTCTTTGTTCCCCGTGGGGATACTCGTGTCGCACCCACACATCTACTTTGGTCCCCGTGGCAACACTCGCGTCGCACCGACACATCTAATTTGGTCCCCGTGGGGACACTCGTGTCGCACCGACACATCTACTTTGTTCCCCGTGGGGACACTCGTGTCGCACCGACACATCTACTTTGGTCCCCGTGGGGACACTCGTGTCGCACCGACACATCTACTTTGTTCCCCGTGGGGACACTCGTGTCGCACCGACACATCTACTTTGGTCCCCGTGGGGACACCGACACATCTAATTTGTCGCACCGACACATCTACTTTGTTCCCCGTGGGGACACTCGTGTCGCACCGACACATCTACTTTGTTCCCCGTGGGGACACTCGTGTCGCACCGACACATCTACTTTGTTCCCCGTGGGGACACTCGTGTCGCACCGACACATCTACTTTGTTCCCCGTGGGGACACTCGTGTCGCACCGACACATCTACTTTGTTCCCCGTGGGGACACTCGTGTCGCACCGACACATCTACTTTGTTCCCCGTGGGGACACTCGTGTCGCACCGACACATCTACTTTGTTCCCCGTGGGGACACTCGTGTCGCACCGACACATCTACTTTGTTCCCCGTGGGGACACTCGTGTCGCACCGACACATCTACTTTGTTCCCCGTGGGGACACTCGTGTCGCACCGACACATCTACTTTGTTCCCCGTGGGGACACTCGTGTCGCACCGACACATCTACTTTGTTCCCCGTGGGGACACTCGTGTCGCACCGACACATCTACTTTGTTCCCCGTGGGGACACTCGTGTCGCACCGACACATCTACTTTGTTCCCCGTGGGGACACTCGTGTCGCACCGACACATCTACTTTGGTCTCCGTGGGATAATATTACATGTACACTATGGATTTTTTTATAAACCAATTTCCATCATTCTGCAATACAATTTTTTTTAATCCAACAGGTCATTGAACACATCTGAGACCATCTGAGAACGTCACGATGTCTAGCAAAGCTGGTGGTGTTCCTACACAGAAGGACAATGACAACCACGCCAATCAATGTAACCCTAACAACCCGGAATACAAAGGCTATGACAGGCATTTCAAAGGGAACGCGACGGATGCTGATAACCATGCCGAACAGCTAAATCCAAACAACGAGAAGTACGTTCCACCAAAGAAATGAAAAGTCCGCCAGTGTATACAGTGTCATAACACTGTATATGACAGGGACTGATTCAAATATCACTTATATCTTCTGAAAATAAACCTTAACTAGAGATGAATTGCCTTCTTTTTATTCATTTGTTTCTAGACCAGAATGACACGTGGTAGTCGTGTCTTTGGTAGGCGAAGGACAACATAACTAAGAGAGGAAGTCTAGTCTGCCCTTAGTAACCATGTAACATTTGAATTATTTCCTTCATAACCGGAAGTCTCATTCTTATCAGATTTGGCCGCCAACATCGTAGCGAAACGGTAAATTTAGGGGTCAAGCTCCAAAAACAACCGAAAGTTTAAAAGCTCAAGAATCATATAGATTCGTTCGTTCACGAATATTGCATTTGGAGGAAATACATAAAAAATAACAGAAAACGTGGACATGTTTTACACAGACGGTCGATTACAAGCATGTTTGGTCACCACAATATTTGAGTTAAGATCGTTCAAATGTGGGGATATTGCAGACTGAATTTAGACTAGGGCAGTGTTTACTGTTTCTGTAGTGTTAACGAACAAAAGTGGAGATATTGCAGACTGAATTTAGACTAGGGCAGTGTTTACTGTTTCTGTAGTGTTAACGAACAAAAGTGGAGATATTGCAGACTGAATTTAGACTAGGGCAGTGTTTACTGTTTCTGTAGTGTTAACGAACTAAATGAGTTCATATTATATTGATATATGATGGTATTATAGCTACACGCTTAAAAAAAATTGGGGGAGGGGTTCTTATTCTTTTTGAAAAAATTCTTCAAGTAAATGATTGGGAATATAGGTACCTTAGAGGGTAGTTTCAAAAGTTAAAGATATACAAGACTCTTGGCCTTGAACCCTTGTCAGGTGAATATCAAGCCCTCTGTTCAATCTACTTTACTGTTTAGCATATATGTCAAAGCATTGCCAAGTTGTTAAATGAATGCATTTATACACAATTTTTGTGCTTAAAATATATCATATGACATTTTGATTCTTAAAGATGGTGATATTGAAAGTAACCCAGGCGCTGAAAATTCTTCTTCGTTTTCCGACTGAACAATATTTAACAATGATTATTTAGCACTAGTATACTACAAATACTTCTACAAAACATTGATTTAGTTTTTTATTGAATTTCACCAATGTGGTATTTTTACTGAGACTTGGCTAAGAAACATCAGGTGAACTTTTTATTTCTAAATGCCATAACCCATATGTAAAATCACGGTGAGAGAGGATTGGTGCAGGTATTGCCGCGTATGTTAACAAAAATATTACTGCCCTTCGACGTTCAGCATTTTGAAATAAGTAATCGGAATACAGTTGGATTTCGGTTGAATTGCAGACTTTTAACAGAATAATCACGTTAGAACTTTTTATAGACTACGAAACTCTGGAAATGAAATTCAGAACTTTATTTATCACTCCATTGATAATTAGAAATGTGATAGCGTTCTAATCACCGATGATTTTAATGAAAATCTGTTAGCTATTCACCCTCATCGTTTTATCGATATAAGGTATAGATATAATTGGATCAGTTTACAGTCCACTCGTCATCTCTTTTAGACTTCAGTTGTATTAAGACAGTTGTAGTTGATAAATCTTGATACCCATGTCCCATTAACTCATCTTGAATGTCAACACATCGAGTATAAATATTGAAAGGCACATTTCGCGATCTAAGAATGGCGATTATAAAATATTTCGTGATAGCTTGAATTATATTGACTGGACTGGTCCACTAGAAAACTATTGATTGATTTTTTTATATAAATTTAGAAGTTGTATCCCTAATAAAACTGTTGTTATAAGACATAAAGTACCGGCATGGGTGCATGATGAAGTTAGAAAATGAATTAGGCTTCGGGAAAGATTACAGCGAAAAGCAAAAACGTATACACAATCCACATCATTGGCGGCGATTTAGACAGACAAGGTATACATGTACCGATGCCATTAGGAAAGCAAACAAGTGAAGACATTTTAAAGTTAACTGGTAAAATCGACACGAGATCGGTGGAAGTTGTTGTACACTTTTATAAGTTTCTTATATAATACTTAATGATAATCACTCTGGAGATGATAAACGATACGCAGATCTTTATAAAAAAATACTTTGTCAGTCAGTCTACCATTGATGACTCCAATAATACATTACCAGATAATTGCTCTTGAAAATAAACTTGAAAATATTGCTACTACTAAACAGGATGTTGAAGATGAGTCTCTTAGATATCTTTTAAGCTTATGTCCTGATAATATGAGGGAGGTGTTTGCAAAAGAAATTTCGCCATCTTGGATTTCGTTAAAACGAAATCAAAATGGCGGCCTTAGCAACCCCCAACTATAGGATCCCAAGTCACTCACTATCATCACCGGAGTGTGTGACGTCATCGTTTTTGTTTACTTACCATTTTTGTATCTTTTTAGCGATGACTTTTGTGCATTTTGAATGACGGATTGGTTTTTGACGACGTCATTAGGGTTTGGGGCTTTGGTAGAGTATGCAATTCGACTGACGAGTTAGTTTCGATGACGTCATTGATGTAGTTAGCTATAGTAAAGTATGTAATTCCACTGACGGGTTGGTTTTAACGACGTCATTGATGTATTTAGCTTTTGTAAAGTATGTAATTCGACTGACGGGTTGGTTTTAACGACGTCATTGATGTTTTAGGCTATAGTAAAGTATGTAATTCGAATAACGGGTTGGTTTTGATGACGTCATTATTATTATTATTATTATTATTATTATTATTTTTTTTTTTTACATTTTTCACTTAAGAAATTACATTGATATGATATTTCATCTCAAAACATGTAATGATGACGATAAAAGATCAAGGGTCACCAGGACCTAGTCGGTCGGTTGTTCTAGAGCTCCGGTGAAATTGATCTTTTTTGTATGTTTGCACGAGATAGTGGAACTTAATTTTCTGTCAACATCTAGTTAACATGTGCAATGTCTTGTATGTTGTTTAGTGGGTGGGGCATGGCCCAGAGAACGACATACACGTGTTCTCTCAACAACAATTTATTCAAAGATGGCGGATCCGGAATTATGGGTAATACATAAGGGGAAATAACTCCTGACTGTCAATAATAACTGACTATAGATAGCACAACAGTATTGCTACATAATGTTACATCTCCCTTCTTTAGAAATATAGAATAAACACTAATTTTCTAGAGTATCATGGTCTGGTCTCAGCTATAAAAAAATATATCTCCTCATACGATACACATAAAGTACTTAATATAACTTACCCATACATACCAATTAACTTACAGATTTTCTTCAGAGATAAAAAAGGTTCAAAATTATTTTATAATCTTTTAAATAAATCAGAATTGATTCCAACAGGCACCAAAAAATGGAACTCACTGTAAGGCGATATTGACCACTCATCATGGACTAGGTATCATAGAATCCCATTCCAGGTGACAAACAGTGCAAAACTTCAATGGTTTCAGTACAGAGTAACCCATTACATCTTGGTAACCAATTCTTTACTTTTCAAACTAGGACTAGTTATCTCCCCTCTCTGTGTTTTCTGTAATACTGAAACTGAGACAATTACCCATGTTCTATGGGAGTGCCAGGAAGTTCAAAACTTACTTCAGTGCTTTAAAACATTATTAGAAGCTTTATCAATCCCTTCCTCGGTAAACAAAAAATCGTTTATTTTTGGCTTTCTCTTTCAGAACTCTCTTCCCAGTAATCGTGTTGACAATGAAATTGTCATAATCATAAAACAGTACATTTATAGAATGAGATGTTTTTGACAACTCTTTAAATATAAATGTTCTTATAAATATAATTAAAGAAAACTATTCAATCCAGAAATATATTGTAAAAGGTAAAGAGGACAAAGAAAAACAAAAATTTGATAACGAATGGAAAAAATGGGAGAAATTACTTAACCTGTAGCCTTTTAAATTCCACAATTCAGTTTTAAATTTTTACTACTCATGATCTCTTGATGCCCCTGTCTTAGCCGAATATTTTAGAAGCACATATAAGTAGTTTCAAATAAGTAGTTTTTGCAATTGTACAACAAAAATATCATCATTTCTTGTCTTCAACATTCTACCTTCAGACCCCCCCCCCCCCCCCCCCCCTCTCTCTCTCTCTCTCTCTCTCTCTCTCTCTCTCTCTCTCTCTCTCTCTCTCTCTCTCTCTCTCTCTCTCTCTCTCCTAATGTGTGTGTGTGTGCATGCGTGGTTTATGGTGAGTGTGTGAGTGGGTGTATGTGTACATAATCAAAATATAATATTAAAAGTGTATACATGATGATGATGAGGATGACAATAATCAATGTTTGATGATGATGATGATGATGATGATGATGATCTTTGATCTATGATGATGATTGATCAAGCAGATGACGATGAAGTGACAATGATGATGATGTGATGATGATTGATGACGATGAAGATGATGCTGATGATGATGATGATGATGATGATGATGATGATGATGATTTTGACATCACCAGGTTTCACGATGATGATGGATGGTATTCATCTGTGTGATTGTGTGGGTATATGCCAGTGTGTGTTTTTTGTAATGTCATTCATGTTGAAAAATGTGCAAAAAAAAAAAATAATAAAAATTAAAAAAAAAAAACAAAAAGTGACACAATGAACTTCAATATAATGTTAAGCACAGTCACTGAAACAATGTTCTTATTCACTGAATAGTTGTCACCGTCTTTGCTGGCTTTCTGTAATGTCCATTCACTTAATCCTCAAATCACAATTCCAATCCTTAAGAGCACATACTTAATTATTGTTATTTGATTGCTATGTAAAGCTTGACCTGAATGAAATTAGAAATTAAATTTTCAAATTATGAATCCATGCGTTTGCCATTTCTAATTATAAGACAAGGAAAATTAGCAAACTTTCAAATTTTTTAACAAAACTTGTTAACAGGTATTTACAGTGATAATTTGATGTTTGGTTTAACCATTTTGCCTGAACGAGTGATATATGGCAAGTCTTCACCACTAAGATTAGGAGTGGAAAGGATGGGGGGTGTTATTGGAAGGGAATCAGGAGAGGGCTTGCTGCCTTTATTCGATGGCAGGGCATAATATAGTGGTGGGGCAGAATCTACTTCTTGGGTTGGAGGATCATCCAACACACATGACCTTGGTTTGACCTCTGGTGAGGCAAGTAGGTGACGACGGTTACGCCTGTACTTGACATGTTTGGGGGTCATAACAGTGTACGATCTATCATCATTTTGTTGAACGACCGTAGCAGGTTCCCAAAGACCAGTAGTTTGCCGAAGGCGGACAGGGTCTCCAATGTCTAAGGGCTTAAGGGGCTGTGCACTCCTATCATAATACTTCTTCTCTCGCAGACGACTTAGTTGTATAGATTCTCGGACCTGTAGTGGGTTTGGGGTTTTGGGTTTCAATGTCTCTTGTGACACAGGAAGCAATGACCTTACCTTCCGACCCATAAGAAGCTGTGAGGGGCTAAAGCCGATATCGAGAGGGGTTGTCCTATACTCGAGTAGGGCTAGAAGAGGATCATGGCTATCGACCTTGGACTTTGACAAAATCCTTTTGACGGTCTGTACTGCCTTTTCTGCTAGACCATTTGACTGGGGATAGTGTGGACTAGATGTCTCATGTATAAAATCCCATTGTTTAGCAAATGCAGCAAACTCGTCACACGCATACTGTGGATCGATGTCCGAGATAACCTTTTCAGGTATGCCATTTCGCGAGAATGAGCTCTTAAGCTTTGAAATGACAGCATGACTTTTGGTACTCGGCAGTCTTTCAACCTCAACATAGCGGCTATAGTAATCGACTATTACTATGAAGTTTTGTTCATTCCAGCTGAAAAGGTCTGTGGCAACTGTTTGCCAAGGGTATTGCGGAACTTCACGCGGAAGTAACGGTTCCTTCGGATTCTCGTTCCGTCTTTCTAAGCATATAGGACATTTTAAGACAATTTCAGTAATATCAGACGACATTCCCGGCCAAAACAGGATGTCTCTGGCGCGTTTGAGACACTTCTCAACACCCATGTGTCCATGGTGGATTTTCTCCATTATTTGCTCTCTAAGCACCTTAGGGACAATGATTTTCTGACCTTTCATAATCAGCCCATTAGCAACAGAGAGTTCTTCTCTGTAGTTCCAAAAGTCTAGAGCCAGAGGGGGGCACTCCCTTCTATTTTCTGGCCATCCCTCTAAGATTACATTCTTAAGGGCATTCATTTGGGAATCCAGCTCACTCGCTGACTGGATTTCCTTGAGTTTCCTGTCACTAATTGGTACCGAGGACAGTATTGTATGGACATGAGAATCCATTCCCTCTGACAGGGTTGGACATGTATCCGGCAAAAACTTGCGCGACAAAGTGTCGGCGACAGGGATACTCTTCCCTGGCAGATGTCGTACAACCAGGTCATACCGGTTCAATTGTAGCAACATACGCTGAAGTCGCGGTGGGGCAGCATACAAGGGTTTCTTCATAATCGACACCAAGGGCTTATGGTCTGTCTGGACCTGGACTGTTCTCCCATAGATATACTGGTGGTATCTTTTACACCCAAACACTATCGCATACATTTCTTTCCCAATCTGAGCGTAGTTGACTTCTGTAGGTGTCAATGACTTTGACGCATAGGCAATAGGCCTTTCATCCTGCAGGAGTGTGGCTCCAAAACCAAATTTGGATGCGTCAACTTGCAACGTAAGGGGTTTGACAGGGTCAAAGTAATTCAATACAGGACCAGGAGACTGGGTCAATATATCTTTCACCCTTTTGAAAGCTTCACCTTGTGGGTAATCCCAAACAAATTCAGTATCTTTTGTAAGAAGTTGCCTCAGAGGGGCAGTAACCTCTGCAAGGTTAGGTGCGAATTTCGCCAGATATGTTATCATACCTAAGACGGTTTCAAGTACAGCGCGATTACATGGCGCTTCCATGTCTCGGATCGCGTTTATCTTGGACAGATCAGGCTTTACACCTTCAGACGACAGAGTGTGCCAGAAGTATTGCACCTCTGTGACATCGACTTCTAACTTTTCCTCATAAAATTTCACACCTTTCTCTTGTGCACGTATCATGATATTTCGGTCATGTTCACGTAGTGTGCTGCCATGAACCAAAATGTCATCTACAGTGACGCAGACTCCGTCAATGCCTTCGAAGTGTCACGATTCATATTTCGTCCGTAAGTATTTAATATGTTTTCCGGATATTTTATTGGCCGTATCCAATACCCGGGACGTTAGGCACGCACAGGTGAGAAATCGGACAGTCACTACGATAAGACGTGTCAATCTTTACTGGCCGAAATCCAGACATTGTTTACGCAGAAACTACCCAAGAAACGGGGTAAGTATTGACTCTTTCTTGAGTTCTCTTATCCTCGAATCTATACCTGTATTTTTCCTTATTTTTCTGGGTTTTAGTATTATTACATCGTATAGAGTGTGCGTGCATTGTTTAGGCTAGTAGGGTACAGGTGCGCGCTAATCATGCGTGACATGTTTACGTTTTTCATTTCTTAAGAACAATACTATTTCTACCTTCTCATATATGCGATTGCCATAGTTTGTTTGTACTTTTGAATGGTAAATAGCTTTCTCCTAAGTCGATAACAAGGTTAATTTTGCTATCATGTATAAGAAATACTGGTCAGTTTAACTTGTATATGTATAGAATGAAGTTGATCAGTGTTAAGTCATTACAACCAAAGTATTACGTTCTCTTTCATGTAAACTACACTAATTTTCTTTTGGCATACATACTTGACTTTTGTTACGCTTATATAACCATGTTATAATGTCATATACTTACACATATGCGGTTAATAGTACATGTATTACATACATGTCTGTTATCATAGAGAATGATAGTTGTGTTTGGTGTGTCATTTTGTGATTGTTGTTTGGAAGGTGTTTAAAACATTAGGTATTTCTATGTCTTTATGACATCTGTATTTTACCGATGTCTGGTTTCAACGATGGGCCTTTGACTCGTCCACGAACGGCCATATGATGTGGATAAGACAGTCAGCAGTGGTTTTGTGAGACCATACTGGCTCCACGGTTTTATCTCGCCAGACTTCCTACCCTAAGTGCACGGAAGCAAGTAGGAGTCGGAGACTTAGGGACCCAAGAGCTGCGGCTTCAGTGGTCATCATAACTTGTCATGGAGCAGAACGACTTGTGTTGTCTTTGCCATCGCTGGTAATATGGACCGCGGGTACAACCAGGTTTCCGTGACGTCATTGTGCGGAGATACGTCATAGTGAGGTGCTTTTCATGATACATGTATACTATATGAGCTCAGTAACGGGAAGACATACTCCACGACTAGGAGGACTTAAGGACTTGACCGCACCACATTGATTCTTCGGACGGCCGTGGTTTTCATAGTGACATTGATATTTGCATTGTAAATATTCATCTGTGTGGAAGTCATCATTTAGATGTGTGTGTGTTAGTGGATGTGAAGAATGATACATTATGTATATAAATGTGTAATGTGTAGGTGTAAATAAATTATACATATTGTACGTGATTGTCTCCCTTGTTTGTATAAGTAGCGTCATCGCTCTCCTACACTACAATTTTGGTGGCAGCGGTGGGATGTATCGTTGATGTTACTTAATACGATCAGGTTCACGATCGCACCATACAGAAATTGAAGTTTAGGGTAGGTGTTAGGTTAGTAAACCCGAATTATTTTCCTCTACGCTGTCCTTACTTTACTCTCTACGAGAAGACATTAACCTCTTCAACGAAGCGGTACGTATAGTTGAAGGAAAAGAAGCCGTTCTTCATGGTAAAGGTAAGTGAGCATGCATATTTTCTTGCTTTGTTTTTTTTGTAATTTCTTCTATGTGAACTTAGTGTTAGGTATTCTGTACTGTAGCTAGTAATGGCTGAAGGAATGGCAACTACGCAGGAACTGATCGCTCATGGTAAAGAGTTGAAGTTAGAGGGTGGTGCTTTACTAGAATTTGTAAGCAAACAGCAGGCGTTGCAACGGCAAGATAGAGCGGAAATGAGGGCACAACAACAGGCGGAAGCTGAGGCACAGAGAGAACACGAGAAACAGATGGAGGAACTCAAGCTGCAAAGAGAATTAGCCATTGAGAAGGAAAAGCGAGCGACTGCTGAACGAGAGGATTCTTTGCTTAAAGAGAGGCTGGAGATGGAGCAACAGGCTGCCCTGAAGGAGCATTTAAGGAAGTTAGAGTTAGCAGAAGTTGAAGACAAGAAACCCCTTGGTTCGTATCAGGCAACGTCGACTTCTACTACGAAGGGTCCAAAGTTACCCCCATTTGAGGAGGGGAAGGATAATATGGATGCATACATCAGCAGATTTGAGCGCTATGCCGTAGCCCAGAAGTGGGAAAAGGCAAATTGGGGAGCCAATTTAAGTGCTTTGCTCAAGGGTCGTGCACTTGATGTGTTTTGCAGACTTCCTGTGGAACGTGCTTTGGACTATGATATGTTGAAGACAGCACTCTTGAAAAGGTTTGAGCTTACCGAGGAAGGTTTTCGTAAGAAGTTTAGATCTGCTAGACCAGAAGCAGGTGAGACGTTTTCACAGTTTGCCATCAGACTAGACAGCTATTTCCAACGGTGGATTGAGATGGCTGAGACCACAAGGGACTTCGCTTCATTAAAGGACATCATGATCAGGGATCAATTCTTACATTGTTGTGGTAAGGAATTGTCATTATTTCTCAAGGAGAGAGTACCACGTAGTCTTAATGAGATGTCGAAGTTAGCAGACCAGTTCGCTGAAGCCAGGAACACTACATCAGGTTTGATGACTGGGAAGACTGGAAGTAATAGAGGGGACAGACTTCATGCTTCTAGTCAGAACAACACAGCCAAATCTGATAAAGCTGGGAACAGCAACAAGACTTGCTACGCCTGTGGGAAACAAGGCCATATGTCTTACGACTGTAAGAACAAGAAGACGGGAAACAAGCAGATAGCAGCTGTCAGTGCTCAGGATAAGCACAATTTATCTGCTCAGAGGCACACACGATCATCCCCAAGAGGCAAGGGATCTAGCACACGTAAGGTGAAAGTTCGTGCGTTCGTTCGTACGGAGAAGCCTTGTAGAGCCGAGCCAGATGACAGGGAGGACACAGGTGTGTTACTTGGTGGACAAGACTCCTATATACGCGCCGGTGGCAAAAGTCTTCGTGGATACACCTTTCTATACGGGACATTGCGAGGCATGGACACTAGAGACGCCATTGTATGACCTTATTATAGGGAATATCTCCGGAGCTAGAGAACCTAGTGATCCAGATCCAGACTGGAGGGTGGAAAGGCATGTCATGCAAGCAGTTGAAACCAGGGCACAAAGGCGAGGTAATGAGGAAACCTACAGACCTATGAAGGTACCTGCTCCACTTGACGACGAAGTAAGTGTAGAAGAGCTTAAGAGACAACAGCAAAACGATCCTTCACTAGAGAAGGTTAGGACGTTCGCAGAAAAGGGGGATGTCTTTGAGAAGAAGCCAGGAATCTTGTCGTCGTATTATGAGCGGAAAGGGATTTTGTATAGAAGGTTTAAGAGTGAGAAGTTTGCGGGAGGTAAGGAGTTCAAACAAGTTGTCGTTCCAGATAAGCTGAGGGTTAGAGTGATGAAGATGGCACACGAGTCCATTTTAGCTGGACATCTCGGTATAAGGCGGACGGTACAGAGAGTATTGACGGAGTTTTTCTGGCCAGGACTTCAGGCTGATGTAACAAGATTCTGCAGGTCATGTGACATTTGCCAGAGGACGTTTCCAAAGGGCCGGGTACCAAAAGCACCGTTGGGTTCCATGCCGCTAATTGACACACCGTTCAAGCGAGTCGCCGTGGACCTAGTGGGACCACTTGATCCTCCAACACAACGAAAGAACAGATACATCTTGACAGTCGTAGACTACGCGACGAGGTATCCGGAAGCTGTACCATTACCAGGGATAGAAGCAGAGAGGGTGGCTGAAGCCCTTGTGGATATATTCAGCAGGGTCGGGATCCCATCTGAAATGTTGACGGACCAGGGCGCCCAATTTACGTCAGCTGTGATGGAGGAAGTCAGTAGGCTATTATCCTTTCGACGCTTAACAACCACACCATATCATCCTATGTGTAATGGCCTAGTGGAAAGGTTTAACGGAACGCTCAAGCAGATGCTACGACGGATGTGCGCGGAGAGGCCCAGAGACTGGGATAAATATATAAATGCACTTCTGTTCGCTTACCGCGAAGTCCCTCAGGAAAGTATGGGTTTTTCGCCATTTGAGCTTCTCTATGGCAGGACCATCAGAGGACCTATGATGATCCTCAGGGAGTTATGGACAAAGGATTTGGATGACGACGAAGAAGTTAAGACAACATATCACTATGTCGTCAACCTCAGGGAAAGACTGAATGAGACTTGTCGGATTGCCAGTGACAGCCTGAAGATGTCGAAAGTACAACAACGGAAGTACTACAACAGGAAGGCCAAGTTGCGGGACATAAAGAAGGGTGACAAGGTCTTAGTTTTACTTCCCACAAAGGCGAATAAGCTACTGATGCAATGGCGGGGACCATTCATTGTGGAAGGCAAGAAAGGTAGTATGGACTATCAGGTGAGAATGCAAGACGGCAAAGTCAAGACTTTTCATGTCAACCTTCTGAAGAGATATGTAGACAGGGACACTTCAGAGAAGGCGAGACGCAAAAGAAAGAAGGAACCAGGTGGTGATGCTCAAGAGGGAGTTGCCTGTATAGGAGCTGTTGTCGTTGAAGAAGATGGCGATACACCAGCGGAGATGAGACACACTGTGGTAGAAGCGTTTCCGAGACAGGAAAGGAAAGAGACTGTGGGTGATGTCGTAATCAACAGTGATTTACCTTCAAACCAGGAGGTTGATGTGAAGCGGTTATTGGAAGATTTTGAGGATATACTTACCGATGTCCCAGGACGCACAAGTGTTGTCGAACATGACATACTTACCACTACCAAGGATCCTGTAAAAGTCCGACCATACCCGATACCATTCAGCACGAAGGAGACGATAAAGGAAGAGATCGACAAGATGCTCGAGATTGGTGTAATAGAACCATCCTCCTCCCCTTACGCTGCTCCAGTGGTGATCGTGAAAAAAAGGACGGGACTAACCGGTTTTGTATAGATTTCCGGCAGCTCAACCGCGTCACAGTGTTTGATTCTGAGCCTATGCCGAGCACGGAAGACATGTTTTCCAGACTGGCAGGATACCACTACTTTTCGAAGTTGGATTTGACAAAAGGTTATTGGCAGGTGCCAATGGCTGAGTCAGCTAAGGAGAAGACGGCCTTTATTACACCTGTAGGACTTTTCCAATTGCGGGTTATGCCATTTGGATTGGTAAATGCTCCGGCTTCATTTTGTAGGCTCATGAGGAAGGTTTTGAAAGGATTACAGAACACCGACAGTTTTGTGGACGATATCCTGATATACACCCGGACATTTGAAGAGCATTTGATTGTCCTGAAGGAACTTTTTGAGAGATTGCGAAAGGCGGGTTTGACTGCGCGACCTTCGAAGTGCTTCATGGGATTCCGATCACTGGACTGTTTAGGACATGTCGTTGGTGATGAGCGTTTGCAGCCACAACCGCAGAAGATAAGAGCGATAGAAGACGCTCCCAGACCTGGAACAAAGTCGCAGCTGAGATCATTCTTGGGATTAGTTGGCTTTTACCGGAAGTTTATCGCAAACTTTGCTGCTATTGCCGTCCCACTGACAGAGTTGACGAAGAAAGGACTACCCAACAAGTTAGAGTGGGGAGATCCGCAGGAGAAGGCATTCTTGACTCTAAAGAAGGCTTTGACTTCGAAACCCATTTTGAAGCTGCCAGATCTGCACAAGCAGTTCATACTAAGGACAGATGCGTCCGATTCGGGGTTAGGCGCTGTTCTTCTGCAGATGGAAGAAGACCAGAAAATGCCGATTGCCTATGCAAGCAGGAAGTTGCTAGCACGCGAACGAGCTTACGCGGTAGTTGAGAAGGAATGTCTCGCCATCGTGTGGGCTGTACAGAAGTTTGAACAGTATTTGTACGGGAAGGAGTTTGTACTCGAGACTGATCACCAGCCCCTTGTTTATCTCCAACGTGCTAAGATCGCAAATGGACGTTTGATGAGGTGGGCATTACTTCTTCAGCCATATCGCTTCAGAATTTCTGCAATCAAAGGAAAGGACAACATTGGTGCCGACTATTGCAGTCGAGTCTAGGAAAAGCCAGGAGAATACTTTTCTATTTGCCCGAAATATGTCTCGTCTGATTTGAAAAGTGTAAAACACTTTCTTGGAAAAGGGGGATTTTGTCACGATTCATATTTCGTCCGTAAGTATTTAATATGTTTTCCGGATATTTTATTGGCCGTATCCAATACCCGGGACGTTAGGCACGCACAGGTGAGAAATCGGACAGTCACTACGATAAGACGTGTCAATCTTTACTGGCCGAAATCCAGACATTGTTTACGCAGAAACTACCCAAGAATTGACTCTTTCTTGAGTTCTCTTATCCTCGAATCTATACCTGTATTTTTCCTTATTTTTCTGGGTTTTAGTATTATTACATCGTATAGAGTGTGCGTGCATTGTTTAGGCTAGTAGGGTACAGGTGCGCGCTAATCATGCGTGACATGTTTACGTTTTTCATTTCGTAAGAACAATACTATTTCTACCTTCTCATATATGCGATTGCCATAGTTTGTTTGTACTTTTGAATGGTAAATAGCTTTCTCCTAAGTCGATAACAAGGTTAATTTTGCTATCATGTATAAGAAATACTGGTCAATTTAACTTGTATATGTATAGAATGAAGTTGATCAGTGTTAAGTCATTACAACCAAAGTATTACGTTCTCTTTCATGTAAACTACACTAATTTTCTTTTGGCATACATACTTGACTTTTGTTACGCTTATATAACCATGTTATAATGTCATATACTTACACATATGCGGTTAATAGTACATGTATTACATACATGTCTGTTATCATAGAGAATGATAGTTGTGTTTGGTGTGTCATTTTGTGATTGTTGTTTGGAAGGTGTTTAAAACATTAGGTATTTCTATGTCTTTATGACATCTGTATTTTACCGATGTCTGGTTTCAACGATGGGCCTTTGACTCGTCCACGAACGGCCATATGATGTGGATAAGACAGTCAGCAGTGGTTTTGTGAGACCATACTGGCTCCACGGTTTTATCTCGCCAGACTTCCTACCCTAAGTGCACGGAAGCAAGTAGGAGTCGGAGACTTAGGGACCCAAGAGCTGCGGCTTCAGCGGTCATCATAACTTGTCATGGAGCAGAACGACTTGTGTTGTCTTTGCCATCGCTGGTAATATGGACCGCGGGTACAACCAGGTTTCCGTGACGTCATTGTGCGGAGATACGTCATAGTGAGGTGCTTTTCATGATACATGTATACTATATGAGCTCAGTAACGGGAAGACATACTCCACGACTAGGAGGACTTAAGGACTTGACCGCACCACATTGATTCTTCGGACGGCCGTGGTTTTCATAGTGACATTGATATTTGCATTGTAAATATTCATCTGTGTGGAAGTCATCATTTAGATGTGTGTGTGTTAGTGGATGTGAAGAATGATACATTATGTATATAAATGTGTAATGTGTAGGTGTAAATAAATTATACATATTGTACGTGATTGTCTCCCTTGTTTGTATAAGTAGCGTCATCGCTCTCCTACACTACACGAAGCACCCATCCATTTTTCGCTGAAATTCATCTTATGATGATTTAAGACCAAAAGGGAGACGGAGGTACCGATACCTCCCAAAGGGTGTGTTAAAGGTTGTGAGGAAACTTGACTCTGTCTCAAGTTTGATTGACCAATACCCTGACCTTGCATCCAACTTTGTAAAGTATTTAGCTCCAATGAGCTGCGGTAGGACATCCTCCAATGTTCTCATTGGGTAGTGGGGTCGTTGTATGACTGCGTTTAAGTCTTGGGGGTCAAGACATACTCGTAACTTACCATTTGATTTCTCAACGACTACTAGGGAGTTAACCCACTCGGTAGGTTCAGTGACCTTTGTTACTACTTGTAACCTTTCCATCCGGTCTATCTCGTCTTTCAACTTACCACGTAAAGCGAAGGGAACACGACGTGGGGGGTGTACGACAGGTACAGCATGGGAATCAATGTGGATCTTACATTCGCCTGGCAAGAGCCCAACACCATTAAATGTTTCCTTATACTGCTCTAGAAGGGACTCTTTGGAACATGAGGGGATGTCGACATCAACAGAGTATGTCAATTTGATAAGCTCCAAATCGAGGCAAGATCGGAAGCCAAGTATAGTGGTAGAGTTGGAACTGACAATGTGAAACTCGATGTCTCGGGTTTGGGACTTGTACTTACAGGACAACTTACAACAACCTGTTGTGTTTAATGCCTGACCTCCATAAGCAAACAATTTGCTAGAACTCTGGTATATGGGAGGTGACTTACCAAGTTTGTCTAATAAACTGATGGGCAATATGTTTACCTGGGACCCAGTGTCAAGTTTCAAATTTATTTTGTATTTGTTTGAGCCTATTTCTAGACTGGTGAAGGCCTGATCTTTACCACTATGTGAATCTATACTATCAATAAAGAAATCAATATCAGAATCAGAGTCATGTTCATCATAAGACTTGGTCTTGGAAACTTCACTAATGTTCTTGGAGCGACAAACTTTCGCGAAGTGGTTCCACTTCTTGCAATTGTTACATTGTTGTCCTATGGCTGGACAGGTCTCCTTCCCTATGTGTGCCTTGTATCCACATTTGCCACAGTTCTGTTCGTGTTTCACTGGTGTTTGATGAGCAGATCCCTGGGGCCTCTTCTTTTTAGATGTGTACCGCGGGTCTTTTGGGCCTTTTCCTTTGAATGGTTTATGACCTTGAGCAACACCGTGAACTTCCGACGAAATTTTTAGATTGACTGGAGTCACTGGTATTTGGAGCTGACATAGTTTTCAATTGTTCTTTTGTATAAGCGTACATCTGACAAATCTGAATAGCCTTATCGAGCGATAACTGGCTGCCATGGTTTATCAACTTCTCTCTTACCTGTGGTGACGTAATACCGAACACTATACGGTCTCTTATCATGTCATTTTCATCAGCGTAACCACAGTCTTTCACCGATAAACGAAGACGAGTGAGATATTCCTCGATTCTCTCTGTAACTCATTGTTAAACTTGTAACGAGAAAAAACAGGGTTAAGTTTCGGCTGGACGTATGCCTTAAACCTCGTGTAGTAAGTCTCAAGTTTGTCGTGATTCTCTGTGATTGTCCAAGTGTTAAAGATATCGCGACCTTTTTCTCCAACCCACAGGATTAAGTACCGACATTTCACCTTTTCTTCTTTTCCCTCGAGGGGTACGTCAAATATGAGTTGAACATGCTGTTGGAATTTTTTCCACGCTTCGGGAAGATTCGACGCCTCCCAGTTCATGACAGGCGGTGTTATACCTGACAAATCCATTTCTGATCTTCGATCCCACTTCTGACAATGCAATGTCTTGTATGTTGTTTAGTGGTTGGGACATGGCCCAGAGAACGACATACACGTGTTCTCTCAACAACAATTTATTCAAAGATGGCGGATCCGGAATTATGGGTAATACATAAGGGGAAGTAACTCCTGACTGTCAATGATAAATGACTATAGGTAGCACAACAGTATTGCTACATAATGTTACAACATGCTTAACTAGTTGACTGATATATCGGTCTGTGAGATTTTCTTCGGAAAATATACTTTTGGAGCAGGAAGCTTTGAGAACATAGACTGAGTCTTGTCACTGACCACTACTCACCGCTTACGTATACCTGGCCGTGTATGTGTACACTTATAAATGGACTATCTACAGAGTGTTTATTCTGGATCTTAGTTCTTTGTTTAATGGATATCGTTTACCATGCCTCCCAAGACCATGCGAGATCGAGATCACAGCAGCAGGACCAGTGGTGTTGGTACTAAATCCACAGACGATCGACGGGACGAGATATACGAGATTCTCAGGAATCTTATTACCGAGGAGGTGTTGGATAAAAAGTTAGAGAAACTCCGTACGGACATTCAGCTAGAATACGCAGAACATATTGAAGATTTGGAGGGGAGGGTAAACACTCTGGAAACTGAAAATGATAGCTTGAAAGTGACAATTGCTAACCTAGAGAATGAGCTATTGACCAGATAAGATAGACATAGTGAGATGGCGGGAAAGTACAACGACCGGGAACAACAAGGCCGCAAGAATTCGGTGAGAATCGTTGGACTTCCAGATCCGGGAGTGAGGGAATCGGCAGAGGACTGAGTCCAAACGATCGTGGGATTTGTACGTGACACCTTGAAAGCACCACTACATGAGAGGGACATTGACATCGCACATAGATTGGGAAAGTACAACGGCACAAATCCTAGGAGTGTGATCGTGAAGTTCACGCATCGGAGAAAGAAGCACGAAATCATCCGCGCCCGCAAGAGCCTGAAAGGTTCCAAGTTCGTCATCTATGAGGACCTTAATTTCTTAAATCAACTAAAAGAAGCGTTTCGTAAGAACTGTGTCAGAAATTCGTATAGACGGGAAAATACATGTGATTTTGAACAATGGCAAGAAGCGCAGACTTTTCACGATACCCCCCTGGAAGAAAGTTATTTGATGAACGATGCTAATTTTGTATCAAGGAGATAGACGTTCGACAGTGGTCGGTATGTGACTGTATATGCCAGTGTGTCTGGCAACAGATCATATATTTAGCAACCCTTAAGTTGTATACTAAAATGTGTTTTTTTTCCTGTGGTGTAGATGTGTGTAGTGTGATCGATTCTTCTGTGGGAAAAGGATATAATCATTACTGGAATTCCAATGTAAAAGCAGAGACGTATATAACACACATATATACGTCTCTGGTAAAAGATAAGAGTAATTACGTGTTACTTTCATTGACTTTAGACGTCAAAGTACATATTCAGGTAATGATCTGATAATGAGATATAGTGATATTCAAAGTTTTCATAATTTATATAAATAATGTATTTGTTACTATCGTAATTTAAGAAGGAATTTTTAAGTTTCGAAAATAATTGGTCTATATACGCAATATTTTGAGAACGCCGTAGGTAGTTTATAATATTTTGTTAACAACTTACACTGAGTAGTCAGGTAGTCATTATATGGGAAACTAATTATAAGACTTACAGAAATATGCTACAGATAATTGATGAAAAGTGTAATTGATTTATATATACTTGATGCGAAAGTTCCGGGCAATCAGACGATTTCCTAGAAATTTTTCTACACTACAAAACCTATATTTTGCCTTCTCAGTAACGATAATAAAAGTTTTTTCGAGCTTCTTATCTCCGGTCAGCTACGGGCGGTCTCGGGCGGTCCCGGTCTCTTCCGGATAGTTCCGCGGGGTATTCCGCGTAGTAATTAGTATCAACACTTCCTGCTTGTGGCTCCCGGTACACCGGCACATGTGTGTAACCGAGAAATTGTCTGATTGTTCGAAGTTTTCACGGCCAATAGGTTATGTGTAAGTGTTGAGTGGTGGTGTAGCCCCTTTCTTGACCTTGTAAGATGCTTTTACCACAACCTTTCCCCCCTCTTATCCCCCGTTCTTCTCCCTTTCTCCTTCCTCTTCTCCAACTGGGAGGCTACTCTAATGCATTCATTCAATTTCACAGTGATGGATGATATCCGTGTACTCTCGGTGAACTGTCAGGGTCTTGGTGAAAAGTTAAGAGGAAGGATGTTTTCTCGTATGTAAGAGACAAGAAATACCATATTTATTGTTTACAAGATACTCATTTTTCAACAGAACAAGGAAATTTATTTAGAAATGAATGGGGGTATGACAGTTTTTTAGTTCTTTCTCATCAAATTCTCGTCGTGTAGCTATGTTATTAAATAATAATTTTGAAAGCAAAGTTCATAGAGAAAAACGTGATTTAGATGGGAATTGTTTAGGGATTGATATTGAGGGTAGTAGATTGACACTTGTAACCATTTATGGGCCTAATCAGGATAACCCAAATTTCTATAATAAGATTTCAGAAACTATTGACAGCTTTGGAAACGAAAATATAATAGTCGGTGTCGATTTAACCTGGTAATGAACCCTGAGCTAGATTATGACAATACATATACAGTGCCTGGGAAAGTTTATTTTTAGATGGGACTATGGCTGTTCATAATCCAAAATCAATGTGACATTTTCAAAATCGTATGTGACACATCATATATTACAATATAATTTACACACATCTTTTATTGAAATCTGAATAATCATCACAACTTTCACATGATTACATACAGGATTGACATAAAATTGGACTGCGTCCACAAATAAAATGATATCAAATTACACAAGAGACTGTCCTTGATAAACACAAACAGATTTTGTAATAGCCTGTTGCTCAGCCTGTGAAAAACCTTGTTGTGGAGAATTTACAGAAGCTACATGTTCATCTAACTTTTCATAACGTGCCATTGAGGATGTTTTGTATACCTTACAGCCATCAGTAGCAAACACAATCTTCCGCTTATTTTCAACACAAATTCGACAAAAAAAAGTGCACCTTTCTCAACATAGATCCATGGCCAAATTTTCAACCAGTTATCTTGAATTTTCCTAGTTTTCGTAACTTTGACATTTTCAGTTGACGTAGGAATACTGATAGACGGCACATTTTGTTCAGACGGGGCCACTAAGTCTTGATCTACAATGAGTGACGAGGTAGATTCATCTGCGACATTTGACCTTTAATGACGGCTTGCCCATCAGACTTGGGATCGGACAGTGTTTTCGATGAAACTTGATCGTTTGACATATTTTGACTAGATGACGACTGAAAGAATTAACTGATGGGACCCTGATCAAGCGGTCTCTTTAATTTCTTTTTAGGTGACATGCTCAAAATAATTCTTTACGTTCTCGATCTGGGATGTAGATACAGACGATGTTGACTATTTTACCGAGCACGCAGATCAGTGACGTCATTGAAATATGTGTAAATCACTTGAGCGCTTATTTTGAATGAAAGGAGCGAATCAAAGCGTCTGCGTGATTCGTACTCAAAAACTTGGTATCCAAAAGATCGTAAAAATCGGAAAGAGACACGGGCGCATCAGTAGCCAAAATCGATGTGACATTTTCGGTTTTTATGGGACTATGGCGCATGGCGCACGCCTTTCCCAGGCACTGCATATTGAAACATCAACAACGCACCTGCTAGGGAGAAGGTGTTAGAAATCAGTGAGACATACAATCTTATGGACATTTTTAGATAACTTCATCCAGATATCAAGAGATATACTTGGCGAAGAAAAAATCCTGTTAAGCAGGCCAGACTAGACTTTTTTCTCACTTCAGACAGTTTATTATCTAGTACAAGAAAATCTCTCATTGAACCAAGTTATAGATCTGATTATTCTGCCACAGCAATGGTGTTAAAATTAAATGAATTTAAAAGAGGAAGAGGTCTCTGGAAGTTTAATAACTCATTATCATTTGAATCAGATTATTTAGACATAATTAAGAAATGTATAGAAGATATAAAATTACAGTATTGCCTGCCTATATATAATCTTAACTCTATTTTGCAATATTATTAGGTCAAGGGCCAAATGGGTGGAGGAAGGGGAGTAACCAACTTCTTATTTTTTAAATCTTGAAAACAGAAATTTTACTTCCAAAATTATTCCGAAAATTCAGAAGGATAATGGAGATATAATTACAAATCAAGAAGATATTTTAAAAGAAGTTAAACTATTTTATGAAAACTTATACAAATATAAAGAAGTTATCCCTATTGACTTGGATCATCATCTCCATGACTGTAGTGTCCCTAAGTTAACTGATATTGAGTCCAATTATTTAGAAGGTATTATTACATTTGAGGAAGCTGGAAAGGTATTGAAAGATGTGAAAAACAATAAGAGTCCAGGTTCAGATGGCTTTACTTCAGAATTTTTTAGGTATTTTTGTGATTCGTTCTATCATTTACAGTTTTTTAGTAGGCCAACTATCAATCACTCGGAGACAAGGTGTTATAACTTGCTTACCTAAGGGAGATAAGCCTCGTCATTTCTAAAAAAATTGGAGACCTATTTCTCTCTTAAACATTACATATAAAATAGCATCAGGAGTAATTTCATATAGATTAAAATCAGTTTTAGGAAAGCTTATTAATGAAGATAAGACGGGATTCTTATCTGGGCGTTATATTGGGGAAAACATTCGTACTATCTATGATGTAATGCGTTATGCAGAAGATTTGAATATTCCGGGAATGTTACTAATGGTGGACTTAGAAAAGGCTTTTGATTCAGTTTCTTTGGATTTTATTGATAATATTCTTCGTTACTTTAATTTTGGATTGGATATTAGGAAATGGGTAAAAATTTTGCATACTAATGTTTATTCAGTGGTTAATCAGGGGGGTAACATTTCTAGACCAGTTAACATTCAGCGTGGTTGTCGTCAAGGCGACCCAGTCTCCCCATATATTCTTATATTATGTGTTGAAGTTCTAGCTGCAAGAATTAGAAACAATGAAAATATCAAGAGTATACAAATTAATAATGTTTCTATTTTAAATGTGCAATATGCTGATGATACAGGTCTGATTCTGGATGGAACTGAAAAAGCGCTCAGGGAATCTATTACTGAACTGAATACTTTTGCTAATATATCAGGGTTAAATATTAACACCAGTAAGTCACAGGTTATTTGGATAGGAAGTAAGAAATATAGCGAGGAAGCTTTTCTTCCAGAGCTAAATCTACTTTTGGGTAAGAATAAGTGTACTTTTTTAGGAATTGATTTTTCTGTTAACCTCAATGAAATTCCTGGAATGAATTTTGATAAGAAACTTGTAAAATTAAAGGCACTTATTAATATGTGGGAAAGACGAAGGCTTACCCCATTAGGTAGAATCAATATAATAAAATCTTTGTTAATTTCCCAGTTCAATTATTTATTTATTACCCTACCAAATCCTTCCAATAATTTTCTTGGTAAACTGAGCTCTATTTTATTTGATTTCCTCTGGAATAGTAAACAACAT
Source organism: Ylistrum balloti (assembly GCF_031769215.1). NCBI lineage: Eukaryota > Metazoa > Mollusca > Bivalvia > Pectinida > Pectinidae > Ylistrum > Ylistrum balloti. The sequence continues at coordinate 78,277 of NW_026782788.1, read as the reverse complement.
AAGATAAAAAAGCTGTGGTTATTCAGAATTATATAGACGGGGGATTAAAAATGATAGATATTGTAGCTTTCATAGATTCTCTCAAACTAAGCCGGATCAGAAGAATATTTCACTCATCAGGGAAATGGAAAATATTATTGAATACTATCATAGATGAGAAAAAATGTTAAATTGTGGGATAGAATATGTTAACTCTCGTTGTTTAAATTGTAGAAATGCATTCTGGAATGACGTATTTAAAAGTATAATTAAACCAACTAACTCGGAGCTTATTAGGCAATGTTATTTCAAATCTCTTTTAAAAAGTCCTTTGTGGTATAATAAAGACATTCAGGTGGGGAATAAATGTGTTTTTTTATCCAAGATGGTTTAATGCTGGCATACATACTATAAATGACCTTGTAAAGAATTATGAAGACATGACGTTTTATTCTGTTAATGAGTTTAGTAATCTTTTCCCAATAATTAATGCCAATTACTTGCTGTACTGCGGTCTAATCACATCTACGAAGCAATTTCTACGGAAGAACGAACTTCAGATTGTACAGTTCCAACAACCTTTCATACCAATTTTTTATGAAATATTTTTCAAAAGCAAAAAAAGGTTCAAAGGATTTCTATAACTGTTTGATTAAACGGCCACCGATACCAACTGTAATTCAAAAGTGGGGGGTAGAGTTTGACTTTGACGAACAGAAGAGGAAAAATATTCTAAGAATCCCATTTACTATCACTGAAAATTCAAAACTTCAGTGGTTTCAAACAAGAATTATTCAACGTATATTGGTCACAAACTCTTTTCTCTTCAAAATTAATTGAAGTCCTAGTCCTTTGTGTATTTTGTGTAATATGGAAAGGGAGACAATTGTACACTGTTTATGGAAGTGTGTCGAGGTGCAGACACTGTTAGAGAGATTTGAATCACTTCTCAACATTTTCTGGATTCCATTTTGGATGAACAAAGAAACTTATCTCTTTGGTATTCTTTCTCCTAAGACTAATGCAGTAGATAATGAAATTTTGATTATGATTATACATTATATATATAAGACAAGGTGTCTGCACAAGTCTCTAAATGGTCTCATAAATACAATAAAAGATCACTTCCGAGTACATAAATACATCGTTTCTTCTAAAAATTGTCGCATAAAAAGGAATTTTGAAAACAACTGGAAAAAATGGAAACCTATTTTGGAATTATAAACTTCATTTTGGGCTGCTTTCTCCATTGACCTTGACATCACCACAATTTCGGTTATCATTTCAATTTTTTCATTTTGACCTATAAATCAACTATAAATGTAGAAATAGGCAGTATCTGATATAGCCCTTCAGCTTGTTTCTTCCTCTTTTCTCCCTCTTTAATCCCTCTTTAATCCATTGCCTTTTCTCTCCTTTCTCTTCTGCCCCACCCTTTCCCATCTATCATATTTATATGTATGTTTGTGTGATCGTGAGTGTGTATGTGTGAGGGAGGGTGTGATTGAGTGTGAAGGTGTGTGTGTGTGTATTCATTCCATAGCATGTATAGGCTGGGCCAAATTTCATAGCCACCTCGATATGGTGGTTAAGAGTTTGTCAATTCTCTAGTTAATGTTTGACGATTACAATGATGCTTGATGATGATGATGATGATGATGATGATGATATTTGAGGAGGATGAGGATTATTGATGATGATGATGATGATGATGATGATGATGATGATGATGATGATGATGACGATAATGATTGATGTCTGTTGATAATGCATTGCGAAAGATGATGTTGGATGATGATGATATGTTGCGTACAATTTATATATATATTATTGATGATGATGATTATTAACATGTGACTAGAGTGAAAATGATATTAGGCCCTTAAATATCGTGGTGTATCTGTGTATTGGTGTGTGTGAGGGCGTGTGTGTGTACTCCGACCATGTGTGAGTGTGGCGTTGGCATGGGTGTGAGTGAAATATTTATGTTTTGAAAAATCGTCGGAAAATAAAAAAAAATATGAGTAATCTAATAAAAAAAAAAAAAAATGCCGTTGTTTACTGCTGTTTCGCTGTTTTCCTACTGCTTTGCTGCTGTTGTTTGCTGCTGTTTGCTGTGGTTTGTTGTTGTTTGCTGCTGTTTGCTGTGGTTTGTTGTTGTTTGCTGCTGTTTGCTGTTGTTTGCTGCTGTTTGCTGCTGTTTGTTGTTGTTTGCTGCTGTTTGCTGTGTTTTGTTGTTGTTTGCTGCTGTTTGCTGTTGTTTGCTGCTGTTGTTTGCTGCTGTTTGCTGTGGTTTGTTGTTGTTTGCTGCTGTTTGCTGTTGTTTGCTGCTGTTTGCTGCTGTTTGTTGTTGTTTGCTGCTGTTTGCTGCTGTTTGTTGTTGTTTGCTGCTGTTTGCTGCTGTTTGTTGTTGTTTGCTGCTGTTTGCTGTGTTTTGTTGTTGTTTGCTGCTGTTTTGCTGCTGTTTTGTTGTTAGTTAATACTGTATGCTGTTCGTTCTTGCTGCCGTAAGTGAATACATTGTATGGTAGCTGATATCAGTCTCGGTGACTGACTAGATGTAGATATAGGGTAGCTTAATACCTGCAATCTTTGTGTATCTCTGTTGATGTCAGTTTCGGTGGCTGACAAGACGCTGATATAGGGTAGCTTTCTACCTACAATCTTTGTGTATCTCTGTTGATGTCAGTCTCGGTGACTGACTAGATGCTGATATAGGGTAGCTTTCTACCTACAATCTTTGTGTATCTCTGTTGATGTCAGTCTCGGTGACTGACTAAATGGAGATATAGGGTAGCTTACTACCTACAATCTTTGTGTATCTCTGCTGATGTCAGTCTCGGTGACTGACTAGATGTTGATATAGGGTAGTTTACTACCTACAATCTTTGTGTATCTCTGTTGATGTCAGTCTCGATGACTGACTAGATGGAGATATAGGGTAGCTTACTACCTACAATCTTTGTGTATCTCTGTTGATGTCAGTCTCGTTGACTGACTAGATGCTGATATAGGGTAGCTTTCTACCTACAATCTTTGTGTATCTCTGTTGATGTCAGTCTCGGTGGCTGACTAGATGGAGATATAGGGTAGCTTACTACCTACAATTTTTGTGTATCTCTGTTGATGTCAGTCTCGGTGGCTGACTAGATGTTGATATAGGGTAGTTTACTACCTACAATCTTTGTGTATCTCTGTTGATGTCAGTCTCGGTGGCTGACTAAATGGAGATATAGGGTAGCTTACTACCTACAATCTTTGTGTATCTCTGTTGATGTCAGTCTCGATGACTGACTAGATGGAGATATAGGGTAGCTTACTACCTACAATCTTTGTGTATCTCTGTTGATGTCAGTCTCGTTGACTGACTAGATGCTGATATAGGGTAGCTTTCTACCTACAATCTTTGTGTATCTCTGTTGATGTCAGTCTCGGTGGCTGACTAGATGGAGATATAGGGTAGCTTACTACCTACAATTTTTGTGTATCTCTGTTGATGTCAGTCTCGGTGGCTGACTAGATGTTGATATAGGGTAGTTTACTACCTACAATCTTTGTGTATCTCTGTTGATGTCAGTCTCGGTGGCTGACTAGATGTTGATATAGGGTAGTTTACTACCTACAATCTTTGTGTATCTCTGTTGATGTCAGTCTCGGTGACTGACTAGATGGAGATATAGGGTAGCTTACTACCTACAATCTTTGTGTATCTCTGTTGATGTCAGTCTCGGTGACTGACTAGATGGAGATATAGGGTAGCTTACTACCTACAATCTTTGTGTATCTCTGCTGTTTTCAGTCTTGATGGCTGAGCAGCGTTTGATACATTGTAGGATAATTTACTTTACATATTGTTTGTTTTTATATTCTTATAGGTTAGTAGACTTTTGCCATTTCCCCACTTTGTCATAGAATATTATAGCCATTCTTGCTAGCGGTCATGTTTCCTCTAAGCCCATTTCCAATAAGGATGCATGCTATTCATACAATGGTCAAATGGTACAAATATATTTGCTCCATTTCCTTACCAGCATGTATTTAAGCCTTATCTGCCATACTCGTATGTCTAAAATTTGTCCTGTGAACAATTTAAGTCATTAATGTTGGGACCATGCTGACAATGGATTGGCGTTTTTTTTTTTTTTTTTTCCGTTCTCTGTGTCTGTAACATAATCTCCTGGATATGGTCGGACATGGAATACGGACATCGACACGGAAACAATAGTTTATACTAATTATTTAATGATCCGCCGGACTAGTCTCTAATATGTACCTAAACGGAAACAACCGAAGAGTATTATCCAATAATTCGAAGACAAGTTCTTCTTATCAAAACAATGTATAGAATGTGTTATTGTTATGTCTTAGCGGCTTCACACAAATGATTCAGAGTCCTTAGACTGTACAATGGTAACAAGCAGCTCTCTAGCTGCTACAGTGGCATGCATGTACCTCAAATACTTACAATGTGCGCATGAGCGCCTGCAGTCCTATTGATCCATACCAGGGTCCCTAGTCTTTGAAGAGCTTATACAAGTGCCAAATCATTCGGCTTGAGCTGAACAGTACTCCATGACCAGGGAGGGATGAATCTACGGGTAGGGGGACGTGGAACCATCAGACACACCAACGGTAAGTTGAAGAGCTATATTGGGGAGACTTAAGGAACCATTCGAATCGATAGCCGTTGGATGTTTTTGTGATCGCGTCATCCAAATCTGTATCGATCGTTCAGTCTGGCCTGTACATCAGTAATGAGCTTCTTAGTCGGATATGCCAATGTACACGAACACTGCAACCACGTCATATGTGCTGCAAAACTACAATGTACACGTATACATCGACCGACCACATGATACGTTCGGACATTCTTGAATTCTGTTTTCCTTACCTTAATTGTAAAGTACCCCGACCACTTGATTACATGAGTACTATGACAGCTTGATCTGCTCTAACCGAATACGATTGTACGGGTACATCAACCATGTGCTTTGTTCGAGTCATCTTTTAGATTACACAAGTACTTTGACCACGTGATCTGTGCTAGTTATGTTACATTTGGGACATTCTACATCACCGGAAGTGGTATCGGACATTTTTTTCTGACGGTAAAACACTCGCAAGGGTAAGTGTTTACTGAAAGTCTTATTGTTAAGACTTATTAAGATCTTTAAAATCTAGTGTGCATCTTAGACTGAAAATCGCTTTAATGTATTCTCAACTTGTCTGATAATTTGAAAAGTACACCAGACCACCAGGCCCCCTGGAGGTCCAGAACTACCAGTTATACAAAACATTTTCTTAACCCAAAAATGCTACTGGGAAAAAAGTCAAAATCTACTCACTCAGTCATTCATGATTAGGCGAATTTCAAAGGAAAAAACAGATAGACGGAAGGACGGATGGCAGATTTGCCTGGAGTGGATATATTACCATTGGCCAGGTAAACTACGAGTACACTGCAGCGACAGTAGACATGTGACCGTAAATAAATCATAAGAAACTACTTGGAATATATCAGCATTAGAATATTTGATGAATTATGATGAATGTTATTTGTCGTCTTAGACACATACCAGCCTTTATGAATTAGAAATCTCATAAAGAAGCAGTTTTCCGTCCGAAAATGGGCCCGATATGACTTCCGGTGACGTAGAAGTACCATGTGATGTGGGCTATCTTTGATTACAGAGTAAGTGGACCACGTGATCTGTATTTCCTGTCACTAATAACACGAGTACCTTGGTTATATGATCTGTATAAGCTATCATAGATTGCACGACAACCTCGTCTATGTGATCTGTGTAAGCTATCATAGATTGCACGACAACCTCGTCCATGTGATCTGTGTAAGCTACCATAGATTGCACGACAACCTCGTCCATGTGATCTGTGTAAGCTATCATAGATTGCACGACAACCTCGTCCATGTGATCTGTGTAAGCTATCATAGATTGCACGACAACCCCGTCCATGTGATCTGTGTAAGCTATCATAGATTACACGACAACCCCGTCCATGTGATCTGTGTAAGCTATCATAGTTTACACGACAACCTCGTCCATGTGATCTGTGCTAATTTTCAAACATTACACGACAACCTCGCCCACGTGACTTAGGTACCTGTAGTGTTGATACAGTGTGTATGGTGATGTCCCGACTTAGGTACCTGTAGTGTTGATACAGTGTGTATGGTGATGTCCTGACTTAGGTACCTGTAGTGTTGATACAGTGTGTATGGTGATGTCCTGACTGAGGTATCTGTAGTGTTGATACAGTGTGTATGGTGATGTCCTGACTGAGGTACCTGTAGTGTTGATACCGTGTGTATGGTGATGTCCTGACTTAGGTACCTGTAGTGTTGATACAGTGTGTATGGTGATGTCCTGACTGAGGTACCTGTAGTGTTGATACAGTGTGTATGGTGATGTCCTGACTGAGGTACCTGTAGTGTTGATACAGTGTGTATGGTGATGTCCTGACTGAGGTATCTGTAGTGTTGATACAGTGTGTATGGTGATGTCCTGACTTAGGTACCTGTAGTGTTGATACAGTGTGTATGATGATGACCTGACTGAGGTATGTCTAGTGTTGATACAGTGTGTATGGTGATGTCCTGACTTAGGTACCTGTAGTGTTGATACAGTGTGTATGGTGATGACCTGACTGAGGTATGTCTAGTGTTGATACAGTGTGTATGGTGATGTCCCGACTTAGGTACCTGTAGTGTTGATACAGTGTGTATGGTGATGTCCTGACTTAGGTACCTGTAGTGTTGATACAGTGTGTATGGTGATGTCCTGACTGAGGTACCTGTAGTGTTGATACAGTGTGTATGGTGATGACCTGACTGAGGTATGTCTAGTGTTGATACAGTGTGTATGGTGATGTCCCGACTTAGGTACCTGTAGTGTTGATACAGTGTGTATGGTGATGTCCTGACTTAGGTACCTGTAGTGTTGATACAGTGTGTATGGTGATGTCCTGACTGAGGTATGGTGATGTCCTGACTGAGGTACCTGTAGTGTTGATACAGTGTGTATGATGATGTCCTGACTTAGGTACCTGTAGTGTTGATACAGTGTGTATGGTGATGTCCTGACTGAGGTATGTCTAGTGTTGATACAGTGTGTATGGTGATGTCCTGACTGAGGTACCTGTAGTGTTGATACAGTGTGTATGGTGATGACCTGACTGAGGTATGTCTAGTGTTGATACAGTGTGTATGGTGATGTCCTGACTGAGGTACCTGTAGTGTTGATACAGTGTGTATGGTGATGTCCTGACTGAGGTACCTGTAGTGTTGATACAGTGTGTATGGTGATGTCCTGACTGAGGTACCTGTAGTGTTGATACAGTGTGTATGGTGATGTCCTGACTGAGGTACCTGTAGTGTTGATACAGTGTGTATGGTGATGTCCTGACTGAGGTACCTGTAGTGTTGATACAGTGTGTATGGTGATGACCTGACTGAGGTATGTCTAGTGTTGATACAGTGTGTATGGTGATGTCCTGACTGAGGTATGTCTAGTGTTGATACAGTGTGTATGGTGATGTCCCGACTTAGGTACCTGTAGTGTTGATACAGTGTGTATGGTGATGTCCTGACTTAGGTACCTGTAGTGTTGATACAGTGTGTATGGTGATGTCCTGACTTAGGTACCTGTAGTGTTGATACAGTGTGTATGGTGATGTCCTGACTTAGGTACCTGTAGTGTTGATACAGTGTGTATGGTGATGTCCTGACTGAGGTACCTGTAGTGTTGATACAGTGTGTATGGTGATGACCTGACTGAGGTATGTCTAGTGTTGATACAGTGTGTATGGTGATGTCCTGACTGAGGTACCTGTAGTGTTGATACAGTGTGTATGATGATGTCCTGACTTAGGTACCTGTAGTGTTGATACAGTGTGTATGGTGATGTCCTGACTGAGGTATGTCTAGTGTTGATACAGTGTGTATGGTGATGTCCTGACTGAGGTACCTGTAGTGTTGATACAGTGTGTATGGTGATGACCTGACTGAGGTATGTCTAGTGTTGATACAGTGTGTATGGTGATGTCCTGACTGAGGTACCTGTAGTGTTGATACAGTGTGTATGGTGATGTCCTGACTGAGGTACCTGTAGTGTTGATACAGTGTGTATGGTGATGTCCTGACTGAGGTACCTGTAGTGTTGATACAGTGTGTATGGTGATGTCCTGACTGAGGTACCTGTAGTGTTGATACAGTGTGTATGGTGATGTCCTGACTGAGGTACCTGTAGTGTTGATACAGTGTGTATGGTGATGACCTGACTGAGGTATGTCTAGTGTTGATACAGTGTGTATGGTGATGTCCTGACTGAGGTATGTCTAGTGTTGATACAGTGTGTATGGTGATGTCCCGACTTGGGTACCTGTAGTGTTGATACAGTGTGTATGGTGATGTCCTGACTTAGGTACCTGTAGTGTTGATACAGTGTGTATGGTGATGTCCTGACTGAGGTACCTGTAGTGTTGATACAGTGTGTATGGTGATGTCCTGACTAAGGTACCTGTAGTGTTGATACAGTGTGTATGGTGATGACCTGACTGAGGTATATCTAGTGTTGATACAGTGTGTATGGTGATGTCCTGACTGAGGTATGTCTAGTGTTGATACAGTGTGTATGGTGATGTCCTGACTTAGGTATCTGTAGTGTTGATACAGTGTGTATGGTGATGTCCTGACTTAGGTATCTGTAGTGTTGATACAGTGTGTATGGTGATGTCCTGACTGAGGTATCTGTAGTGTTGATACAGTGTGTATGGTGATGTCCTGACTTAGGTACCTGTAGTGTTGATACAGTGTGTATGGTGATGTCCTGACTTAGGTACCTGTAGTGTTGATACAGTGTGTATGGTGGTGTCCTGACTGAGGTATGTCTAGTGTTTAGACAGTGTGTATGGTGATGTCCTTTAACAGCCTGTTCGAGTGTATCAATCCTCCACAGCCTGTTGGGGTGCATCAATCCTCCACAGCCTGTTAGGTACATCAATCCTCCACAGCCTGTTGGGGTGCATCAATCCTCCACAGCCTGTAGGGGTGTATCAATCCTTTAACAGCCTGTTGAGGTGGAACAATCCTCCACAGCCTGTTGGGGTGCATCAATCCTCCACAGCCTGTTTGGGTGTATCAATCCACCACAGCCTGTTGGGGTGTATCAATCCTCCACAGCCTGTTGGGGTGTATCAATCCTTTAACAGCCTGTTGGGGTTTATCAATCCTCCACAGCCTGTTGGGGTACATCAATCCTCCACAGCCTGTTGGGGTACATCAATCCTTCAATAGCCTGTTGGGGTGTATCAATCCTCCACAGACTGTTGGGGTAGAACAATCCTCCACAGCCTGTTGGGGTGGATCAATCCTCCACAGCCTGTTGGGGTGTATCAATCCTCCACAGCCTATTGGGGTACATCAATCCTCCACAGCCTGTTGGGGTGTATCAATCCTCCCCAGCCTGTTGGGGTGAATCAATCCTCCACAGCCTGTTGGGGTGGATCAATCCTCCACAGCCTGTTGGGGTGGATCAATCCTCCACAGCCTGTTGGGGTGCATCAATCTTCCACAGCCTGTTGGGGTGTATCAATCCTCCACAGCCTGTTGGGGTACATCAATCCTCCACAACCTGTTGGTGTGTATCAATCCTCCACAGCCTGTTGGGGTGTATCAATCCTTCAATAGCCTGTTGGGGTGTATCAATCCTCCAAAGCCTGTTGGGGTGCATCAATCCTCCACAGCCTCTTGGGGTACATCAATCCTCCACAACCTGTTGGGGTGTATCAATCCTCCACAGCCTGTTGGGTTGTATCAATCCTCCACAGCCTGTTGGAGTGGAACAATCCTCCACAGCCTGTTGGGGTGTATCAATCCTCCACAGCCTGTTGGGGTGCATCAATCCTTCACAGCCTGTTGGGGTGTATCAATCCTCCACAGCCTGGTGGGGTGTATCAATCCTCCACAGCCTGTTGGGGTGTATCAATCCTCCACAGCCTGTTGGGGTGTATCAATCCTCCACAGCCTGTTAGGTACATCAATCCTCCACAGCCTGTTGGGGTGGATCAATCCTCCACAGCCTGTTAGGTACATCAATCCTCCACAGCCTGTTGGAGTACATCAATCCTCCACAGCCTGTTGGGTACATCAATCCTCCACAGCCTGTTGGGTACATCAATCCTCCACAGCCTGTTGGAGTACATCAATCCTTTAAAAGCCTGTTGGGGTGTATCAATCCTTCACAGCCTGTTGGGATGTATGTCGCAGTTGACTGTTGGTCTTTGATGTCTGTTTAGGTATATTTCTATGAGTTGGTGTAGTTTGTTTCTTATTTTTTGATGTTTTGTGATAAATTCCAATAATTAAGTTTTCCTTTTTTAACCAGATGAATATGTTATGGTCTGTTTCAGAATCTCCACCAATGTCATCGAGCAAACCTTCCACAAAGCCGAGACAACAACCGATTGAATATGAGGTATGATGGACTAGTTCAGAAATTCTTCAGGAAAAGATGTCACCTCTTTTTGTTTCTGGCCGTCCTCCTGTTTCTTATGACACGTGATCAGTTCAGCAAACTGTCGAAGGATGTGTCTTTTAAAACCTTCCATTATCCAATGGACATCGACATGCCTGCCCTGGTTCGGGCTTACCGAGCGGGCGGACATGTGGACAAACAGCCTATCAACACTTATCAATACAGTTACACTACTAACGTCACCAACAAATGCAAACAGAGTGACCTGTTCCTTCTCTTCCTCATCAAGTCTTCCGTCCGCCATTTTGACAGAAGGGAATCAATTCGATCCACCTGGGGAAAGGAGGGGCCCATATCTGGTAGTTTTCCAATGAGAACAATATTTTTAGTTGGTATGCCGAGAGAAAACGACAACCATCGACTTTATGAAGCGTTAGAAGAGGAGATCCATCTATACAACGATGTCCTACAGATGACATTTAGAGACGATTACTACAACAACACACAGAAGACGGTTGGTGGGATTCACTGGGCCGTAAAACACTGCGGTCACGCTCAGTTTGTCATGTTTGTAGATGATGATTTCTACATAGCCACGCCGTTTCTCATAGCATATCTCAACACTCTGTCCGCAGAACAACACAAAACATTGTTCATGGGCAGTCTCCACGAAGATGCGCCTGACCGTAATATGTACGGAAAGTGGTTCATTTCTTACGAGGATTATCCATTTAACCGCTACCCACCATTCATAAGTGCCGGAGCTATGCTTATGTCTATGCATTTCTTAAAGGATATACAAATTGCAATACAGTTCACCAAGAATTTTCCTTACGACGACGTCTTTCTTGCTATTGTAGTGTTTAAACTAGGTATATACCCGCAGCACAACTCAAATATCTACACTGGAGAAATCAGGGTAGAACATAACAGTATGAAGTTTCACAGTGTCATCGCGTCTCACGGTTATTATAACGACGAGCTTCTTCAGGCAGCCTGGCGAACACATAAGGTGTACGTGGACGCTCTACGAAAGGTCTTGTACCCTGTTCCTCAACGAATAACTAACACAGGAAATAACACCACAGACCAAACAACGATTATATAATTCCTTCTTATATAATCTCACCTGTAGCTATCGAAAACAATCACTTGTAAACATATAATACAGACGGAGAGACAACTCCCCAGAATCGTACCCTTGGTATAAACGGAAATGTACTGTCTTTGATGCAAAGAATCTCCAAAGTATCCATCTGTATTTAACATTACAACACATGTATCTGTTGTAATCGAAACAAAGTATCAGGTGCATTTGTTATAATCCATACATAGCGACACGTGTTTCTGTTATAATTCATACATAGTGACACTTGTATTTGTTAAAATCCATACATAGTGACACGTGTTTCAGTTATAATTCATGCATAATGACACGTGTTTCAGTTATAATTCATACATAGTGACACGTGTTTCAGTTATGTGTCATGTATATATACTTTGGCGTGCATCTGTTAAAGTATATACATAGTGTCACATGTATCTGTAATGATGTATACAATGTGTCACGTGTATCTGTAATAATGTGTACAATGTGTCACATGTATCTGTACAATGTGTCACGTGTATCTGTAATAATGTATACAGTGTGTCACGTGTATCTGTAATAATGTATACAGTGTGTCACGTGTATCTGTAATAATGTATACAGTGTGTCACGTGTATCTGTAATAATGTATACAATGTGTCACGTGTATCTGTACAATGTGTCACGTGTATCTGTAATAATGTATACAGTGTGTCACGTGTATCTGTAATAATGTATACAATGTGTCACGTGTATCTGTAATAATGTATACAATGTGTCACGTGTATCTGTTTTGATATATACATAGTTCCACATGTGTCCGTTATAATGTATACATTCTTTTAAGTTTGACTATTATAGGGCATTCTTAGAGTCACGTGCATCTGTTAATGTTCTCTTAATTTCGCGTGTATCTATTATAGTGTTCACTTAGGGTCGCGCGTATCTGTTATAGTGTACACTCAGTTTTGCATGTATCTTTGATTGTGTTCAATTGATTTCGTGTGTACCTGTTAAAATGAGCTTAGGTGTAAGAGATGTTATAATGTATAATCAGTGTCACGTGATTTATTCAAATGTACACTTAGTGTCAAATGTATCTGTTTTAATGTATACACAGTGTCACGTGATTTGTCCAAATGTACACTTAGTGTCACATGTATCTCTTATAATGTATACACAATGTCACGTGATTTGTTAAAATGTACACTTAGTGTCACATGTATTTGTTATATTGTATACATAATGTCGTGTGATTTGTTCACAGGTACACTTAGTGTAACATGTATCTGTTTTAATGTATACATAATGTCGTGTGATTTGTTCACAGGTACACTTAGTGTCACATGTATTTGTTATATTGTATACATAATGTCGTGTGATTTGTTCACAGGTACACTTAGTGTAACATGTATCTGTTTTAATGTATACACAGTATCATTGTTATTCAGTATTTGTTATAGATTACACATAGTGTTTTCATTGTTACAATGTACAGATTGTATCACGTGTATCTTACGGTGAGCACATGGAGTCGCGTGTATCTGTTATAGTGTGTACATAGCGTGACGTGTATCTGTTATAGTGTATACATAGGGTGACGTGTATCTGTTATAGTGTGTACGTAGGGTGACGTGTATCTGTTATAGTGTGTACATAGGGTGACGTGTATCTGTTATAGTGTGTACAAAGTCGTGTGATGTGTGTCTGTTATAGTGTATACGTAGGGTGACGTGTATCGGATTTAGTGTTTATATAGGGTGACGTGTATCTGTCATAGTGTTTATATAGGGTGACGTGTATCTGTCATAGTGTGTACATAGGGTGACGTGTATCTGCCATATTGTGTACATAGGGTGACGTGTATCTGTTATAGTGTACATAGGATGACGTGTATCTGTTATAGTGTGGACGTAGGGTGACGTATATCTGTTATAGTGTGGACGTAGGGTGACGTGTATCTGTTATAGTGTGTACATAGGGTGACGTGTATCTGTTATAGTGTGTACGTAGGGTGACGTGTATCTGTTATAGTGTATACGTAGGGTGACGTGTGTCTGTTATAGTGTGTACATAGGGTGACGTGTATCTGTTATAGTGTACATAGGGTGAAGTGTATCTGTTATAGTGTGTACGTAGGGTGACGTGTATCTGTTATAGTGTACATAGGGTGACGTGTATCTATTATAGTGTATACGTAGGGTGACGTGTATCTGTTATAGTGTGTACATAGGGTGACGTGTATCTATTATAGTGTATACGTAGGGTGACGTGTATCTGTTAGAGTGTGTACGTAGGGTGACGTGTATCTGTTATAGTGTGTACGTAGGGTGACGTGTATCTGTTATAGTGTACATAGGGTGACGTGTATCTATTATAGTGTATACGTAGGGTGACGTGTATCTATTATAGTGTGTACGTAGGGTGATGTGTATCGGATTTAGTGTTTACATAGGGTGACGTGTATCTGTTATAGTGTATACGTAGGGTGACGTGTATCTGTTATAGTGTGTACATAGGGTGACGTGTATCTGTTATAGTGTATACGTAGGGTGACGTGTATCTGTTATAGTGTGTACGTAGGGTGACGTGTATCTGTTATAGTGTGTACATAGGGTGATGTGTATCTGTTATAGTGTGTACATAGGTTGACGTGTATCTGTTATAGTGTGTACAAAGTCGTGTGACGTGTATCTGTTATAGTGTGTACATAGGGTGACGTGTATCTGCCATATTGTGTACATAGGGTGACGTGTATCTGTTATAGTGTACATAGGATGACGTGTATCTGTTATAGTGTGTACATAGGTTGCGTGTATCTGTTATAGTGTGTACATAGGGTGACGTGTATCTGTTATAGTGTGTACATAGGGTGACGTGTATCTGTTATAGTGTGTACATAGGTTGACGTGTATCTGTTTAAATGTGTACAAAGTCGTGTGATGCATGCTAAGTCTTTCATTTATCTTTTAATATGAAAGCCCAAGAGTATCTGACAGAGTTTATAAAATGGAATACCTATTCTGATCTTCCAGAGTTACCGCCCTTTGTTTCACTCTCTCAGTAAAGCGATTACTTGACAGCTGTTTGGGGCCGAGAATGTGGGATCCCATACAACAACTGTGATTGTATAAAAACATGTATTTAAACATATAGTTGTTATTCAGACCACATTATGTAATTACTATATACATTACATGTCACCAGTAATGTTTTTGAAGTATGGACTTATGTCACTTGTAGGGATTTACATACAAATGCATTATATCTTGATATGCAATAGTTTTTAAATATTTCCCTGAGCCAAGTTTTTACACATACCTCCTTTGTATAAATATTGTTTTGGTGCCTTTTACTTTGAAAGTTCTGATTTATTGTTATCGTTAATATAATAACCATTCCTGCACGTATGTATTAATATAATGACCATATGAACACGTGCGATGTAGATATCATAATTGTCTATGTTACGTCACTACACCTAGTATTTACTAAAGGGAGTATTACCGGTTTATTTTTAAGGCTGGTTCGAGGTATTGTCTACAAACTGTCCACCGCTAATGAACATATGTTGTTATAACTCAACCAGTTTGATACCAATGTGTGTCGTTTCGAAGACAGGAATAGTATGTTTGAGATGGTAATAGAATTGACAGGACTTTTCGGTTCTACTGTTGTCTTTGTCCACTAGGGTGGATACGGGTCTGATCTCCCAAACGTCCATCGAAACGTCTTGCATACATTTTTCACTTGGTTGTGTTGTAAGAGTATATATTTTGTATTGCCGACATGAAGAAAATACATGAGAATTTCCCGAACATATGTATCTACTGAACGTTTGTAGTCGGTATGGCATGGACGTCCTTATTGACACCATATTCTATGCAGTACATATCAACATTAAAATCTGCATACCCGGCATTAAAAGCCAATATGTATATCCGGTATTTTAATGACAATTTGCATATCCGGTATTTTAATGACAATTTGCATATCCGGTATTTTAATGACAATTTTCACTCAGTTCTGCTGATATATTAAAAAAGACATATCCTGTATGATTTATTTTTGGTGTCAAAGGTGACCATGATAGCACTGTACAAATGTCAATGAGGCAAGGGTGGGGAAGAGGGTTGTGAGGGGGGGGGGATGGGTTGAATATCTGTTGCAGTGCTTGACTAGTCAAAAGATCAATAGAAATTATTTCAATGGTACTAAAAGTAAAGAAATATAGTATAGAAATAGAGGGCGTTACTGTAGTGATAAATGGCCGTTACTATAGAAATAGAGCGTGTTACTGTAGTGATAAATGGCCGTTACTATAGAAATAGAGCGTGTTACTGTAGTGATAAATGGCCGTTACTATAGGTATATGACCGTTACTATAGATATATGATCGTTACTGTAGTGATCAAATTATCATTACTACAGATGTAGATGATCGATACCACACTGATAAAAGATCATTACATCAGAGATAAATTATTGTAAAGATAAACTAACTTTCATTTACTATAAAGATAAATTGCTATAAGATATGTGGTTATTAGTACTAATTGATGACTTTTGCTTAAAAGAAAATTATTAAGATAGACAAAAGCCTGTTTTCGTTTATAATTTACAAATCACTTCAACTTGAATGTTAGTTAATAAATATTTAAAAATCACATGTATTGCGTTTTCATTTTAGGTCACCTGTAACAATGCCTCAAATGACCTTATCGCCTTTTGTCTAGCGTCGTCCTCCGTGCGTCGTACGCTGTACGTCTGTAAACAAGTTAAATGTTGACTTCTTTTCAAAACCCCCTGAATGACGTTTTGCAGAAACCAATTATCGCTCAACGAAAATGATAAATTATATGGCAACCGCCCAAGGGGCCTATGAGCGAAAGGGTCGAAAATTGAGTTTCAAAATGGCAGTAGAAGCAGTACATCAGCTTGTACGTTTACAAATAGGCATTTAAGTCCAAACATGTACGTACGCAAGAATATAGCGTCCATTTTTTGCCAAAAAGTAAAAAGATGCACGGCTCAGAAGGAAAATGCTACACTATCATTTCTTCATTTATCTAAGAAAGCTAACCATGGACATGCTGATAGTGACATGTTCCGTATATTAAAGAGGTCACAGTTTTGAATACATTGGAAACAGGAGATTAAAATGTGATGGATTTTGAAAAATAACATGCTCTTTTTACATTAAGCTAAATTTTCTGAAAGATAAAAAAAATCAAATTCCTATTGGATCCATTCGTAATTATGTGCTAAAAACATATTCAACCGTTATAAAATGAATTGCACAGAAATAGCAATTAGGAGTTTTGTGTTTAGAAATTAAAATTCATTGACGATATCGCTACGTATTTTTGTAAGTAAAAACGAGCAAAGGGGAAAATCTGTTTAGGATTAAAGTATTGTAATGTGAACTGAAATCAAACGTTCACACGTGGTTTTATTAGTACAAAGAGACTGTCACCTACACTAATAACCCACTAAAGTGAAATTTCAACTTTCAAATGGCCGTTATGTTCCCTGATAACCACAAAATTTAAATGTTCTTACAACTGCTGAATCAATATTCTACCAAGAATGCTAAATGATAGGTTTTAGTTGTTTTACACATTAAACCACTTAATCTGGAATCAAATAATGCGTCTTTATCCTAGAATCTGTTTGGCCATGTCAGTGTTGGTCTACATCGTACAGTAATGTAGTTCTAATTGTCCAAGTCAGCCATACCTAATGCCTTGAAGATGACGGTTGGTAGCGAAATCTATATTACATGAGGTTCGTCTAGAACCTTATAACTTTTGGATACAATTGCTTACTGGTTTCCAAATGCATGTAGTATCGTATACATATCATATAGTACAAGATACTGGCTACATGGGCACATACCCCCATGGTCCTCTGTCCAGTAGGACATTGGAAATGATCATTCTTCATGGGATAATTGGCGTCGGAGCTGTCATGCTGGATCCAAACACTGTACATTAAACATTATGTAAGAGTGCCGATAGATCCAGATCTCGTGGTCACCATCATCACTGAGGTGCTCACTTATGCAGCCATCTGCCAATGGTATGTGCCACGGGATATTCCAAGGTATTCCGTGTCTAGTTTGGAAAGTCACAATTATCCACAGTAGCATGTAGTTTGACAAATAGTGACTTGGCCCTTCTGGTAAGATCTGGATCATTTTTCACACGCTGAGCTAAGTTGTTGTGAACACTAATGCGCGCTTCTATTTTGGCTGCCAGCACCATATCCTTTGCGTCTGGCTCTTGTGTTCTAGTATATATGGATTCTCGGATTCCACTGAGAAAAGCTGTTACTATTCTAACGAGTGCCTCGATGACATCGATGAAATAGTTGGAAGTAAGTTAGGTTTTGAAAAACAGCCACTGCTCGAATCATCCGTGACATGACTCCACTACCCATCTGGATTTAGTTATTGATCTATCAAGAATAGTTTGTATGTCGCCATGTTGTGTCTGTCCGGGTTTTAGATAAGACGACATGTTTGTTGTCAAACCATGTGATTCCAAATATGGCAAAACAGTCTTAAACCCACGATCAACAACGACGTTGTCCACTTTCTCCAGCAAGGAGAGACTATCCATGATGGCTTTTGTAATCTTCGCACAATTATCGCTTCCAGGAAAAGGTCCTACCGTGTCCAGTATGTGACCATCAGACAGGGCTATGATCATGAACTTCAAATAGTTCCGCTTCTACTGGCCACAATAGGCCGATGGCCAAGAAATGCTTCTGAGAACACAGTGTTGTCTCCAGAATATTATCTCGTGTAAGATGTTCATCTCCAAGACACAAAGAAACAATGGTTATTTCTAAGGCTTTACTAAGGAATGAAATGTCTTCGATATACTGGAAATTGACATGTTGAACACTGTTTCCATGAAATGTCCGTCTTCCTTTTTACACAGTACAACAGTAGCACATCCTCGTGGTTTGGAGTGTAAATACCAGTGCTAATAGAGGATGAACAATAAGAAAGTTTTTTCAGAAACTGTGTCAGCCAATCCAGGCATGACAATTTGCATCACCCAGGGAGGAGAAACACAGAGTAAAAAGACTCCTGCTTTGACAGCATACGTGATATCTCCAAAAGATCATTGATTTTCTTTGATCTGGAAGGTAGCTGGGACGTCAACATTTCTCTTTCATCAACGCGGATTTCAATGTTGCGGTTTAGATCTTTCCCTATGGGATGATGTGAACAAATACGTGAGGACCACTGACAACACAGCAAGTGATGAAAGATGAGTTGGTGTTTTGCGCGCTTGCGCAATAAGGTCAAGTTTTGATTGAAATTCTTTATAATTAGAGTGCATTTTGCGCAAGAAGACTGGCCATAAAACATATCCTCCATGGATCATAGGGATGATTTTTCATCATCATCAACACCAACGATTTGACCTTCAAACGGATTTCTTTTCTGATAATTCTTAAAACTCTTGATCATCAGTCAAGTTATTACTATATGCTTTAAAACACCACGGTGAGATGTATTATATGATAAAAGTCTCCATCTTAGTAGAAAATGTAGAAAATAATGCCAAAAGAACAACTGAAGATAGTGGGGTATATGGGGTTTATAAAATATTGTTAGAAGATTTGTATAGTAACTATCGATCATATGATATATTGTATTTAACGTTCTAGTCATAATTGACAGATAGTCATTCAAGGACAGGTCGGCATTACTTGTATGCGTCTTAGGGTTTGTTTGTGAAAGTTTGTACACATCAAAAACAAAAATCAACACTTTGCACAAATGGCGAAGTTTCGATCTCTGGGCCAGGTTAGGGTAAGAGATAAAGTTATCTATACGATAAATATTTTGAATGAACTGAATATGGAAAACATTCAAAATGTCATTTGTTCACAAATTTTGAAATGTTTTTACAAAATGTTTAAAAATCAATAATATCGGCAGTATGCTTACCGTTTTAGTATTTTGGTATTTAGTTTAAGGTTCAAACTTGTCTTTTTCGTTAAGATAATTATTTTGATCTGTTTTGTGACGATAAGGCAAGTACATCAATCGATTGATTTAGATTAAGCCAAGAGAATCAACTTTGTTATTGATGTTTTAAAGATTTCTTTAAGTCAGTATTCTCAATATTTTCGGAATGTTTTGAATAAAGATCTATATAAAATAGCTGTATCTTTTTCAATATTTCATCCTGTTTTGTTATAAATTCTCGATCATTTTCTTTAAGTCTGAAATACTTTTATTGATATGGTTTTTGTTTTTAAGACAACACGAACACCTATCCCTCTTCCATCCAGCTAGCTCTTTATCTTATCATGTTGGAATAGGTATGTGATATAAAGAAATAACGTGCAAGTTAGTTTTAAAAATTGTATAATAATTTGTGTTCAAATTATTGAGACTTAACCCTGAACAGCCAACTTAGGAACACGCGACAAGAGATAATGACGTGTTTCATTCTAAATTTGAAAAACAGTTTGATTTTTTTTTTCTTTTTTTTTTTTTTTTTCCTTTTTCTTTTTCTAATTATATATCTATCATTTAAGTCGGTTCTGATTCTGGACTTTGAGCTGATTCAAGATAACAACAGTTTTGCAGGTAACACGTTAAAGGAATATTTGCACCATCAGGAAAACGTAAGTATACACAAAACATCAGATATTGGTCCTTCTAGTAGTGTCAAAACAAGATAACAACCGACAAATCAGCAATATCTATGTTTAAACTCGAAATCAATTAACTGGGGGAAAGTAATATAAAGGGAGGATTTACACCAGAACCACTGTAAAACAGTAGGAGAAAAACCAAACAAATCAGCTGCCCTGTAATGTCTCCTTTTCAAAGGAGAACCGGATACAGACTAAGGACATAAAGCAATGCTACCTCCATACCATATAAGGAGATAGATAGAATGAGATCATGGCTGCGATCAAAACCTTCCAGATAATCACCATCATCCTACATCTCTCAACTTCTGTCAGTCGTCCACAGCAATCGGGTAAATCGGGATACTGGAAATAGGCCATGAAATTTCGCATCAGTTACGACATGTAAACAGCATGGGTCCGGGAACCAGGTGTATTACTACGAAGAATTGGAAATCCTCAATAGTAAAAACATTCATCTTCACACTTCGTGGAAAGTTCTCCCTGTTTTTAGTATTGTATGTAAAGATCGAGTGACTGATGTAGCACAGTCTCGTGAAATCAAGCCGAGATAAAAAAAAAATAATGTTTTTTTTTACCATAGTACAGAAAGGGGTCGGGGATCACAATGATTTGAACAGTATGGGACTATTCACGTTGTTTTAAAAGACAATCACACCAATACAGGTCCATTATGAACGGTCAACCGGTCAGATTTATGTTGTAGGATATCATGAATGTTAAGCTATTGTAAAATGAAATAAGTTAGAGATAAACAATAATTCAAATTCAGTAGATAGTTCTGATCACGTGATTCTACGTCATATCATATTTTGTTTTAAATGAAATAAGAACTTTACGTGTTCATCCATACCATGATATGTATACTTTACTGTGTGAAAAGTAAATGATAACCGATATTATTTCTTCCTTTTATTTTGTTTTGTTTTGTATTGTTGTATGATAAAAAGATGTCAGAAACACACACACTGCTGGTTATTTAACGGTTCCGGTGATTGCGTATAGCTGTAATGACTCAGGGTTTCTTGCGAAATTCTTCAACAAATAGCCTACTTGTTTCGGCCACATGCCCTTACGTGTGAGTTCAATATTATATATAGTTCTACAGTAGGTGTTTTTTTCTGTCATTTAAGATAAACCTTCAATTGCATTTAAAGGGAGTAAACTCGATCTAGTAACTAAGGGAAGTAACCCTTGAAGTCATATAGAATGTGTAGTGTGGAATCGGAGATACTAGCAATACTTCCAGTGGTTTTAAATTCGACAGATACTAAGATAATCCATTTATAAAGGAGATATAAAGTACATATTCATTCATATGAATAGTAGCACTAGTGAAGAACATACACTTGATATGGTTTTAAAACTGTTCAATAAATACATCATATTTAACATAAGGTGTTTAGTGTACTTACCAGTTTATATAATTTGAACACGTGTTTATTGTACTTCACTATTTTTGCATTTGAACATGTGTTTAGATCTTCAGTGTAATTCCCCGTCTATATCATTAGAACATGTGTTTAGATATACAGTATCGTTCCCCGTCTATATCATTAAAACAGGTGCTTAGATGTTCAGTATCGTTCCCCGTCCATATCATTAAAACAGGTGCTTAGATGTTCAGTATCGTTCCCCGTCTATATCATTAGAACATGTGTTTAGATGTTCAGTATCGTTCCCCGTCTTTATCATTAGGACATGTGTTTAGATGTCCAGTATCGTTCCCCGTCTATATCATTAGAACATGTGTTTAGATGTCCAGTATCGTTCCCCGTCTTTATCATTAGGACATGTGTTTAGATGTTCAGTATCGTTCCCCGTCTATATCATTAGAACATGTGTTTAGATATACAGTATCGTTCCCCGTCTATATAATTTGAACACGTGTTTAGATGTTCAGTATCGTTCCCCGTCTATATCATTAGAACATGTGTTTAGATATACAGTATCGTTCCCCGTCTATATCATTAGAACTTGTGTTAGTACTTCCCATTCTATATATATATATTATATATATGTTCAGTATATATATATATACACACATATTTAATTGTTAAGGGTTCTTCCAAGTCTATAATATTTGAACAATTTTTTTTCCTAACTCACTTTCTGGATGTCCGCATTGTTGGTCCCTAATATCACTGCAGATTCCTAGATACTTCTGATAATGATTAACAGCACGACTAAATCAGTAACACATATTACTTATACACGTGATTAAGACGGAGATTGGTCGTGTTTTAATAAGTACAAACAAGGATAATGTTTTTAACACACAATGTAAAGATAATAGTGATGTTTATAGGAAAACTGATACAGACCGGCATCCTTTGACTGTGTAACACTGAGGGCATCTGTACCGTCGTACTTAAGTACTTAACGCAGAAGTAATACACGTTTATTTCCAAATAGTTCTACTATGTTTTTGTGTACTACCAGTTGCATATTTAAAATTCTACGGAGAAAAAAACTGATTTGTTTACAAAATCTTCATCCAAACTCAGAATCGGTGAAATGGGGATCAATATGAACGAGGTGTTCCGAAAGTACTGATATCCTGTAATCGTACTAGTGCCTCCTCTATATATTATGCCTAAAAAACTCAAAGTAATAAAACATTTCAATGTGTTTTAACTACCGGTTGAATTTTGACTTTATTGTCAGTGATGATAAATTGTTCGGATGAAGCACCTTTTTTTGGAGTGTAATGTTAGTGATGTAGCATGGCCCTGACACAAAATTGGTATTTTTCAATATAATGACCAGGAACAAAAAACAAATCTCCCCGACAGTCATTGGAAAAGAAAATAATGTCTGTACGATTTAAACACGTTGACAATGTCAACACATGTCTCCATATACATATCACGTCATGTTGTGCAATGAGCTAAGACAGGGTGAAGGTCACAAATAGATGCGATACAAAATAATGTACAACGTGTTCTACAGCCAGGCTGTGTATTTATGAGGCTGCTTTCTAGGTCAGCCTAAGTACGTGTCACTCCTCTCTGTGTATGTTAAGTATTGTAAACATGGTTTATTTTAGGCTGTGTAACTAAGTAGGCTAACACAGGTGAGTATATCCATTGAAATTCACGTAGTAATATCACAATAAACAACGGAACGATCGAAACGATAACCCCTTAAACATGTGGCCGTGTATCACCAAATCATTTCCCAATCGGTTTGATATTCAGACAAGATACCCGTTAGACCTGAATCATTCAGATATCTTTTTTTTTATTCACAAATACCATTTCCTTCCCACCAATCCTCGCCCCTTTCCCAAACAGATAACCTAAAACGTCTGCCATGTAGGACCTAATGCCATGAGAACCTAAAACGTCTGCCATGTAGGACCTAATGCCATGAGAACCTAAAACGTCTGCCATGTAGGACCTAATGCCATGAGAACCTAAAACGTCTGCCATGTAGGACCTAATGCCATGAAAACCGAAAACGTATTCCAAGTAGGACCTAATGCCATGAGAACCTGAAACGTCTTCCAAGTAGGACCTAATGCCATGAAAACCGAAAACGTCTTCCAAGTAGGACCTAATGCTGTGAGAACCTAAAACGTCTTCCAAGTAGGACCTAATGCTGTGAGAACCTAAAACGTCTTCCATGTATGACCTTATACCATGAGAACCCAAAACAAGTAATGATATGAAAACTATATGGAGATGTTAATAATTCTATTAAATGCGTATCATCAGCTCTTCTTCATTATGGTAAAGTTGTCGATACAGCTGTAGTTCTTGGTGTCATAAAATTTTAATAATTTCCATAAATAATCAAATTCTAAAATGTCTCTTAAGGCAAATACGGCTGGACATTATCGATTTGTATTAAATTTTACTATTTGTAATTTTTATTGTATTAGTGATGTGTGACACTATAATAAAATGTTAATGTATTATACTGTATATAATATGGTATTTTATTGTTTTGTATTGCATTGTATTGGCTGCTCTGCTATAGGAGAACTCTAGAAACGCAAACTGAAAAGAAATTACCTGGCGATGGAAGCGTTTGGTAAAACTAGTGTGTTATTAACAACATAAAAAAAACAATAAAAAAAGGGTGACGCACGTTATCTGTGAGAGCAGAATAACTAATAAGGCAAGTACTGGGATGTAAGCCTGTTATTATTATTGATGTAAGTTGTTTTGGTTAAAGATAACTAGGTAGAAGGTCAGATATTCGTCTGATCCCATCTTCACGGGAGTGTTGTTGTTGCTGGTGGTGCTATATGTGGAACAGGAGCTCGCATTGGTCTCGGTCCAAACCCAAGTACACGTTTACGTAACAACAGCCGCTTTTACCACCGCGGGAATCTTCTCTACAAAGACGGACAGCTTGGCGTCCTGATAGCATTGTGGTCACATCAGAACCTCTCGAAGACTTTCACAACTAATGTTTATGTATGTTTTAGAAGTGTGGTTGAAGTACCATTCAGTAAGGGTGCAACATCACACACTTCAGATGACGGTGTAAACTTTCATACGAGTT
This sequence comes from Ylistrum balloti, assembly GCF_031769215.1. Classification (NCBI taxonomy): domain Eukaryota; kingdom Metazoa; phylum Mollusca; class Bivalvia; order Pectinida; family Pectinidae; genus Ylistrum; species Ylistrum balloti. The sequence continues at coordinate 53,518 of NW_026782788.1, read as the reverse complement.
CTAAATTTTGCTCGAAAAAGCGAAGAAGTTCACATAGAATGGGAGTGTCAAATGACACCTACTCACTTGAGTACACATGACTACTCGCGTGCGTACACATGACTACTCGTGAGCGTACATGATTTCTCGTGTGCACGAATCATACTTTTTCTCGTGCGTGCTATTACTCATTTGCGTATGTGTATGACATTTCTCACGTGCGTGCATTCATGATAACTAATCACGAGTGAGCGATTCCTACTACATACCTCTCATCACTCACACTAGGAAAATGTGTGTAAAGAATGAAACCACAGACCTGAAATCTTCTATAGGTACCATTTTGATGAAGATGAACGGGAAAATTTTGGGATGGACATTTGTGCTAAGGGATAAGCACAACGGAAACAGATGGCGCTACGGTTTGACTTTATCTGAAAGCAAAAGTAAGAAGTTACTTGCAGCAATGATGTGTACTGGAGTATTTGAAAATGGTAGATTCATATTCTCATTCCAACAGCGGGTACAGAACGTGACGATCTACACAATTATCGTCATAATCTTGAAAATACTGACATGGGTAGCAGTATGGTACCTGAAACATCGATGCAGTCATACCTTATATTGCAGCGTGCCCCTGTGACCAGCCTAGGGCAGACCTCTATTTCCATTTCATGTCCAGGTGGTACAATGCCCAATATAGAGTTGGTTACGTCTAATGTCAATCTAAGGTGGTGTCCATGCGTTGTAAAGCAACGCCTTCCCTGTACCGATCTTTAATTACAACGATCCATTCCATTCTCTGTCTACTGACCAACGCCAATTAGCAATGAAATAACACGCCCCGATTTTGTACATCATTTTTTATCTACATCTATCACAATCACCAAAGAAATGATAATTAATATCACGAAATGTATGTAATTATGTGATGTTTATTCACTGATCGATGCTGTAGCGGCCAATGACGTCATAATTGTACACATACCTGTCGCTCCCGGCACTTTCCATCGAGATAGATCGATAGTTTCATCACACCTTGTCAACAATTCTAGTCGGGGCAATAACAAGTCATGTAAACAAGACTAACATACCTGTTCCAAGAAAAGTGTCCATGGGGGGTCAGAGTAGTTAACTGGAGGTTAGAGAGGTCAGTGTATCCAATGTAGCCAAAGAGTGACTGGTGAGTGAGGTCGTAAGTATTCATTTGGGTCGGGAATAGCCACTGGGTCAGGTTAGCCACTGGAGTCAGGTAGCCACTGGGTCGGGAATAGCCACTGGGTCAGGATAGCCACTGGAGTCAGGTTAGCCACTGCGGTAAGAGTAGCCACTGGAACCAGGTTAGCCACTGGGGTAAGAGTAGCCACTGTTGTCACTGTAGTTAAAAGTAGCCAACGCAGCCGAGTAATCACAGGGGTCGGATTAGCCACTGAATTAGTGTAGCCACTGGTATCAGAATACCAGAATACTAGAGGTCACTACGGGCAAGCGTGGTCAATGAGGTGAGCATTTATTGTGGTCGAAAGCAGCCATTGGGTCAAGTGGTCATCGGGTCCGAAAAGTCACTCTGATAAGAGAGTTTTGTAGATCTTTGATACGAGATGTTTATGATAAATGTTTGGCCGACGCAGCCCAGCCCCCTTATGATATTAATACACATGCTTTTAATAAAAACGACACGTGCGACCGCGTCTAACGCTTGTCAGTTCTTTTTAAATATATTTGTTAATACTGATCAAACTACAAAGATAAAGTCAGGGTATTCAGATTCAGCGGTTATAATTCTTGCTTCTTGCGACTGAATTTCTCTGCAAAGACCGACCATTTTCTTCGCACACATGGTCAGCGTTGGGATACGTTTAAAACTGAACACCGGTTTACTAGAGTCACTGACTTTGATATGCTAGCGTCGAGGTCAAGGGCACTGTGACTATATATAGGAATCCGTTTCTTCCTTATACAGTTTATAAGTTTTAAAAAAACGAAAGTCTCTCCCAGGTGAGGTTGTAGAGATGGACCGCTGGACATTGCAACGTTTTAATCACCAGTTGGCAACTTGGGTGTAATAAGTTATCATACTTGTCGGGCAATGTGAACTGCAGCCAGGGATGCATGATCAAAAGTAATCCTGGGGTAACGAACGAGTCGCCGGCATCTGTTGGCAAGATTAATGTGACGTATAATGACACACTAACCTCAATCAACTACAATGCGTGTTCTCCGTCACACAGACTGTATCGGTGAGAGAGGTCTATGGTCTCGAAGTCGCCAGCAACAATATTGCCTTCGTTGTAATCGTCACATTTCTAATACTTACGTTTACATAAAACCAACTTCCTGGTTCACACAGAAGCGGAAAAGGGTTGTTGAACTGATAGCGAGTTGTTAACAATAAACATCTATGACGTTAAACGAGCCGGGCGTTACCTGTCTACAAACGTGCACAAGTTACACATATAAAACCAACATATTCTACAACAGTCACTAAGTCAGCTCAAGTTCTTCCACATTAGTTTGTATATATACCACAGGGGCCTGTTAGAATTTTTCTAGTGGACGATAGTTGGTATGGTAAACTATCACAGGGGCCTGTAACAATGTTTTTGGTGGATAAGGCTTTGTTACACTATGATTGATTTTGAGTCATATGACATTAAAGCTACCTAGTAGAAATGGCGTATATTAACATCGTGCTTCAATATTTTTCTACCAGATTGATATAGCACAAAATTGACCCCAGGAAGGTCCACAACTGACAAATGACCTTTTCACAAATTCATGACCAATATATATCACAGCAATGTTTTATACCAGCAATTTTCTTAACTATATATTTCTATCCATAATAAATGTCAGCTCTATATTTCTATACCGGTAGAGATCACAGCTCTATATTTCTATACCAGTAAATATCACAGCTCTGTATTTCTATACCGGTAAATATCACAGCTCTATATTTCTATACCGGTAGAGATCACAGCTCTATATTTCTATACCAGTAAATATCACAGCTCTATATTTCTATACCGGTAGAGATCACAGCTCTATATTTCTATACCGGTAGAGATCACAGCTCTATATTTCTATACCGGTAGAGATCACAGCTCTATATTTCTATACCGGTAAATATCACAGCTCTATATTTCTATACCGGTAGAGATCACAGCTCTATATTTCTATACCGGTAGAGATCACAGCTCTATATTTCTATACCGGTAGAGATCACAGCTCTATATTTCTATACCGGTAGAGATCACAGCTCTATATTTCTATACCGGTAGAGATCACAGCTCTATATTTCTATACCGGTAGAGATCACAGCTCTATATTTCTATACCGGTAGAGATCACAGCTCTATATTTCTATACCGGTAAATATCACAGCTCTATATTTCTATACCGGTAGAGATCACAGCTCTATATTTCTATACCAGTAAATATCACAGCTCTATATTTCTATACCAGTAAATATCACAGCTCTATATTTCTATACCAGTAAATATCACAGCTCTATATTTCTATACCAGCTATAAAAGCTAGGCTCAGGTGTTACAACAGGATGTACACACAGGACCAGGTGTTACAATGACATGTACACACAGGATCAGGTGTTACAACAGGATGTACACACAGGATCAGGTGTTACAACAGGATGTACACACATGATCAGGTGTTACAACAGGATGTACACACAGGATCAGGTGTTACAACAGGATGTACACACAGGATCAGGTGTTACAATGGGATATACACACAGGGTCAGGTGTAACAATGACATGTACACACAGGATCAGGTGTTACAATGACATGTACACACAGGATCAGGTGTTACAATGACATGTACACACAGGGTCAGGTGTTACAATGACATGTACACACAGGATCAGGTGTTACAATGACATGTACACACAGGATCAGGTGTTACAATAGGATGTACACACAGGATCAGGTGTTACAATAGGATGTACACACAGGATCAGGTGTTACAATAGTATGTACACACAGGATCAGTTGTTACAATAGGATGTACACACAGGATCAGGTGTTACAATAGTATGTACACACAGGATCAGGTGTTACAATGGGATATACACACAGGGTCAGGTGTTACAATGACATGTACACACAGGATCAGGTGTTACAATGACATGTAAACACAGGATCAGGTGTTACAATAGGATGTACACACAGGATCAGGTGTTACAATAGGATGTACACACAGGATCAGGTGTTACAATAGTATGTACACACAGGATCAGTTGTTACAATAGGATGTACACACAGGATCAGGTGTTACAATGGGATATACACACAGGATCAGGTGTTACAATAGGATGTACACACAGGATCAGGTGTTACACACACAGGATCAGTTGTTACAATAGGATGTACACACAGGATCAGGTGTTACAATAGGATGTACACACAGGATCAGGTGTTACAATAGTATGTACACACAGGATCAGTTGTTACAATAGGATGTACACACAGGATCAGGTGTTACAATAGGATATACACGCAGGGTCAGGTGTAACAATGACATGTACACACAGGATCAGGTGTTACAATAGTATGTACACACAGGATCAGTTGTTACAATAGGATGTACACACAGGATCAGGTGTTACAATAGGATATACACACAGGGTCAGGTGTAACAATGACATGTACACACAGGATCAGGTGTTACAATAGTATGTACACACAGGATCAGTTGTTACAATAGGATGTACACACAGGATCAGGTGTTACAATAGTATGTACACACAGGATCAGTTGTTACAATAGTATGTACACACAGGATCAGTTGTTACAATAGGATGTACACACAGGATCAGGTGTTACAATAGGATATACACACAGGGTCAGGTGTAACAATGACATGTACACACAGGATCAGGTGTTACAATGACATGTACACACAGGATCAGGTGTTACAATAGGATATACACACAGGGTCAGGTGTTACAATGACATGTACACACAGGATCAGGTGTTTCAATAGGATGTACACACAGGATCAGGTGTTACAATAGGATGTACACACAGGATCAGGTGTTACAATAGGATGTACACACAGGGTCAGGTGTTACAATGACATGTACACACAGGATCAGGTGTTACAATAGGATGTACACACAGGATCAGGTGTTACAATAGGATGTACACACAGGATCAGGTGTTACAATAGTATGTACACACAGGATCAGTTGTTACAATAGTATGTACACACAGGATCAGTTGTTACAATAGGATGTACACACAAGATCAGGTGTTACAATAGGATATACACACAGGGTCAGGTGTAACAATGACATGTACACACAGGATCAGGTGTTACAATGACATGTACACACAGGATTAGGTGTTACAATAGGATATACACACAAGGTCAGGTGTAACAATGACATGTACACACAGGATCAGGTGTTACAATGACATGTACACACAGGATCAGGTGTTACAAAAGGATGTACAAACAGGATCAGGTGTTACAATAGGATGTACACACAGGATCAGGTGTTACAATAGGATGTACACACAGGATCAGGTGTTACAATAGTATGTACACACAGGATCAGTTGTTACAATAGGATGTACACACAGGATCAGGTGTTACAATAGTATGTACACACAGGATCAGGTGTTACAATGGGATATACACACAGGGTCAGGTGTTACAATGACATGTACACACAGGATCAGGTGTTACAATGACATGTAAACACAGGATCAGGTGTTACAATAGGATGTACACACAGGATCAGGTGTTACAATAGGATGTACACACAGGATCAGGTGTTACAATAGTATGTACACACAGGATCAGTTGTTACAATAGTATGTACACACAGGATCAGGTGTTACAATGGGATATACACACAGGGTCAGGTGTTACAATGACATGTACACACAGGATCAGGTGTTACAATGACATGTAAACACAGGATCAGGTGTTACAATAGGATGTACACACAGGATCAGGTGTTACAATAGGATGTACACACAGGATCAGGTGTTACAATAGTATGTACACACAGGATCAGTTGTTACAATAGGATATACACACAGGATCAGGTGTTACAATAGGATGTACACACAGGATCAGGTGTTACAATAGTATGTACACACAGGATCAGTTGTTACAATAGGATGTACACACAGGATCAGGTGTTACAATAGGATGTACACACAGGATCAGGTGTTACAATAGTATGTACACACAGGATCAGTTGTTACAATAGGATGTACACACAGGATCAGGTGTTACAATAGGATATACACGCAGGGTCAGGTGTAACAATGACATGTACACACAGGATCAGGTGTTACAATAGTATGTACACACAGGATCAGTTGTTACAATAGGATGTACACACAGGATCAGGTGTTACAATAGGATATACACACAGGGTCAGGTGTAACAATGACATGTACACACAGGATCAGGTGTTACAATAGTATGTACACACAGGATCAGTTGTTACAATAGGATGTACACACAGGATCAGGTGTTACAATAGTATGTACACACAGGATCAGTTGTTACAATAGTATGTACACACAGGATCAGTTGTTACAATAGGATGTACACACAGGATCAGGTGTTACAATAGGATATACACACAGGGTCAGGTGTAACAATGACATGTACACACAGGATCAGGTGTTACAATGACATGTACACACAGGATTAGGTGTTACAATAGGATATACACACAAGGTCAGCTGTAACAATGACATGTACACACAGGATTAGGTGTTACAATGACATGTACACACAGGATCAGTTGTTACAATAGGATGTACACACAGGGTCAGGTGTTACAATAGGATGTTCACACAGGGTCAGGTGTTACAATGACATGTACACACAGGATCAGTTGTTACAATAGGATGTACACACAGGATCAGGTGTTACAATAGGATATACACACAGGGTCAGGTGTTACAATGACATGTACACACAGGATCAGGTGTTACAATGACATGTACACACAGGATCAGGTGTTACAATAGGATATACACACAGGGTCAGGTGTTACAATGACATGTACACACAGGATCAGGTGTTTCAATAGGATGTACACACAGGATCAGGTGTTACAATAGGATGTACACACAGGATCAGGTGTTAAAATAGGATGTACACACAGGGTCAGGTGTTACAATGACATGTACACACAGGATCAGGTGTTACAATAGGATGTACACACAGGATCAGGTGTTACAATAGGATGTACACACAGGATCAGGTGTTACAATAGTATGTACACACAGGATCAGTTGTTACAATAGTATGTACACACAGGATCAGTTGTTACAATAGTATGTACACACAGGATCAGGTGTTACAATAGGATATACACACAGGGTCAGGTGTAACAATGACATGTACACACAGGATCAGGTGTTACAATGACATGTACACACAGGATTAGGTGTTACAATAGGATATACACACAAGGTCAGCTGTAACAATGACATGTACACACAGGATCAGGTGTTACAATGACATGTACACACAGGATCAGGTGTTACAAAAGGATGTACAAACAGGATCAGGTGTTACAATAGGATGTACACACAGGGTCAGGTGTTACAATAGGATGTTCACACAGGGTCAGGTGTTACAATGACATGTACACACAGGATCAGTTGTTACAATAGGATGTACACACAGGATCAGGTGTTACAATAGGATATACACACAGGGTCAGGTGTTACAATGACATGTACACACAGGATCAGGTGTTACAATGACATGTACACACAGGATCAGGTGTTACAATAGGATATACACACAGGGTCAGGTGTTACAATGACATGTACACACAGGATCAGGTGTTTCAATAGGATGTACACACAGGATCAGGTGTTACAATAGGATGTACACACAGGATCAGGTGTTAAAATAGGATGTACACACAGGGTCAGGTGTTACAATGCCATGTACACACAGGATCAGGTGTTACAATAGGATGTACACACAGGATCAGGTGTTACAATGACATGTACACACGGGGTCAGGTGTTACAATAACATGTACACTCAGGTGTTACAGGTACATATAAAGTTTATCAAGGTTTACACTATACACAAATATATATTGAAAATGCAATATACAAAAAATACATATAGAATACATGGTCAATGTCTTAAAACATAAGCTGCATAGTGGCAAGTCACTTTTGTCTTTCTCTCCTTAACCTAAATACAGATCATATTTTAAGACACTGACCGAGTATTCTATTTATCCTGCAACACTGATTCAAAACCAGACTATTGAAACAAACAGATTTGTTGTTTAATCTGTGTTTACCTGAAACAAGTTAATTATGCTGAATTTTGCCTGATGATGGATGCTAAAATAACTGCACTGTGTGGATACAAAGTTCCACACTTCACTGGATATAACAGCCATTTTATGAATTTTCATAAATCAGCTTGTTCATTACATGTAAAATCACTTCTTTCAGCAACTATTTATATTTCTCAACATATTTAAGTTTATTCAGAGAGTAATTCTGTCAAATTACCACTCATGCTAAAACTGCAGTTGTTTTCTGTCACTGCTGAATACTGCAAAAATATATGAGGCAAATGTATTCTAATGATGCACCAGTTGTAGGAGAAGACTTGCAAATATCAATAAAAGATCGAGACATTTGAGTCTTGTTAAGATTTTTATTTACTCACGGAAATCATGTGGTATCTATATATAACTGCCTTTCTCTGACAATGTCTTTCACATGTGAACATGACAACAGAAAAAGTACTTCTGTACAACAATATCATATAGAGTTATCATAAATTTGCTCTCATGGTATTAATACATGTACAATCATCATTTTACATATTACAAGGAGCTGCAGACTTGTCAATATTTTTATCAACAAAACATCAACTTTGTCTAATATTAATAAGTTTAGAATAACGTGTATATACAAAATTCATACAAATTGAGACTAATTAACATGTGTTAAGTTCTCTCCAGCTATGAGATGATGAGAAAACTTTGGGCAAAATACATGTACACATTTGATCTATAACAAGCAAAACCTGATACAAAATACAAAACATACAAACATATGTAATAAAGGCAAAATAGAATATAAATCTGAAAAAGGCAGTTATGTTAGTATCTGTGTGTATGTAACCAAGAGTTGCTTAAATACAACTACAGCTGAAGTTTGTTGGGTTCCAGATGAATTTAAGATGTTATTATCAACATGATCAACAATTTCAATTTCCAATGTTTCATGATAATGATAAAATTTTGATGCAGTTTATTGGTGAATGTATCAAAATGTAGGTAAAGTAATGACACTAAAATGACAGTATTTTTCCTTTTTGAACTCAACAACTTCAGACTGGTACGTATGTACCAAGTTTCATTTCTATAATTAAGCGTTCTATAAAATCATAGCTTCCTAGATTATTTCTTTATACTTAACGGAAGTAAAACAGCAACACCAGTACAAGTTGAACATGATAAAGTAAAACATATGCTGATGTAAGATGAATTGATTGTACGCAATGATGATGAAGTACAAATTCCAGGAGAAAAACATGAATTTATGATTATGAACCTCAGTTGAGAGTCTATCAATTCAACTTAAAAATGTTCTAATCATTACAACTGAACTATTCAAATACATGATCATTATAAAAATGTCAACAAAATTCACACAATAAGAAATTTCTTGTAAAATAAATTGCTGTACTGATCATGAAGGAGTTTTCTATATGTTAGACCAACGAGGTGCATGTTAAATAAGGAAAGACATGATAGTATGACTATAAGTGAGAAGGACCAGGTGCTGAAGTCAGTCAGGACTGTGATTTCCCGGTAACATATACAGCAATGGCACCCTCACACTGACTGCCTCATAAAAAGGCAGAGATAAATGACAAACCTCCCGTACAAACTAAAACGCTGATCGGGATATGAGGCAAATATATCTATCATGATTAAGCAACAACTTTTACTCTTCAATCGTTCTCTCCTCTGATCACAGTAACTCATAAATATCACACACATCCTCACACAGCACTACATCATATCAATAGTGATCAAATTGAAAATAAAACTTACCATCAAGAAATTTATAGAGGGTATTTCAGACTAATGTCAGACACTTGGATAAACACACATAACTAGGTGGAAAAGAACTAGTCTTTCCACAAAAATGTCTGATGGTAGTACGGGTATACACTACAAGTGAGGTATCCAATTAAGGTATTATAGCACTTTGTTTCCAATACATGTAAAACATCCTAAAAGGACCCACTGGCCACCCATGGCTCAGCATGTCCTTACATCCCTCCACCTTCCTCCCTCTAAGAATGGACGAATAACACAAGTCTTTTTCTTCCTCATCCGTTCTTCCATCATCATCTCCAGAAGATAAAACAGCGCACCTGTTCTTACTATCGCTGTGTTTCTATCTCCATCCCTTTTGGAGAATGTGCAACCTGCTGAGGTGATGTGGCATACGGAGATGAGCTGAATTTTTCTGTTGTTGAAAGTTTTGATAATGCAGCGAGTGCATCTGGGAAATTGGGTGGCGTAGCTGGAGTATTAGCAGGCGTACAGAGCTGTAACAGAAAGGAAAGTATTACACACTGATTCATTCACAACCAGTAATTAGTACATCAAATATCACACAGTAAACCCCTTCAATCAAAACAGCAGCTGTTTATGCTTTCCTCCTACATATACATTCAGTCAGAGCATGTTTACTAGATTTGTAAACACCTCACATGAATCACTAAAAACAAATGCAGCCAAACTTTATGAACAAACTAGTGTTAATTTCTTGGGTTACTGATTTGGGGGAATTTTCATTTAAGATAATATTTATTAATTCAAATAATTTCCTTAGAGGTTTAGATTAAAGATAGTTCAAAACACAGGGTTAAAAAGTCAGGGTCACTTTATGACTATGAGAAAGCAGTTTGTGAAGACCTTGGTTGAACTTGCAAGTTTGTGTCAAGTTCCAATCCAAGGTCATCAAGGTCACTTTAAGTATCTATAGAACTCCATACTATCAAACCATGTGTTTTTAATAACATGCCATAATTGTGTGTGTTACTTTATAATACATAAACATGTACTTGCATGTGTATATCTCTTACATATAATCATGTGTAATACATATCCTGTGTGTATATAAACATGTGCATCTTACAATCCAAATCACGATGTGACATAGTTTCAATGCATTTTCTTGATGAGAGAATGCTCTCAAACAGACAATTATATAATCATACCAGCATGTATTTTGTTACTAGCTGATGTGTACAAAACCTGTATATGTGTCAGACCAGGAGGACGTTTAATTAGGTGTACCCCTGTGATGTGTTTGGACGTTTAATTAGGTGTATCCCTGTGATGTGTTTGGAGGTTTGATTAGGTGTATCCCTGTGATGTGTTTGGAGGTTTGATTAGGTGTATCCCTGTGATGTGTTTGGAGGTTTGATTAGGTGTATCCCTGTGATGTGTTTGGAGGTTTGATTAGGTGTACCCCTGTGATGTGTTTGGAGGTTTGATTAGGTGTACCCCTGTGATGTGTTTGGAGGTTTGATTGTACATGTGTCATTATGTCCTGGTAATACACTAATCTGTATATGAGTCATTATGTCCCTGTAATACACTAATCTGTATATGAGTCATTATGTCTCTGTAATACACTAATCTGTATATGAGTCATTATGTCCAGGTAATACACTAATCTGTATATGAGTCATTATGTCCCTGTAATACACTAATCTGTATATGAGTCATTATGTCCCTGTAATACACTAATCTGTATATGAGTCATTATGTCCAGGTAATACACTAATCTGTACATGTTTGTTTATGTCTCTGTAATACACTAATCTGTATATGAGTCATTATGTCCAGGTAATACACTAATCTGTACATGTTTGTTTATGTCTCTGTAATACACTAATCTGTATATGAGTCATTATGTCCAGGTAATACACTAATCTGTACATGTTTGTTTATGTCTCTGTAATACACTAATCTGTATATGAGTCATTATGTCTCTGTAATACACTAATCTGTATATGAGTCATTATGTCTCTGTAATACACTAATCTGTATATGAGTCTGTATGTCCAGGTAATATACTAATCTGTACATGTTTGTTTATGTCTCTGTAATACACTAATCTGTATATGAGTCATTATGTCCCTGTAATACACTAATCTGTATATGAGTCATTATGTCCCTGTAATACACTAATCTGTATATGAGTCATTATGTCCCTGTAATACACTAATCTGTATATGAGTCATTATGTCCAGGTAATACACTAATCTGTACATGTTTGTTTATGTCTCTGTAATACACTAATCTGTACATGAGTCATTATGTCCAGGTAATACACTAATCTGTACATGTTTGTTTATGTCTCTGTAACACACTAATCTGTATATGAGTCATTATGTCCAGGTAATACACTAATCTGTACATGTTTGTTTATGTCTCTGTAATACACTAATCTGTATATGTGTCTGTATGTCCAGGTAATACACTAATCTGTATATGTTTGTTTATGTCTCTGTAATACACTAATCTGTATATGTGTCTGTATGTCCAGGTAATACACTAATCTGTATATGAGTCACTATGTCCCTGTAATACACTAATCTGTATATGAGTCATTATGTCCAGGTAATACACTAATCTGTACATGTGTGTGTATGTCCAGGTTTATGTCAAGGTAATATACTTACCTGTATATGTGTCATTATGTCCTGTTAATATCCCGTCATGAGTCAGTACGTGTCTCTTTATGTGTGGATAATAATGACAATTTGAGTGAATGAAGACTTTTTTGCATATACAATGTATACACACGTGTTTTTCGCTTCTCTTCAAACGTTGATCACTGATCAGAAATGTATATATTACACCACCAAATGATCAGTACACTGGATTGGTATGATTGTGTACTGAAGTATAAACAACAGTATGAATGTGAGTTCTATCTGGAGGCCATATTGATCCTGACCCAGACTAGAACAAGTTACACGTGTCCATGTCCGTCATACCAAGTGTCAGACACACTAACAGGCATGATTAATCCAAACCTCCTTGAGTAGGCATACTGAGAATGGATATATAAAGTATTTGATTAATGAATCATTTTAGTTCCTTTAATATGCCTTTTAACAAAGACCCCCATTTGTTTCTACAGATATCATAACCTAGCTGTAACAATATCTTATTAACTTTTAAATGTTTATGAAATTTTAATTTTGATAAAGCAGAATAATTTTGAGTTGGTTTAACCTATAAAGTTCAAATGCAATAAACATAACCAGGAAGTTTATCACGACATTATTTCAATTTACATAAATTTGTAATGCAGATATTATCTGGTACAACAAAGCCACACATTCATGATAGTAAACAAATGTTTTGAAAATCCACATGGCATGGCATTGTCAACTGAATAATAATGATTTGAAAAAAAAATGCATACTGATATACCCAGTATAGTGGAGTGTTCTTTTATATAGGCCACAATGAAGACACTAGGAGACTCCCTATAGATGTGAAGACCAATATTTCTGTACACTAACTGTAACAAAATACTGATGACCATTGAGAAAAAAAAAAAAAAAAAAACAATGTAAGAGTTGAAGAGTCTTCCTCAGAATAATAATACTATATTGTAAAATAGTAAAATCTGAGCTATGCTCTCTATTTAACTTTTACAAAAAGGAAAATTTTCACTTTTGTTACTTCTAAAACTTCATACAGACAACAAATTCAACTCAAAATTTAAATTTGCATATTGTTGCTGGCAGCCATTGCTAACTATGTTAATACAGACAACACCCACGACAGGTCACTAGTCTTAAGGCGATCAACTAATTTATTCCATTAATTATTCACCACTGAAAAACAGCAACAGGGGTAGGTACCTTCCCTAGTATGCCCTAACCAAAAAGTGACAGATGTCCATAACATAAAAACATCTCTTCACTGGTTCTAATAACAATAATACTTTATCATCTTAATTTGTACAGGGATAAAATGGTAGAATCTTTTTTATTTCAGAGATATATATTGTTACTGCTTGTAAAAGTGACAAGAGGCTCTTGAAGAGAGCTGCAACTTCCATAGGATCTGAAGCCAAAAGCCCCACAAAACCTAAATATAAGATATACTATTGAAATGTGACATAATAACCTATACTTTTCCACATCTATAGGATGTTTTAATGGATGACATGATGTTGACACTGTAATATGCATGTACAGAGGTCCTAGGCTAACATTGTCATTATTTTTCTTTGTGATTTACTACAATAACAATAAAATACCATGCATTATGCACTTACAATGTAGAAAATAGCTGTCTTTCCTATACAATCCATTACTTAATACCATACCCCAATGTATTATTACATTACACAATTGGAAGGACATTTATCTGAATTAAACGTCTTGATTTATTCAAAGTCAAAGTTAACAGCTGATCAAGGTTTGTCAAGGTTTGTAAGGCCTAAATCAGGAAACAGGTGATCATGCCCCTGCTGCTCAAGTCAGCTGCACAAACAACACAGACTGACATCATGTATTTTTGCAACCAAAGACATCTCTAGGTTTAACAAAATTCAGAAGAAGACTAAAACTAACAATAATACTGAATTAATTCCCAAAATTAAACTTCCAAGGAGAAATGTGGCTACCTCTACTGATTCTGTATTAACATGCAAAATCTTTTAAAACTACATTTCTTTCTTCTTTCCATTTTGATAGGCTTGCCACATTTACACCATAACAGGACAAATTTCTTTGAGCTTAAAACTGTATTTTTAACATCACATAAACACTTCTAAAAACATTATTTCATAGTATCGTATACATGACAACAAAATGTCAATACTATAATCATTAGCTCAATGACTACATTGAATTGGCCTTCACTTTCTCAATGTGCTACAAATGCATGATTCCCATTTTAACCCAGCCACCAAACATTGAATTGTTTTGGTTCTTAAGTGATCTTTAGAAGTACAATAATTTTGATGAGTTTGCAGTTGCTTTCACATTAAATTTTTTTATGATTGTTTTATATTTTGAGCAATTGTATTTAGTCTGAACAATGCCAGTTGTCTGGCCCACAGTTTTTAAATATGATTATACAGTCAGTATCAATACATATATAACCACGTGACAGAACTGTCGACAAGTCTAATTCTTTTCCGAAAGCGTTATGGTAATCATGAAATGAGTAATGAATCATCAGTTGTTGTTGTCTATATATATATCAGAATTTTTCATGAGAGAACAAACATATGACTTCTTAGAAGTTAGTCATTCATTTATTCAAATTGTTGTAGTGAGATTTTAATCAATGTGGTTTCGATTTTGATTCTACGTATAAGCGAGATGCTAGCAACTCCACGGGAACCGAACGTTCCAGTGAAATAAAACACATTAATAACCCAAGTCTAAACCTATGATTACTCTACGAGAGACAAGGAAATCTACTAAGAGAAAAACCGGATAACAAACTGTTTGTTGTCTGTGTGTTAGTTATAACTAAACCATTTTTTTTTCATTTTGTAAACATGAAATTGTAAATACAACAACAGGAATGATGATGTCATCAACATGGACTCCAGACGGGTGATATTATGATCTTACCGGATAGTGAGCATTTGTATGGTTTCCGTTGCAAGTTCGACACGAAGGAATGGCCGATTCTTGAAAGAACATACTAAGAGCCGTCTGAAAATAAACAAATATAAGTTTTCGTCAGTTGATAGGAGCATAAACAATGGTTAACAAAACGACTAAAGGGCACAATGACCTCGTTTTAAAAAGTAA
Organism: Ylistrum balloti; assembly: GCF_031769215.1. NCBI lineage: Eukaryota > Metazoa > Mollusca > Bivalvia > Pectinida > Pectinidae > Ylistrum > Ylistrum balloti. The sequence continues at coordinate 37,679 of NW_026782788.1, read as the reverse complement.
ACACATGCGCCATGATACTTCATAACCCCTGAGAGCACCAAAACATTACCTGAAACTGCCACTTTGATGCTGTTAACAACTGTTTAGCTTGCTCTACATGGCAGCCTGTCGCTGAAATAAAGTGGTTTATCATAACTTGTTCTTTTAAATTTTCCATATTTGTCGTATTGCGTGAAATAAACACAGCTTCCTTAGCGAGATAGATCCAATGTTGTTGTTCGATCGGGGAAGTTGAAAGGGAGCTCGCTTGATTGACAGGCAAACGTCACCAAGATTATTGATTTGATTGGCTGATTCCTCGAAACAAAGGCGTGGCTATGTGTAAAAATGCGAGTACACAAATGAATAATGATGAATTATAGTTTTCAGTAGTGATTACTTTTTATTTATGAGCCATTTTAATTTTCCGTTAAAAAATAACTTATGTTTGAAAAAAATATGCGAATTCATTATGTTTACAGCAAGTTCCCATGACGTCATACACATGGAAGTGGACCGGAATCATAATACACGCCATTTTGACGAGTTGTTGGAGAAGAAAAGACCAAATTTGTGGTATTTTTGCACTCCATCATTAAAGGATGGGTGCCTTTACCAGTAGAAATAATGATGGAGTGGAAGAAGTCGACTATGCTTCTAACAATGCATATCGCTATCCTCCGAAAATGGGTGAGGTGTCAGGGTTATTCGTTGCTAGTAAAAATCACGGTTATTATGTTTATTTCTGTCTGATAGGGCAGTTTTTGTGAGATCCTTTTTTCAGACGAGTCCAGAACACCAATTCCGAAATTTGGATGAGCTCCATTATACTAAAAGATCTAGTTGATTATCAAAACTTCATTGAGCCCCACAGAAAAAAGAGTCCTGGACTTAAATGTCCGAGTTCCGAAAATCGCTGTTTCGCACGTCTAAATACTCAATATAATACTTAGGGACGTTTAATACAGAGGGATAAGAAAACGTCTGTATCTCTTTGCAACGCTTTACCGACGTAGTTAAGAGTTAACTAAGCCTTGTGTTTATAAACCAGTTTTCTTATAAAATACATGAATTTTCTTTTCATAATAAACGGTAATAGTAAGCTTAAACAATTCAAATTGATTGTGCTAACATTTGTGACTGTAAAAGGAAGGCATTAAGAAAATGCCCTATTCCATTAGTCTATAGCCAGACACTCTACTGCTTTACTTCAGAGACTTTCAACGGCTTCTACACTATTCCATTCTTTGCAAAGTCTTTGACCCTGAAGACACTGATAACCCAGGTAACATCTAGTCTTTTATCCCAAAGACAAGAACCCAGGTTGGATATATCCATGGAAACATATCAAGTCCCTTGCAGTGGTCAAAGGAACCAGTTTGTAATTTGTGATTTCGAAGTCTGTTATGGCCTATGTTGTCAACCTAGGTTCGGTAGGTGGTAACAAAAAAAGCTGTCAGCTAATGCAGTGATAATAGACTCATTATATGGAGTTGAACAAGAGTTATTTGTGTATGATGATAAAATATTTACAATGAAACTCTCACCCACTAATTAATAGTCTTGAAACTTCCCCTGAAACTGGGTCATGTACATTATCGTGTCATTAGTGTTCCCACTACACATGATACAACAATGATCACCTACTAAAAAGATCCCCATGACCAGTACCTACTGAGAGAAAAAATGTAGCACACCTCTGGAAACAAATCAGTTTGACTGTTCGAGATGTTAAATTAACACCCCTTTTTATACCTTGGCCTTGGCAAGGCCATAGCATTTTATAATGCAATGTGATTATATGGAAAGGGTTGTAAAACCTGCATCATGGTGAAAGAAATCATACTTTTATGTAAGCAGCAATAATAACATACTTAGAAGCAACACTATAAGAAAATATCAGTGTTCAGTTGTGAACAAAGAATGACAGTTAAAAGTATCTGTTTTGTCAAATGGATATTGCTTTATTTTCCAAGGTATTTAATTTTCATAATTTTTTGTCATGTCCATTAAATATTTTTTCTGGAAAGAGATGTCATTTCATTATTATTTGATGATGCATACATGTTGTATCACATGTAGGTCATGATCATGTTAAAAGACGAGCTATATTTCACATACATCATGATAAACTGGTTTGCTTTTTCGGCAGTCCCTAATGACCTGCAGTTTGGCATTTTAATATTAAATATTTAGAGAAAATTGCACAAATATAACTCAAGAGATTTGGAATATTGCAGGCAGTTGTATAATCTCACCTGGATTTTTTTTAACGGCATTCAAAAATGATTCTTATTTGGTCCTATATAATATGATGGTTTGTAACAAATCCTGTGTTTTGGTTTTATACCTTCATGAATGCTCCAGGAAAAAGAATTTTACATTCAAGACCCAGTATACCTTTTACCTATGTTATTGACAAACATTTGTGAGGCAAGGTATGCTGCCCTATGTTATACTTAGTAAAGCAGAGGTCCTGGGTTTAAGTTTCAGCAGAATTAGTTTTTTTTTCTTTACAGGTAATTATTTTGGTTCTCACTTTATAATGGGTGGAGAAAGGTTTGACATGAGTCAACCTGAGGCATACTTGTTTGGAGAGAATTCTGACCTGAATTTTCTTGGAAGTAAACCAATACCGGTGAGTAGACTAAGCAGTTTCCTTAATATGGATGCACATGTAAGAAAAAACATAGTTTAAAGGAATTATCTGTATCAGAACAATTTATAAATTTTTCTTATAGAAAAAAAAATATGTATCTTATGTAATTTGCAGTCATTTCATTCTTGACAAACATACTACACATCATTGTATTGCACTTAGCTGCTTAAGCCATGTTTTTTTATATGCATGTGAAAAATTTTTGTCTGTCCGTAGGTCAGTAATTAATTTGAATTTGTACGATGATCTCCTTCCATAGTTTTCAAACAAATATTTTCAAATTTGTTATGCAAAATCGCCATAAAATGAATTGTGTTTTCCTAAATGGCAGTTTGATTTAACTGTATTTGGAAGAATTAATGCCCCTTGTTTTTTGCTTGACGTTAGTCTTGTGTCAAGATTTCTCTCAGTTTTCATCTGATTTCTTTCGAACTTGGTAGGCTTAATGAGTACTTTCATATGATTTTTGTTAGTGAGCCCTGAGCAGCAATGAGCATTTCCAAAATTTTGATGATTCTAGTTACAAAGAGATACAATGAGAAAATCCCAAAGGAAAAGCATTGGTCCAGGATTCAAGTATTTGAGTCCTAAAAATCACTGTGGAGATGTATTGTCCTGAATAGTAGTTTGATTTGACGGTATTTACAGCCCCTTGTTGTTTTCATAATGTTAACCGTGTCTTAAGATCATCTGTCAGCTTTTAAAAGATTTCTTTCAGATTATGTAAAGCTTTATCTCTTTGACTTAAAGATCATTAATTTTTGTAAGAGTTTCTGTAGTGAGTCCTGTCATCAAATATTCATGCATTCAACTTACAGTTTAATCCTGTTGAGTTGCTTACCAATAAATCAAATTCCAAAATGATTTTTAAAAAGTCTTATCCCATATCATGCAAAACAGGGTCCTGGAAACTGTTTTTCAAGTGGATAGGAAACTGTAGTAGCAAAATATTATAATATTTTTTTGTAAACCAAATGACCAAAGTTTGAAACAAATGTTTATCTTACAAGCAATAAAACATGCATGTCAGAAAATTGTTTTACTTAGTAAAGCGGTCTGGTAATATAACGTTTGTTAGTAAAGGCATCAGCTTTCTGGTCCAGATAACTGTCTAATACATTGCTCGGGTACATTGAAACCACAATGTAAAATCTAGCCACATTCTTCATCAGTGGTAGAATCATCAAAATGGATTAAGTCTCACAACTGGAGACAAAATCAGAGGCAAGTAAAGAACCAACTCAATGATAATGCTTGAATTTATTGTAATTGAAAAGAAATCTTCATTAGATATTTTATATACATTTCATCACTTTGCCTTTCATGTGTAAAATGCACGCTGTATATTTGACTCTGCTTTGATTTCATTTATCATTACTTGTAGTTCCCGTATCCTCCACCTACGGGAAATGAGCCCACCAAGACATTGAAGAGTCTTGTCAATATCAGGAAAGATTCCCTCCGATTTGTCAGGTAAAAAAACTAAGCTAACATATAAATGGACAGTTTGGGTTCTAAGATAAAACATATCAGTGGATTTCCAACAAATTGTCAGCAAGAATCAATCCAAATTAAGTATGTATGAGTTTGGTGTAGCACAAGGTTTTAGTACATCCTTCTGTTGTCAGCTTAATACTGATCCCAGACCTAAGTTCTTACTGCTATCTACTATGTGTTTCAACTTCATTACAGAAAACCACCACAGAAAATCTCAGGGGGGAAATATCTTCTTACCTGTAGTGTACATGTGTATGACACCGTTTGTGTGACAAGTGTTTACATTGTATTTGTGTGACACCTGTATTTACATTACATTTGTGTTACACAATGTGTTTGACACATGTTTACATTACATCTATCAGACAGAAGTGTTTCCATTAAACTTCTCTACATAAAATTTACATTTACATCCTATTAAATGAGTAGATTATTGTAAAATATCTTTTGCAGTATCTAATATAGTTAAATGTTTTGATATGTAACTTTTCACCCATTTGCTTAAAAAAAAGATAAAAAGTTGCAACATGATCATCTGGTGTACGAAGCTGATAAACATTCTGTAGAAGCTCATTTTTAAAAACAAAATACTAATTTTATTATGACAGAGTAGAGGAAGCTGATGCTGCTCAGCTACCAGATGATGGAAAGACTAGGAAATCATCGGGCTGTAGATACAATATAGAGTTCACATTTGATTGTGATGTACGTTGTGCTATCACCATCTACTACTTTGCTTCGGAGGAAATCAGCAATGGTCAACTGATGTACGTATCCTATGTCTCATTATGATTTCTGATGGATAAGGAGAAGATATTTATATTCATAATACATGCTTCTGAAATCAACAAGAAAACATATCATCTGATGAAATAGAGAGCAAATGCTGCTAACATAGGCATCATATGTATTTCTTTCACCATAAGCAAGATTAAAGTCACTTGATGGTTAGTTTTATTTTATTTACTATCTAAGCATTGACTGACTAGCTTTCACGGCTGCTTCTTCACACAGATATCGCCCACGAGATCAATCTATGAACTCTGAGACATTCCACTACAAAAGAGGAGCCAATCAAGTCTTTTCTCAGCCCACCCACATCATCGACCCCAATAAGTTCTTGGATGATGAGGTATATACAACTCCTACAACATCTTAAGATCTTTTTAAGATTAATCTGTTAGAACATCCTTGAAGTATAACCTATAGAATGTAGGTTTATAATGATTCAATACATCAGTGTATAGTTCTACAAATCAATACAGATTTTAACAGTGTCTTTATATCCATATTATATACGTATGTATAGATATGTATAGTGAATCCAAATACAAACCCTCATTGAAGTGTTAGTACTATCTGTTATATAAGTGAAATAAGTACCTTTTATATTGATAGTGGCAGTATGACCCACTGAAGGAGACCATTCCTGTAGTGATACATGCTGTAGTAGAAGATGATGGTAGGTACCACTACATTCGCTTCTCGTGTATTACTGGAAGAGAAAGTTCATGTTAAATTTTTAGTTGAACAATGTACTGAATCAGAATTAATGAATTAAATTTGAATATTGGACAATCATCAATAGTTATTATAGTTAACACTTATCCAGCCACCCTTATGTAATATTTATCATTCGCAGCAATTGTTTTCCTTACAGACCACTCCAACCACCCTTATGTAATATTTATCATTCTCACCAATTGTTTTCCCTACAGACCACTCCAACCACCTTTATGTAATATTTATTATTCTCACCAATTGTTTTCCCTACAGACCACTCCAACCACCCTTATGTAATATTTATCATCTTAACCAATTGTTTTCCTCACAGACCACTCCAACCACCCTTATGTAATATTTATCATCTTAACCAATTGTTTTCCTCACAGACCACTCCAACCACCCTTATGTAATATTTATCATCTTAACCAATTGTTTTCCCTACAGACCACTCCAACCACCCTTATGTAATATTTATTATTCTCACCAATTGTTTTCCCTACAGACCACTCCAACGACCCTTATGTAACATTTATCATCTTAACCAATTGTTTTCCTTACAGACCACTCCAACCACCCTTATGTAATATTTATCATTCTCACCAATTGTTTTCCTTACAGACCACTCAAACCACTCCCACATGACATTTGCTGTGGTAGAAAGGAGCTCTGTGGATGGAAGTTACATGATCAAACCACTTAAACAGAAGCAATTTGTAGATGGACTGCCTTACCTCCTGCAGGAAATTTACGGAATCGAGAACAAACAGACTGACCGCTCAAAGGTAAGTAATCCTGACTAATCAGGGCTACTAGGTAACACAGACAGAACCACCAGACTGTCTAATCAGGGCTTCTAGGTAACACAGACAGAACCACCAGACTGTCTAATCAGGACTTCTAGGTAACACGGACAGAACCAACAGACTCTAATCAGGACTTCTAGGTAACACAGACAGAACCACCAGACTGTCTAATCAGGACTTCTAGGTAACACAGACAGAACCACCAGACTGTCTAATCAGGACTTCTAGGTAACACGGACAGAACCACCAGACTGTCTAATCAGGGCTTCTAGGTAACACGGACAGAACCACCAGACTGTCTAATCAGGACTTCTAGGTAACACGGACAGAACCACCAGACTGTCTTATCAGGGCTTCTAGGTAACACAGACAGAACCACCAGACTGTCTTATCAGGGCTTCTAGGTAACACAGACAGAACCACCAGACTGTCTAATCAGGACTTCTAGGTAACACAGACAGAACCACCAGACTGTCTAATCAGGACTTCTAGGTAACACAGACAGAACCACCAGACTGTCTAATCAGGACTTCTAGGTAACACGGACAGAACCACCAGACTGTCTAATCAGAGCTTCTAGGTAACATGGTTGGAACAACAAGACTGCCTTATCAGGACTACCAAGTAACACAGACAGAACAACCAGACTGCCTTATCAGGACTAATAGGTGACATGGACAGAAGGCTGCCTAATCAGGACTGCTAGGTAACACAGAAATGGACAGTCGTTCAAGAGTATCGGTAACACAGACAAGTATAATCCAGATTCCATGGAAAGTATCGTATCACAATATTGAAGGGTCACAACTTCTTTGTTTGTTAGAAATGAAGTTTGTTATATATGTGGTAGTTTCAACTTCAGTGGCACCAGTTACGTTGGTCATTGAAGCCTCAACTTGATTTCAAGACCCACAACCCAGACTTATTGAAGTTACTGAAGTGACACAATTTTGGCCCTTTTGGCTCCTCAGATCAGTGAAAGTAGCTTAGTGTAATGTTTTAATGAAACCTATTCTATGAACCTATTTAAACTTACCTGGTAAACATTAATGTTATGTAAATCAAAGTGTGAAAATTTCAATATGAGTGAAACCAGAATAATAATCCTTGTCATTTTAGCTTGACCCTGATGATGACCTGGAGGACAGTGGTGCAGAATGTGTGATCTGTATGTCAGATATGAGGGACACACTTATCCTGCCTTGTCGTCACTTATGTTTGTGTAGTACCTGTGCAGAGTCTCTCAGGTACCAGGCCAGCAGCTGTCCAATTTGTCGCTCACCTTTCAGGGCCCTGCTTCAGATAAGAGCTATGAGGAAAAAACAGTCGGTTCCTCTGCATCAGGTAAGTCATCATAAATTGTCTCCCTTTAGGAATCTCTTCCAGGTCTGGACTAATTATGTATGGATAAACATTTAATATTTTTTTCCCTTCAAGTAGTTTCAACTTTTAATGGACTGGAACTTAGGACTGATTGTCCTGTGTCATTATCATAAACCATGTTGGATGTCATCCTAAGGACTGATTGTCCTGTGTCATTATCATAAGACCACGTGGGATGTCATCCTAAGGACTGACTGTCCTGTGTCATTATCATAAGATCGCGTGGGATGTCATCTTAAGGACTGACTGTCCTGTGTCATTATCATAAGACCACATGGGATGTAAACATAAGGGCCTGTTGTAATGTGTCATTATCATAAGACCACATTGGATGTAAACATAAGGGCCTGTTGTAATGTGTCATTATCATAAGACCATGTTGGATGTCATCCTAATGGCCTGTTGTACTGTGTCATTATCATAAGACCACGTGGGATGTCATCTTAAGAACTGGTTGTCTGTAGCTGTCAAGTTATCTGTGACTGCCAAGTTGTCTGTGACTGTCAAGTTGTCTGTGACTGTCATGTTACGTGTGACTGTCAGGTTGTCTGTAGCTGTCAAGTTACCTGTGACTGTCAGGTTGTCTGTGACTGTCATGTTACGTGTGACTGTCAGGTTGTCTGTGACTGTCAAGTTATCTCTGTAGCTGTCAAGTTGTCTGTAGCTGTCAAGTTATCTTTGTGACTGTCAGGTTGTCTGTAGCTGTCAAGTTGTCTGTGACTGTCAAGTTTTCTTTGTGACTGTCAAGTTGTCTGTGACTGTCAGGTTGTCTGTGACTGTCAAGTTACCTGTGACTGTCAAGTTGTCTCTGTGACTGTCAGGTTGTCTGTGACTGTCAAGTTATCTTTGTGACTGTCAAGTTATCTCTGTGACTGTCAAGTTTTCTTTGTGACTGTCAGGTTGTCTGTGACTGTCAAGTTATCTCTGTGACTGTCAAGTTGTCTCTGTAGCTGTCAAGTTGTCTGTGACTGTCAAGTTTTCTTTGTGACTGTCAGGTTGTCTGTGACTGTCAAGTTATCTTTGTGACTGTCAAGTTATCTTTGTGACTGTCAAGTTGTCTCTGTGACTGTCAAGTTATCTCTGTAGCTGTCAGGTTGTCTGTGACTGTCAAGTTATCTTTGTGACTGTCAGGTTGTCTGTGACTGTCAAGTTTTCTTTGTGACTGTCAGGTTGTCTGTGATTGTCAAGTTATCTCTGTAGCTGTCAAGTTATCTTTGTGACTGTCAGGTTGTCTGTGACTGTCAAGTTATCTCTGTAGCTGTCAGGTTGTCTGTGACTGTCAAGTTATCTTTGTGACTGTCAGGTTGTCTGTGACTGTCAAGTTATCTCTGTAGCTGTCAGGTTGTCTGTAGATGTCAGGTTGTCTGTGACTGTCAGGTTGTCTGTGACTGTCAAGTTTTCTTTGTGACTGTCAGGTTGTCTGTAGCTGTCAAGTTGTCTGTGACTGTCAGGTTGTCTGTGACTGTCAAGTTATCTTTGTGACTGTCAGGGTGTCTGTGATTGTCAAGTTTTCTTTGTGACTGTCAGGTTGTCTGTGATTGTCAAGTTATCTCTGTAGCTGTCAAGTTGTCTGTAGATGTCAGGGTGTCTGTGACTGTCAAGTTATCTTTGTGACTGTCAGGTTGTCTGTGACTGTCAAGTTATCTCTGTAGCTGTCAGGTTGTCTGTGACTGTCAAGTTATCTCTGTGACTGTCAAGTTATCTTTGTGACTGTCAGGTTGTCTGTGACTGTCAAGTTTTCTTTGTGACTGTCAGGTTGTCTGTGACTGTCAAGTTATCTCTGTGACTGTCAAGTTATCTTTGTGACTGTCAGGTTGTCTGTGACTGTCAAGTTTTCTTTGTGACTGTCAGGTTGTCTGTGACTGTCAAGTTATCTCTGTGACTGTCAAGTTATCTTTGTGACTGTCAGGTTGTCTGTGACTGTCAGGTTGTCTGTGACTGTCAAGTTACCTGTGACTGTCAAGTTGTCTCTGTGACTGTCAGGTTGTCTGTGACTGTCAAGTTATCTTTGTGACTGTCAAGTTATCTCTGTGACTGTCAAGTTATCTTTGTGACTGTCAGGTTGTCTGTGACTGTCAAGTTTTCTTTGTGACTGTCAAGTTGTCTGTGACTGTCAAGTTATCTTTGTGACTGTCAGGTTGTCTGTGACTGTCAAGTTTTCTTTGTGACTGTCAGGTTGTCTGTGACTGTCAAGTTATCTCTGTGACTGTCAAGTTATCTTTGTGACTGTCAGGTTGTCTGTGACTGTCAAGTTATCTCTGTAGCTGTCAAGTTGTCTGTAGCTGTCAGGTTGTCTGTGACTGTCAAGTTATCTTTGTGACTGTCAGGTTGTCTGTGACTGTCAAGTTATCTTTGTGACTGTCAGGTTGTCTGTGACTGTCAAGTTATCTTTGTGACTGTCAGGTTGTCTGTGACTGTCAGGTTGTCTGTGACTGTCAGGTTGTCTGTGACTGTCAAGTTATCTCTGTAGCTGTCAAGTTATCTCTGTGACTGTCAAGTTATCTCTGTGACTGTCAGGTTGTCTGTGACTGTCAAGTTGTCTGTGACTGTCAAGTTTTCTTTGTGACTGTCAAGTTATCTTTGTGACTGTCAGGTTGTCTGTGACTGTCAGGTTGTCTGTGACTGTCAAGTTTTCTTTGTGACTGTCAAGTTGTCTGTGACTGTCAAGTTATCTTTGTGACTGTCAGGTTGTCTGTGACTGTCAAGTTATCTTTGTGACTGTCAGGTTGTCTGTGACTGTCAAGTTATCTCTGTGACTGTCAAGTTATCTTTGTGACTGTCAGGTTGTCTGTGACTGTCAAGTTTTCTTTGTGACTGTCAGGTTGTCTGTGACTGTCAAGTTATCTCTGTAGCTGTCAAGTTGTCTGTAGCTGTCAGGTTGTCTGTGACTGTCAAGTTATCTTTGTGACTGTCAGGTTGTCTGTGACTGTCAAGTTATCTTTGTGACTGTCAGGTTGTCTGTGACTGTCAAGTTATCTTTGTGACTGTCAGGTTGTCTGTGACTGTCAGGTTGTCTGTGACTGTCAGGTTGTCTGTGACTGTCAGGGTGTCTGTGACTGTCAAGTTATCTCTGTGACTGTCAAGTTATCTCTGTGACTGTCAGGTTGTCTGTGACTGTCAAGTTTTCTTTGTGACTGTCAAGTTGTCTGTGACTGTCAAGTTATCTTTGTGACTGTCAGGTTGTCTGTGACTGTCAAGTTTTCTTTGTGACTGTCAGGTTGTCTGTGACTGTCAAGTTTTCTTTGTGACTGTCAGGTTGTCTGTGACTGTCAAGTTATCTCTGTGACTGTCAAGTTATCTTTGTGACTGTCAGGTTGTCTGTGACTGTCAAGTTATCTTTGTGACTGTCAGGTTGTCTGTGACTGTCAAGTTATCTTTGTGACTGTCAGGTTGTCTGTGACTGTCAAGTTATCTCTGTAGCTGTCAAGTTGTCTGTAGCTGTCAGGTTGTCTGTGACTGTCAAGTTATCTTTGTGACTGTCAGGTTGTCTGTGACTGTCAAGTTATCTTTGTGACTGTCAGGTTGTCTGTGACTGTCAAGTTATCTTTGTGACTGTCAGGTTGTCTGTGACTGTCAGGTTGTCTGTGACTGTCAGGTTGTCTGTGACTGTCAAGTTATCTTTGTGACTGTCAGGTTGTCTGTGACTGTCAAGTTATCTTTGTGACTGTCAGGTTGTCTGTGACTGTCAAGTTATCTTTGTGACTGTCAGGTTGTCTGTGACTGTCAGGTTGTCTGTGACTGTCAGGTTGTCTGTGACTGTCAGGTTGTCTGTGACTGTCAAGTTATCTTTGTGACTGTCAGGTTGTCTGTGACTGTCAGGTTGTCTGTGACTGTCAAGTTATCTTTGTGACTGTCAGGTTGTCTGTGACTGTCAAGTTATCTTTGTGACTGTCAGGTTGTCTGTGACTGTCAGGTTGTCTGTGACTGTCAGGTTGTCTGTGACTGTCAAGTTATCTTTGTGACTGTCAGGTTGTCTGTGACTGTCAAGTTATCTTTGTGACTGTCAGGTTGTCTGTGACTGTCAAGTTATCTTTGTGACTGTCAGGTTGTCTGTGACTGTCAGGTTGTCTGTGACTGTCAGGTTGTCTGTGACTGTCAGGTTGTCTGTGACTGTCAGGTTGTCTGTGACTGTCAAGTTATCTTTGTGACTGTCAGGTTGTCTGTGACTGTCAAGTTATCTTTGTGACTGTCAGGTTGTCTGTGACTGTCAAGTTTTCTTTGTGACTGTCAGGTTGTCTGTAGCTGTCAAGTTGTCTGTGACTGTCAGGGTGTCTGTGATTGTCAAGTTATCTTTGTGACTGTCAGGGTGTCTGTGATTGTCAAGTTTTCTTTGTGACTGTCAGGTTGTCTGTGATTGTCAAGTTATCTCTGTAGCTGTCAAGTTGTCTGTAGATGTCAGGGTGTCTGTGATTGTCAAGTTATCTTTGTGACTGTCAGGGTGTCTGTGACTGTCAAGTTTTCTTTGTGACTGTCAGGTTGTCTGTGACTGTCAAGTTATCTCTGTAGCTGTCAGGTTGTCTGTGACTGTCAAGTTGTCTGTAGATGTCAGGGTGTCTGTGACTGTCAAGTTTTCTTTGTGACTGTCAGGTTGTCTGTGATTGTCAAGTTATCTCTGTAGCTGTCAAGTTGTCTGTAGATGTCCAGTAATCTGTCTATGCACTATGTGTGGTATGTAAGGGGACTAAAGCTGTATTGTCATTGAATTAAAAGGACAGTGTTCTCTCATGCATAACTCTGTTCCCACAGGTGTGACAGGTATTTAATCCAGCTCCTATTATTTACCAGTAAAACTGTGTACCAGTTAGACATCAGATGATTACATACATTATTCTGTGTTAGCAATGAGTGGAAGTTGTTTACAAGTACAGCAGTTGGCACTGTGCCAAGTTTTGTGTAATTATGATGCAGATATATCATTTTGTTGTACAAGCAGGTAAACAAGGCTTGTTTACAGATTTATGTTCTGTATTATTATAAACAAACATATACAATAACATCCCTATAAGTTTAGAATATGGATATTATGACCAAACTTATCCACACTTGCTGTAGATCAAAGATCACAGTCACTCTCAGAACTTGTCTGAATATGGGCAGATATCAAGGTCAATTACCTACTATAATAAAAATGATTAACTTGGTTGTGAAATATTGTGTTCTCAACTCAATCTGTCTGGTTAAGTACATACACATAATCTTCCACATTTATTAATTTCAGACAGAAGGCAATGACGAGAACCCTGTCAGTCAGGAGGGGGTACCTCCAGGTTATGAGGCTGTTTCCCTCATTGAGGCCCTCAATGGTCCCTGTAATCAGTTCTTCCCTGCTCCAGGTGATGGTGAGCTTTCTCAACAAATCTGTCATAAGTTAAAACAAATTTAATTTTACTGCAATATGTTAAAAGAAACAAAATTGGCCAGCAAATCACTCTTTGTTGCTTTAGATAGTTGATGCCTGTAACTAGTGATACTTTTGTCTTGACATAGTAAAAATTCAAATTCTGTCAGTCCAGTAAACCTCTACTTCATGAAAAAGATCTGGAAATCCCAATCCTTATTTATATGACCACATTCCAAACACTGTAAAATCATAGTTCATCTTGCAGTCTGCATATGACAAAAGAAATATTACTGAAACTAAACTATTGTACTGAAATTTAACTTAAAGGGTTTCCAGTGTCTATGAGGATGATGCAGCCAGGTGACCTAGATACCTACCATAGGGAAAAGAAACGGTCATCAAAAAGGTAGGTACCCTCATCATACCAACATTTCAACTCAGAGTAATGTTTACAGCAATTAATATCTTACTGGTGGCAGTTATAGTTGTGTCCATCCTCTGGGCATTATCTCTTACACTACATTCTGACCTACATTTTGACCTTTGACCTACATCAAAAGAAAAAGTTAGCCCAGCTCTATCTCTGACACTACATGTCACTGGAACTTCATACTTGTGGAATTGGTTCACTTTGTTGACTTGGAATGTCATACATTCATAAGTAGGCAACTCTAACATGCATTACGACATCTGAGCTATATCAAAGACAAGGTTTGAGGTCTGCCCTACACTACTAAACACTTTAACTTCATATTTAATGAATGAGTACGTTTTATGAAATTTGTTCGTATCCTTAGAGGTCTGATTCACACCAAAAGTTGTATCATAGGTTGGAATTGATTGTATTGATAACTGTCCATTACTGTTGTCCTCCACAGATATCAATAAAGTTACTGTTGTCCTCCACACATATCAGTAAAGTTACTGTTGTCCTCCACACATATCAGTAAAGTTACTGTTGTCCTCCACACATATCAGTAAAGTTACTGTTGTCCTCCACACATATCAGTAAAGTTACTGTTGTCCTCCACACATATCAGTAAAGTTACTGTTGTCCTCCACACATATCAGTAAAGTTACTGTTGTCCTCCACACATATCAGTAAAGTTACTGTTGTCCTCCACACATATCAGTAAAGTTACTGTTGTCCTCCACACATATCAATAAAGTTACTGTTGTCCTCCACACATATCAGTAAAGTTACTGTTGTCCTCCACACATATCAGTAAAGTTACTGTTGTCCTCCACACATATCAGTAAAGTTACTGTTGTCCTCCACACATATCAGTAAAGTTACTGTTGTCCTCCACACATATCAGTAAAGTTACTGTTGTCCTCCACACATATCAATAAAGTTACTGTTGTCCTCCACACATATCAGTAAAGTTACTGTTGTCCTCCACACATATCAGTAAAGTTACTGTTGTCCTCCACACATATCAGTAAAGTTACTGTTGTCCTCCACACATATCAGTAAAGTTACTGTTGTCCTCCACACATATCAATAAAGTTACTGTTGTCCTCCACACATATCAGTAAAGTTACTGTTGTCCTCCACACATATCAGTAAAGTTACTGTTGTCCTCCACACATATCAGTAAAGTTACTGTTGTCCTCCACACATATCAGTAAAGTTACTGTTGTCCTCCACACATATCAGTAAAGTTACTGTTGTCCTCCACACATATCAGTAAAGTTACTGTTGTCCTCCACACATATCAGTAAAGTTACTGTTGTCCTCCACACATATCAATAAAGTTACTGTTGTCCTCCACACATATCAGTAAAGTTACTGTTGTCCTCCACACATATCAGTAAAGTTACTGTTGTCCTCCACACATATCAGTAAAGTTACTGTTGTCCTCCACACATATCAGTAAAGTTACTGTTGTCCTCCACACATATCAGTAAAGTTACTGTTGTCCTCCACACATATCAGTAAAGTTACTGTTGTCCTCCACACATATCAATAAAGTTACTGTTGTCCTCCACACATATCAGTAAAGTTACTGTTGTCCTCCACACATATCAGTAAAGTTACTGTTGTCCTCCACACATATCAATAAAGTTACTGTTGTCCTCCACACATATCAGTAAAGTTACTGTTGTCCTCCACACATATCAGTAAAGTTACTGTTGTCCTCCACACATATCAGTAAAGTTACTGTTGTCCTCCACACATATCAGTAAAGTAACTGTTGTCCTCCACACATATCAGTAAAGTTACTGTTGTCCTCCACACATATCAGTAAAGTTACTGTTGTCCTCCACACATATCAGTAAAGTTACTGTTGTCCTCCACACATATCAGTAAAGTAACTGTTGTCCTCCACACATATCAGTAAAGTTACTGTTGTCCTCCACACATATCAGTAAAGTAACTGTTGTCCTCCACACATATCAGTAAAGTTACTGTTGTCCTCCACACATATCAGTAAAGTAACTGTTGTCCTCCACACATATCAGTAAAGTTACTGTTGTCCTCCACACATATCAGTAAAGTTACTGTTGTCCTCCACACATATCAGTAAAGTAACTGTTGTCCTCCACACATATCAGTAAAGTAACTGTTGTCCTCCACACATATCAGTAAAGTTACTGTTGTCCTCCACACATATCAGTAAAGTAACTGTTGTCCTCCACACATATCAGTAAAGTAACTGTTGTCCTCCACACATATCAATAAAGTTACTGTTGTCCTCCACACATATCAGTAAAGTTTGATGAATTATGATTTATTGATCTTCTTCTATCAAAATTCACAAATGTTTCTTGATTCACATCAAATTTATAATAATTTTTTAGGATTGAGGAAGGGATTGTCGTCATCATGTAACTGTTCAAACTCTTGGTTATTAGGAGATATCACAGAATTCATATCCTCTTATTATACATGGTTGCAATAGGTATAGATTACTGTGGTTTTGATTGGTCTGGGCATAAAATAAGTAAATAAAATTGTTAAAAATGAATTGTCAAAATAATTTTCGACGATGGTCAGGGTAAATTTGACGAATTTGTTTTCATTCTGTATGATTTATAGAATGTGAAATAGGGAAAGGAAAACTAGATCCTCTATAAAACCATTTGTTTATAGGAATGTGATCGCAGTTGACTCAGCAAAAGATAATCAACAGAATGTGGTGTTCCGAGCTGACGACAAAAAAATGTTAGAGGAGGAGGAACGAGAATCCCAGGACCAACCCCAGGTTGTAATGATGGCCCATTCAGAGCAAGCCAAGTCTCCAAAGAAAAAGGATCTCAACAAACCATTGTAGGTAGACCTAGGGCAAACACTAAAATACACACAGGGACATCCTAATGTTAGAAAAGGATATGGATTGAAATTCCTACAAACTACGTCATGATATGGATGGCAATATTGTGAAACATGATGTTATGGATAGCAGTATCACAGAATGTAATAGATTTTGATGTGGATGGTGATATATTGAAACAATAAAAAGATTTCTTGAAGAAAAAGCATTCAGAATGGAAATTTCAGCTCACGTTTTATGAGAAAAAATTTCAATTGACCATTTTCTAGTTTTCAATGAAATACTGTGAATGTACATGTGTTAGCAGAATTCTTGTATCCGTGCCTTCATGCTGAAAGTATTGCTCTAAAATATGATTGTCCTAATTCATGCTAAAAGTATTGCTCTAAAATATGATTGTCCTAATTCATGCTAAAAGTATTGCTCTACAATATGATTGTCCTAATTCATGCTAAAAGTATTGCTCTACAATATGATTGTCCTAATTCATGTTTTTTATGCTAATTGTTATTATTAGGATTACTTGTCAAAAAGTGATTAAGCACTAAAATTGGTTTTCACAAAACTTTTAAGGAAATTTTTATCATCATGAATTTTTATAAGATGACAAGTGGACAAATTGATGTATGGTGTGTACTGTATATTTATTTTCAATAGGTATGATGAAAGTTCTGATGAGATGAAAGCATCTAAAGATGGTGACTCACAAGATAGAAAGGTATGTGTACTTAAAGGATAGAAAGGTATGTGTAAATATAGGATAGAAAGGTATGTGTACATACAGGATAGACTTACAGGATAGAAAGGTATGTGACTTACAGGATAGAAAGGTATTTGTACAAACAGGATAGAAAGGTATGTGTACATACAGGATAGAAAGGTATGTGTACATACAGGATAGAAAGGTATGTGTAATTACAGAATAGACTTACAGGATAGAAAGGTATTTTTACATACAGGATAGAAAGGTATGTGTACATACAGGATAGACTTACAGGATAGAAAGATATGTGTACTTACAGGATAGAAAGGTATGTGTACAGACAGGATAAACCTACAGGATAGAATGGTATGTGTACATACAGGATAGAAAGGTATGTGTACATACAGGATAGAAAGGTATGTGTACATACAGGATAGACTTACAGGATAGAAAGATATGTGTACTTACAGGATAGAAAGGTATGTGTACAGACAGGATAAACCTACAGGATAGAATGGTATGTGTACATACAGGATAGAAAGGTATGTGTACATACAGGATAGACTTACAGGATAGAAAGATATGTGTACTTACAGGATAGAAAGGTATGTGTACATACAGGATAGACTTACAGGATAGAAAGATATGTGTACTTACAGGATAGAAAGGTATGTGTACAGACAGGATAGACCTACAGTATAGAAAGGTATTTGTACTTCCAGAATAGAAAGATATGTGTACATACAGGATAGAAAGGCATGTGTACATACAGGATAGACTTACAGGATAGAAAGATATGTGTACTTACAGGATAGAAAGGTATGTGTACAGACAGGATAGACCTACAGTATAGAAAGGTATTTGTACTTCCAGAATAGAAAGGTATGTGCACATACAGGATAGACTTACAGGATAGAAAGATATGTGTACTTACAGGATAGAAAGGTATGTGTACATATAGGATAGACTTACAGGATAGAAAGATATGTGTAATTACAGGATAGAAAGGTATGTGTACATACAGGATAGAAAGGTATGTGTACATATAGGATAAACCTACAGTATAGAAAGGTATTTGTACTTACAGAATAGAAAGGTATGTGTACATACAGGATAGAAATGTATGTGTACATACAGGATAGAAAGGTATGTGTACATACAGGATAGACTTACAGGATAGAAAGGTATGTGTACATACAGGATAGAAATGTATGTGTACATACAGGATAGAAAGGTATGTGTACATACAGGATAGACTTACAGGATAGAAAGGTATGTGTACATACAGGATAGAAAGGTATGTGTACATATAGGATAGACTTACAGGATAGAAAGGTATGTGTACTTACAGGATAGAAAGGTATTTGTACATACAGGATAGACTTACAGGATAGAAAGGTATGTGTACATACAGGATAGAAAGGTATGTGTACAT
The DNA here is from genome assembly GCF_031769215.1 of Ylistrum balloti. Classification (NCBI taxonomy): domain Eukaryota; kingdom Metazoa; phylum Mollusca; class Bivalvia; order Pectinida; family Pectinidae; genus Ylistrum; species Ylistrum balloti. Next base: position 19,095 of record NW_026782788.1, on the reverse strand, counting down.
ATAGGATAGACTTACAGGATAGAAAGGTATGTGTACATACAGGATAGAAAGGTATGTGTACATACAGGATAGAAAGGTTTGTGTAAGGAAGTTGTCTCTATTGTGATCTGGAGTGACATTCCTACCAGTGATTTTCTCTATTGTTATCTGGAGTGACATTCCTACCTGTGATTTTCTCTATGGTGATCTGGAGTGACATCCCTACCTGTGATTTGAGGCCTGTGTAAGGAAGACAACTCCCATCAAATCCAGGGTAGATGTAGGAGACAACTATTATTAGGGCCTTTCTGATTTTGGTTCTGAAAGCACTCGTGTTGATGTCAAGTCTGTAAATGAAGTGTGATGTTGTTTTTTCTCTACATGTAACAACTGCCTGTCTCCAAGGGAAGGTAATTTCATATGCAAGGGAAATGCCTAGGTTCGAAAGAATTTGAAGTTTTAAGAACTTAGGAATTTAGCTGACCTTTGCTCAACTGTGGTGTTAAAGCATTATAAGAAATTTAGCTGACCTTTGCTTAACTGTGGTGTTAAAGCATTATAAGAAATTTAGCTGACCTTTGCTCAACTGTGGTGTTAAAGCGTTATAAGAAATTTTGCTGACCTTTGCTCAACTGTGGTGTTAAAGCATTATAAGAAATTTAGGTGACCTTTGCTTAACTGTGGTGTTAAAGCGTTATAAGAAATTTAGCTGACCTTTGCTAAACTGTGGTGTTAAAGCGTTATAAGAAAGACACGTATTTGATATTTTTCTTCAATAAGAGAATGACAACAATGTCACTGTCTGTGGAATCAAAATTTTTAGTTGAAGTAGTCAATTGTAGAAAGGGCTTCAGAATACTAAACCTGAGTTCATTTTCACAGGGCCTACAGGTGTATGACCTGGGAGAGTCTGAAGCTGACAGTGACTATGAATTGAAGCCTATTCAGGTGAAGCAGAGTCACTTGTCAGCTGAAGACCTTGCCGATGACGAGAGGGAAGACAGTTCAGAAGCTGAACCAGAGCCAGATCCAGACTACGACAATGCCATCAACAATGAAACAGAAAGTAAGACACTGTGTAATTATCGGATTATACTCTCTGTTTGATGTTTTGTGATTAACTATTAGAAACATAGAAATTCAGTGTGATTGTAGATTTATTTCTACTACAGCCTCCGCACTAAGTGGTTCCTCTCAACATGTTTAGCTCTGCATCAATCTTAAAGCTTTTAATTCATCTGTAGCTTACTAGAGTAATGGAATTTAAAAAGAATTTGACTCACATTTGAGGTTAAAAGCGTTCAATGTCCTTGAAGTCTGACCATGGTGTTAATTTGATTACTGAAAGAAAAGCTATCAAATGGAATTTTAAGAATATGGGTAGATCATATATCATGAGGCCTTAGATTTTATAATTAGTGTTATACAACATTAAAGTTACTTGAAGATTGTGATTCTGTGATACCAAAAGCATCAAATCTTACAGATAAAAAAAATCTAGGATAGAAGAGCTGTTCTTGCAGAGACAATGGATTTAAAACTACTCTATATAGCCAGTCTCCCCTATATAAGTAAAATGATATAGTCTGTCTCCCCAGTATATATATAATGATGTAGCCAGTCTCCCCTATATAAGTAAAATGATATAGCCTGTCTCCCCAGTATATATATAATGATGTAGCCTGTCTCCCCAGTATATATATAATGATATAGCCTGTCTCCCCAGTATATATTTAATGATGTAGCCTGTCTCCCCAGTATATATTTAATGATGTAGCCAGTCTCCCAGTATATATATAATGATGTAGCCTGTCTCCCCAGTATATATATAATGATGTAGCCAGTCTCCCCAGTATATATTTAATGATGTAGCCAGTCTCCCAGTATATATTTAATGATGTAGCCAGTCTCCCAGTATATATTTAATGATGTAGCCAGTCTCCCCAGTATATATTTAATGATGTAGCCTGTCTCCCCAGTATATATTTAATGATGTAGCCAGTCTCCCAGTATATATTTAATGATGTAGCCAGTCTCCCCAGTATATATATAATGATGTAGCCTGTCTCCCCAGTATATATATAATGATGTAGCCAGTCTCCCCAGTATATATATAATGATGTAGCCAGTCTCCCCAGTATATATTTAATGATGTAGCCAGTCTCCCAGTATATATATAATGATGTAGCCAGTCTCCCAGTATATATTTAATGATGTAGCCTGTCTCCCCAGTATATATTTAATGATGTAGCCAGTCTCCCAGTATATATATAATGATGTAGCCAGTCTCCCAGTATATATTTAATGATGTAGCCTGTCTCCCCAGTATATATTTAATGATGTAGCCAGTCTCCCAGTATATATTTAATGATGTAGCCAGTCTCCCAGTATATATTTAATGATGTAGCCTGTCTTCCCAGTATATATATAATGATGTAGCCAGTCTCCCCAGTATATATATAATGATGTAAGTTGCCTCCATGTGATACATATTTAATGCTGCATGTCTTTGTAGTGTAGTGTTTCCAGTTGATCCCTTTTTTACCATATGTTTACTTTGCTTTATTTGCATCAATTCAGGTAGCAGGTAAGCATGATTATGTTCAAGTGTTGTTTTGGTATCCAAAAATTTCAGTTGAAATCATCACTTTCATTTATTTATTTACAAAATCTGGTACCTGAATTATGCATAGTTCTGTATGATTTTGTCTGGTTCTATACTGTCACAAATTTCCTTATTTAATGGTGTATGGTTTGTGTATTAAATATATTTCTACAATCTGTGTTTTATGTATGGATGTACAGTCTGTGTACTATATATAGATGTACAGTCTGTGTACTATATATAGATGTACAGTCTGTGTATTATATATGGATGTACAGTCTGTGTACTATATATGGATGTACAGTTTATGTACTATATATAGATGTACAGTCTGTGTACTATATATAGATGTACAGTCTGTGTACTATATATAGATGTACAGTTTATGTACTATATATAGATGTACAGTCTGTGTACTATATATAGATGTACAGTCTGTGTACTATATATAGATGTACAGTTTATGTACTATATATAGATGTACAGTCTGTGTACTATATATAGATGTACAGTTTATGTACTATATATAGATGTACAGTTTGTGTACTATATATGGATGTACAGTCTGTGTACAATATATAGATGTACAGTCTGTGTACTATATATGGATGTACAGTCAGTGTACTATATATAGATGTACAGTTTGTGTACTATATATAGATGTACAGTCTGTGTAATATATATGGATGTACAGTCTGTGTACAATATATAGATGTACAGTCTGTGTACTATATATGGATGTACAGTCAGTGTACTATATATAGATGTACAGTTTGTGTACTATATATAGATGTACAGTTTGTGTATTATAGATGTTAATTGAATCATATTTGTGTAAAATTAATTAATCTAGTGAAAATGAAAATAGTTTTCATTGGTTTTGCTTTCCTACTCCAAAACAGTTTTAAGTTTAAAATCATAGACAACTGTACAAAGGCTTTCTTACTTTCAACCTAATGAAATAGATGTTATCTGGGATCTGATTTCCTGATAATTAATTTTCCTTATATGTCATGATTATAAATAAAATCTTACTTAGAATACTTTTATGATTTGGGGATAAACCTACCATGTTTAGAATTATTGACAATACGTTGTGTTGTGTGGTGCTTTCAGAAATTCATTGACCAGTAAATTGTGCACTTACATCTTGAATGAATTGAAATTTCATTTGTTTCACAAAAGCATTTAAATAGATGGGTTTTTAACACTTTTGTTCATTTCACTTTGAAAATCACCCTATTTTCCACTACATGTGTATAGCACTGTATGGCAAATATGAATCTACATCTATCTACCCACTTTCTTGTATCTATGCATGTCAATGAAGATGTGTAGCTGCTAACTGATATGTATAAGTTCATTATACTAGGTCTAAAGTCTGTATTTCATCTTTTGTTGACATTTTGTGGTGCAATGTTCTGAGCAAGCTTTACTCCTGGCTGGTTATCATTAACAAACATCACAGAGTAATGCCTGGCATTGTGAAACTCTAAGCAGTTAAGCAGATTTTGTGAACAACACTATAATCTAAAGTCTGATGTATTGCACTGGTGGTTCGTAGAATGTTAATGTCATAGAGTATAGAGTATATCAGAGCCATTGATATCATGTAACATTCTACAGTGGTCAATAGATGCTGATGTCTATTTTTGGGTCACCAGAGACAAAGTTTCATGGTGACTTATTGTAATACCAATCATCTGGCGTTGTGCGTCGTGCATTGTGCATCCGTAAACAATTTAACACTTTCGACTTCTTCTCAAAAACCCAGATAAGGTATAAGCAAATGCTCTTCATGAATGGAAGCATCTTAAGGTGCTTTACCAAAATTAGTCTCACATTTCTTCCTGGGGAGGAATATTTTTTAGAATTTATTGTAATTCTCAGAAAAATTGTATTTTTGAGCATATTGTTTGTTATTTCCCACTGGAAATAACTTTGTAAGAATTAAGTTTTGATGGTATGCGTGTATTGACTCTGGCCTACTATATCAGTGTCACAATTTCTGTTTCATGACACTATCCTTTAACCTTTATATTCATTTTGCTTATCTCAGGTGACGGTCAAGGTCGCTAGGCTTCTTGTCAGATGACACCACTAATGATCAAGTTATTAATTAGAAAGTCTACAGTATGTATTGATCAGATTAAGAATTGTTTCAGATAGTTCACTTTGGGACAAGCTGTAGTGAATGATGCCATCAGTAATGTACAACATCTTTTGATATCTATAGGATATACTCAGTCCTGGTTGTTCAGAAAAAAACAATGATAAGGCTTGTCTTCCTTAGGGTAAACATTGAGTTACAGTTGTTACTTGAGGGTAAACATTGAGTTATAGATGTTACTTGAGGGTAAACATTGAGTTACAGTTGTTACTTGAGGGTAAACATTGAGTTATAGATGTTACTTGAGGGTAAACATTGAGTTATAGATGTTACTTGAGGGTAAACATTGAGTTATAGATGTAACTTGAGGGTAAACATTGAGTTACAGTTGTTACTTGAGGGTAAACATTGAGTTATAGATGTTACTTGAGGGTAAACATTGAGTTATAGATGTTACTTGAGGGTAAACATTGAGTTATAGTTGTTACTTGAGGGTAAACAGTGAGTTATAGTTGTTACTTGAGGGTAAACATTGAGTTACAATTGTTACTTGAGGGTATACACTGAATAACAGTTGTTACTTGAGGTTAAACATCAGGTTACATTTACTTGAGGGTAAACATTGAGTTATAGTTGTTTACAGGCTGCTAGCTAAAGGGCATTACTTGAATCATAATTGTTATTAGTCATAGTTTTAATAATGTATAAGGATCTGATAGTGTCATGGGGTACATTGCGCCATGAATGCAAATGTATCTGACAGTTTTAGGGTTAATATTGAGTCATGAATGTATAAGGGTTTGATAGCTTTTGGGTTTAAATTGAGTCATGAATGTATAAGGGTTTGATAGCTTTTGGGTTTAAATTGAGTCATGAATGTATAAGGGTTTGATAGCTTTTGGGTTTAAATTGAGTCATGAATGTATAAGGGTTTGATAGCTTTTGGGTTTAAATTGAGTCATGAATGTATAAGGGTTTGATAGCTTTTGGGTTTAAATTGAGTCATGAATGTATAAGGGTTTGATAGCTTTTGGGTTTAAATTGAGTCATGAATGTATAAGGGTTTGACAGCTTTTAGATTTCCATTGAGTCATGAATGTATAAGGATGTAACAAGCAACATAAAATCTTTATTGTTTAGGGTTTACTAACTACAGAGAAATATGTTAACAGTGCTTCCTGATATAAGGATACATGAGTGATGTTGATTTGTTTTTCCTGTAGGGAGCCAGGACGAGGAAAGTGGGGAAGAATGCACAGCATCGATGGCTTCAAGTCAGGCAGAAGTGGGTCATGTTAGAGACTATGAGGACAGAAGAGTGACATACATCAAAGGACTGAGTAGAAGTGCTAATGAGGTGAACGCAGACAATGATGGGTACACACCTCTCCATGTGAGAAATAGTTTATCCCTGCCAGTAGCCTCCAGTAGTAGTACTGAGGTATCAAGCTTTGGCAGTGCTAGCAGTTCCCAGGGACTTCTTCCGTCGGATGTGGTGTCTGATGATGATAAGCTTGATCTGTGATGAATGATGACTAACTCACAAGTATAAACCATTGAGAGCTGAAAGCATGGTTGTTCAGCTATATTTCTGTCATCAGTGATGTTCAATGATTTCAGACTCTACAAACCAAGTATCCCATCAGTCCCATGTGTTGACTAGTGATGGTCTACTAGATCTGACAGGATTCCCTCTTCTTTGTTCCAATCTAGTCCATTCAGTTCAATAGTATTGAATCTGACACACATCTTACTGGTGAATGTCGGTAGTCTGTGGCAGGTTCCAGGAAGTTTTGAAAATGAGGCTTTCAGAGATATTCTGATCAGATTTACCAAGTAAGTCTTCTGTAGATAGAGGCATCAAGATGTTCCACCCATGGAGCTAGCAGTCAGGTAAGAACCTTGTGATTCCAGAATTAGCCAATCCTTTTTGCTTACAATTTGTCCCACCTCTTATCTGGAAACTTATGGAAAATTACTACACATGACAGTGAGGATAATAATTTACTTAGTGTTCTGTATTGTATACAAATCATTGAAGACCAATTTGAACATTTGTTTAATGATTGCTCATTTCTATTAAATTCTGCAGATGCCACAGGTTTCTTTGAATTATTAGAGATTTTTCACCTGACCAAGATGTCAATTTTATCAAGTATCACATCAATATGAGGTCACATTCTGTTGATATTTAGATTAAAAAAGAAAGTGTAAACAAATATATATTACTGGTGATCTTGAAGTACATTTACAATGAAAGTAGTATGCTAAAATATAAGTACACTGAAATAGAATTACGCTAAAAACAGGAGTATGATAAAAACAGGAGTATGCTAAAAACAGGAGTATGCTAAAACAGGAGTACGCTAAAACAGGAGTATGTGAAAAACAGGAGTACGCTAAAACAGGAGTATGCTAATTGCTGTTTATGTATGATGTTTATATAGGAATTATTGTGGATGTGTAAGGTGATCATTGCACTAAATTGCTAAAATGTGAAAATGTGTTGAAATTTGACTGGGCCAAATAAAGTACATTTACAGTAAATACTTGCATGAAGGTCTCTGAGGTATCTACATGGGTTGGAGTTTCTCAGTGTTCTATAATGTAGACATGTTTACATTTCTTACATACACAAAAGTTGGAGATAAGCATTTTATTTCTCACTGACAACCATACAGAAACTCCTCAATCAAGATTATACAGATTATGTACACGTGTACTAGACATCTAAGATTATACAGATTATGTACACGTGTACTAGACATCTAAGATTATACAGATTATGTACACGTGTACTAGACATCTAAGATTATACAGATTATGTACACGTGTACTAGACATCTTGGTAAATCTTTTTGGAATATATCTACAGATTTTTTTTCAATTTTTGAACAGTAGTTTTCTGAAATGTAAATTGTTGTGATGTATGATGTACTTTAGTTATTACATGTTAGTGAAGGAGTGTCTGTGATACCAAAAATGTCAAATGTAGCAGGAAGCTGGATAAATGTCCATTTGTAAATATCTTTAATTTATGATTTGAAAAACGTGTTAAAATCTGCATCTTAACTTTATTTAGAAAGCTGCACATGTCTTTCTGTTGGTGATGAGGTCAGACCTTAAACACACATGTGTTAGTGTTAGTGTTAGACCCTATACAGTACATGTGTGTTAGTGTTAGTATTGGACCCTATACAGTACATATGTGTGAGTGTTAGTTTTAGACCCTATACAGTACATGTGTGTTAGTATAAGTGTTGGACCCTATACAGCACATGTGTGTTAGTGTTAGACCCTATACAGTACATGTGTGTTAGCGTTAGACCCTATACTGTACATGTGTGTTAGCGTTAGACCCTATACAGTACATGTGTGTTAGCGTTAGACCCTATACAGTACATGTGTGTTAGCGTTAGACCCTATACAGTACATGTGTGTTAGCGTTAGACCCTATACAGTACATGTGTGTTAGCGTTAGACCCTATACAGTACATGTGTGTTAGCGTTAGACCCTATACAGTACATGTGTGTTAGCGTTAGACCCTATACAGTACATGTGTGTTAGTGTTAGACCCTATACAGTACATGTGTGTTAGTGTTAGTGTTAGACTCTATACAGTACATGTGTGTTAGTGTTAGTCCCTATACAGTACATGTGTGTTAGTGTTAGTCCCTATACAGTACATGTGTGTTAGCGTTAGACCCTATACAGTACATGTGTATTAGTGTTAGTGTTAGACCCTATACAGTACATGTGTGTTAGTGTTAGTCCCTATACAGTACATGTGTGTTAGTGTTAGACCCTATACAGTACATGTGTGTTAGTGTTAGTGTTAGACCCTATACAGTACATGTGTGTTAGCGTTAGACCCTATACAGTACATGTGTGTTAGTGTTAGTGTTAGACCCTATACAGTACATGTGTGTTAGTGTTAGACCCTATACAGTACATGTGTGTTAGTGTTAGACCCTATACAGTACATGTGTGTTAGCGTTCGACCCTATACAGTACATGTGTGTTAGTGTGAGACACTTTACAGTACATGTGTGTTAGTGTTAGTGTTAGACCCTATACAGTACATGTGTTAGTGTTAGTGTTAGACTCTATACAGTACATGTGTGTTAGCGTTAGACCCTATACAGTACATGTGTTAGTGTTAGACTCTATACAGTACATGTGTTAGTGTTAGACTCTATACAGTACATGTGTTAGTGTTAGTGTTAGACCCTATACAGTACATGTGTTAGTGTTAGACCCTATACAGTACATGTGTTAGTGTTAGTGTTAGACTCTATACAGTACATGTGTTAGTGTTAGACTCTATACAGTACATGTGTTAGTGTTAGTGTTAGACCCTATACAGTACATGTGTTAGTGTTAGACCCTATACAGTACATGTGTGTTAGTGTTAGACCCTTTACAGTACATGTGTGTTAGTGTTAGTGTTAGACCCTATACAGTACATGTGTTAGTATAAGTATTGGACCCTATACAGCACATGTGTGTTAATGTTAGACCCTATACAGTACATGTGTGTTAGTGTTAGTGTTAGACCCTATACAGTACATGTGTTAGTGTTAGTGTTAGACCATATACAGTACATGTGTTAGTGTTAGTGTTAGACTCTATACAGTACATGTGTTAGTGTTAGTGTTAGACCCTATACAGTACATGTGTGTTAGTGTTAGACCCTATACAGTACATGTGTTAGTGTTAGTGTTAGACTCTATACAGTACATGTGTTAGTGTTAGTGTTAGACCCTATACAGTACATGTGTGTTAGCGTTAGACCCTATACTGTACATGTGTGTTAGTGTTAGACCCTATACAGTACATGTGTGTTAGTGTTAGACCCTATACAGTACCTGTGTGTTAGTGTTAGACTCTATACAGTACATGTGTGTTAGTGTTAGACCCTATACACTACATGTGTGTTAGTGTTAGACCCTATACAGTACATGTGTGTTAGTGTTAGACCCTATACAGTACACATTAGGAGTCACTTTGTATTGATGATTTTATGTGAAATGCAATGTTACGTGATTAATGATATTTTTAGTTGTATTGGTTCCTGCCATTTATGATGTTCATATATATGATTGATTGTAATTTGATTTTTATATTTTGTAAATATGATATTTTGAGTTGTATATATTCTTTGTTTGCGAGATAGTATGAGAATCACACCATTGTGTATTTAATGTAAAAGTACTCTGTGTGAGTGTCATTTGTGTACCTCATTAATGATAAGTGTAAATAGGTCATTTTCACACACACATGTTACATATGATCTGGTGTGAAATACCGAGCTGATGTAGCATGTATTATCAAACTTGCCACTATAGTGCAGAGAAGTAGAATGTGCTAGGTATGTGCAATCAATACAGAAATTCAACATAATTGACCTTGTATGGTTAAGGTGCTTTTGTTCTCATATAGAATATTGTTTGCCACTGTTAATTTATCTGCTGGTCAGAAAACATACAAATCAGTGGTTTTAATGTGATATACAGGTGTGAAACACAGTCTCAAGATAGTTTAATGACACAAAAAATGTCCATAATCTTTTATAATCAACATGATTTAGAAAGTTAAGGTAGGATTTCACCTAGTCCAAGTTGGAACAGATGACATATTTTCAAGGTTTCAAGCCCAAACAGGTGACCAATTTTCCAAGTTACAAGTTTGAACAGGCGACATAATTTCAGATGATCTTTCCTCAATACACTTACTGTGTCCAGAAGTATTCATAGTTGAAGCTTACCACTTGCTTTAGAAGACCAGATATCACCTTGATGGAAGAACTGCTCACTCTAAGAGTGACTACCTTGTCTGCCTAATAAACCACATCATCTGTAATAAACAATATAATTGATATTATACACAATCCCTTCTATTTTAACAAGTTCATTTTTGACTTGTGTTATGTTCATGCACTGTTTGAAATTGTACTGTTTGTCACTTCTCTGTGTTACAAATATTTTAATTTGCTATGACAGATTTTTTCGTGACTTTCATGTAGATTTATTTGCATACAAAAAAATGGGTCAAAATGTTTTATTTTGCCAGATTCCATATTGTTTATTGAATTTGAACAGTCCTTGATCCCTATCAGGCATAAGTGTGGTGTCTACTTCAGTTGATCATTGTGTTAGAGATTTCCAAACATGTATGATGTCCATTTTGTGGAAAAAGACTGTTAAAAGATATTCTGTCAGTGATGAATTCAGACATTGATTTTTTTCAGAAATAAATAAATTGAAAACACTTTGATTTGTCTTAGTATATTATATCAGAAAGAGGAATCGTTTATCAGTATATTATATCAGAAAGGAATCGTTTATCAGTATATTATATCAGAAAGAGGAATCGTTTATCAGTATATTATATCAGAAAGGAATCGTTTATCAGTATATTATATCAGAAAGAGGAATCGTTTATCAGTATATTATATCAGAAAGGAATCGTTTATCAGTATATTATATCAGAAAGGAATCGATTATCAGTATATTATATCAGAGGAATCGTTTATCAGTATATTATATCAGAAAGAGGAATCGTTTATCAGTATATTATATCAGAAAGGAATCGTTTATCAGTATATTATATCAGAAAGAGGAATCGATTATCAGTATATTATATCAGAGGAATCGTTTATCAGTATATTATATAAGAAAGAGGAATCGTTTATCAGTATATTATATCAGAGGAATCGTTTATCAGTATATTATATCAGAAAGAGGAATCGTTTATCAGTATATTATATCAGAAAGAGGAATCGTTTATCAGTATATTATATCAGAAAGAGGAATCGTTTATCAGTATATTATATCAGAAAGGAATCGTTTATCAGTATATTATATCAGAAAGAGGAATCGTTTATCAGTATATTATATCAAAAAGAGGAATCGTTTATCAGTATATTATATCAGAAAGGAATCGTTTATCAGTATATTATATCAGAAAAAGGAATCGTTTATCAGTATATTATATCAGAAAGAGGAATCGTTTATCAGTATATTATATCAGAAAGAGGAATCGTTTATCAGTATATTATATAAGAAAGAGGAATCGTTTATCAGTATATTATATCAGAAAAAGGAATCGTTTATCAGTATATTATATCAGAAAGAGGAATCGTTTATCAGTATATTATATCAGAAAGAGGAATCGTTTATCAGTATATTATATCAGAAAGAGGAATCGTTTATCAGTATATTATATCAGAAAAAGGAATCGTTTATCAGTATATTATATAAGAAAGAGGAATCGTTTATCAGTATATTATATCAGAAAAAGGAATCGTTTATCAGTATATTATATCAGAAAGAGGAATCGTTTATCAGTATATTATATCAGAAAGAGGAATCGTTTATCAGTATATTATATCAGAAAGGAATCGTTTATCAGTATATTATATAAGAAAGGAATCGTTTATCAGTATATTATATAAGAAAGAGGAATCGTTTATCAGTATATTATATCAGACAGAGGAATCGTTTATCAGTATATTATATAAGAAAGGAATCGTTTATCAGTATATTATATAAGAAAGAGGAATCGTTTATCAGTATATTATATCAGAAAGAGGAATCGTTTATCAGTATATTATATCAGAAAGAGGAATCGTTTATCAGTATATTATATCAGAAAGAGGAATCGTTTATCAGTATATTATATCAGAAAGAGGAATCGTTTATCAGTATATTATATCAGAAAGAGGAATCGTTTATCAGTATATTATATCAGAAAGGAATCGTTTATCAGTATATTATATAAGAAAGAGGAATCGTTTATCAGTATATTATATAAGAAAGAGGAATCGTTTATCAGTATATTATATCAGAAAGGAATCGTTTATCAGTATATTATATAAGAAAGGAATCGTTTATCAGTATATTATATCAGACAGAGGAATCGTTTATCAATATCCTCCATTTCTCTCATACCTCATTACCCTAAATCATAGCACCATTTGCATCCAGAACATGTTGTTGGCATACTTGTAAACACATAAATATATCCTAGAAATGGAAGTGTTGATAAGAGTGGTGCTTACCTTTCAAAAATGTGCATCCAAGGAATGACATTATGTTTTGGTAAGATACTTCAAACAGTACAAGTAATATGATAAGTTTCAACAAGATGATATGTTAAACTTACCAAAAGAAAAAACAGCAGGATAGAAAACCTGTTGGATATAAAAAGTAAAATAACAATTTCTGCCTGAAATTGTAATCTTATATCAAGGAAAACGATATACAGGAAGAAACAAAATAGCTTACTTATAGCGTGTAATCCGGAAACTTTGTACAGATCATCTGAGCACAGCGATTATAGCTTGTAATCCGGAAACGTACAGATCACCTGAGCACAGTGATTATAGCTTGTAATCCGGAAACGTACAGATCACCTGAGCACAGTGATTATAGCTTGTAGAAACGTTGTACAGATCACATGAGCACAGTGGTTATAGCTTGTAGAAACGTTGTACAGATCACCTGAGCACAGTGATTATAGCTTGTAGAAACGTTGTACAGATCACCTGAGGACAGTGATTATAGCTTGTAGAAACGTTGTACAGATCACCTGAGCACAGTGATTATAGCTTGTAGAAACGTTGTACAGATCACCTGAGCACAGTGATTATAGCTTGTAGAAACGTTGTACAGATCACATGAGCACAGTGATTATAGCTTGTAGAAACGTTGTACAGATCACCTCAGCACAGTGATTATAGCTTGTAGAAACGTTGTACAGATCACCTGAGCACAGTGATTATAGCTTGTAGAAACGTTGTACAGATCACCTGAGCACAGTGATTATAGCTTGTAGAAACGTTGTACAGATCACCTGAGCACAGTGATTATAGCTTGTAGAAACGTTGTACAGATCACCTGAGCACAGTGATTATAGCTTGTAGAAACGTTGTACAGATCACCTGAGCACAGTGATTATAGCTTGTAGAAACGTTGTACAGATCACCTCAGCACAGTGATTATAGCTGGTAGAAACGTTGTACAGATCACATGAGCACAGTGATTATAGCTTGTAGAAACGTTGTACAGATCACATGAGCACAGTGATTATAGCTTGTAATCCGGAAACGTACAGATCACCTCAGCACAGTGATTATAGCTTGTAGAAACGTTGTACAGATCACCTGAGCACAGTGATTATAGCTTGTAGAAACGTTGTACAGATCACATGAGCACAGTGATTATAGCTTGTAGAAACGTTGTACAGATCACCTGAGCACAGTGATTATAGCTTGTAGAAACGTTGTACAGATCACATGAGCACAGTGATTATAGCTTGTAGAAACGTTGAACAGATCACCTGAGCACAGTGATTATAGCTTGTAGAAACGTTGTACAGATCACCTGAGCACAGTGATTATAGCTTGTAGAAACGTTGTACAGATCACCTGAGCACAGTGATTATAGCTTGTAGAAACGTTGTACAGATCACCTGAGCACAGTGATTATAGCTTGTAGAAACGTTGTACAGATCACCTGAGCACAGTGATTATAGCTTGTAGAAACGTTGTACAGATCACCTGAGCACAGTGATTATAGCTTGTAGAAACTTTGTACAGATCACCTGAGCATAGTGATTATAGCGTGTAGAAACGTTGTACAGATCACCTGAGCATAGTGATTATAGCTTGTAGAAACGTTGTACAGATCACCTGAGCACAGTGATTATAGCTTGTAGAAACGTTGTACAGATCACCTGAGCACAGTGATTATAGCTTGTAGAAACGTTGTACAGATCACATGAGCACAGTGATTATAGCTTGTAGAAACGTTGTACAGATCACCTGAGCACAGTGATTATAGCTTGTAGAAACGTTGTACAGATCACCTGAGCACAGTGATTATAGCTTGTAGAAACGTTGTACAGATCACCTGAGCACAGTGATTATAGCTTGTAGAAACGTTGTACAGATCACCTGAGCACAGTGATTATAGCTTGTAGAAACGTTGTACAGATCACCTGAGCACAGTGATTATAGCTTGTAGAAACGTTGTACAGATCACCTGAGCACAGTGATTATAGCTTGTAGAAACGTTGTACAGATCACCTGAGCACAGTGATTATAGCTTGTAGAAACGTTGTACAGATCACCTGAGCACAGTGATTATAGCTTGTAGAAACGTTGTACAGATCACCTGAGCACAGTGATTATAGCTTGTAGAAACGTTGTACAGATCACCTGAGCACAGTGATTATAGCTTGTAGAAACGTTGTACAGATCACCTGAGCACAGTGATTATAGCTTGTAGAAACGTTGTACAGATCACCTGAGCACAGTGATTATAGCTTGTAGAAACGTTGTACAGATCACCTGAGCACAGTGATTATAGCTTGTAGAAACGTTGTACAGATCACCTGAGCACAGTGATTATAGCTTGTAGAAACGTTGTACAGATCACCTGAGCACAGTGATTATAGCTTGTAGAAACGTTGTACAGATCACCTGAGCACAGTGATTATAGCTTGTAGAAACGTTGTACAGATCACCTGAGCACAGTGATTATAGCTTGTAGAAACGTTGTACAGATCACCTGAGCACAGTGATTATAGCTTGTAGAAACGTTGTACAGATCACCTGAGCACAGTGATTATAGCTTGTAGAAACGTTGTACAGATCACATGAGCACAGTGATTATAGCTTGTAGAAACGTTGTACAGATCACCTGAGCACAGTGATTATAGCTTGTAGAAACGTTGTACAGATCACCTGAGCACAGTGATTATAGCTTGTAGAAACGTTGTACAGATCACCTGAGCACAGTGATTATAGCTTGTAGAAACGTTGTACAGATCACCTGAGCATAGTGATTATAGCTTGTAGAAACGTTGTACAGATCACATGAGCACAGTGATTATAGCTTGTAGAAACGTTGTACAGATCACCTGAGCATAGTGATTATAGCTTGTAGAAACGTTGTACAGATCACCTGAGCACAGTGATTATAGCTTGTAGAAACGTTGTACAGATCACCTGAGCACAGTGATTATAGCTTGTAGAAACGTTGTACAGATCACATGAGCACAGTGATTATAGCTTGTAGAAACGTTGTACAGATCACCTGAGCATAGTGATTATAGCTTGTAGAAACGTTGTACAGATCACATGAGCACAGTGATTATAGCTTGTAGAAACGTTGTACAGATCACCTGAGCATAGTGATTATAGCTTGTAGAAACTTTGTACACATCACCTGAGCACAGTGATTATAGCTTGTAGAAACGTTGTACAGATCACATGAGCACAGTGATTATAGCTTGTAGAAACGTTGTACAGATCACCTGAGCATAGTGATTATAGCTTGTAGAAACGTTGTACAGATCACATGAGCACAGTGATTATAGCTTGTAGAAACGTTGTACAGATCACCTGAGCATAGTGATTATAGCGTGTAGAAACGTTGTACAGATCACCTGAGCACAGTGATTATAGCTTGTAGAAACGTTGTACAGATCACCTGAGCACAGTGATTATAGCTTGTAGAAACGTTGTACAGATCACCTGAGCACAGTGATTATAGCTTGTAGAAACGTTGTACAGATCACATGAGCACAGTGATTATAGCTTGTAGAAACGTTGTACAGATCACCTGAGCACAGTGATTATAGCTTGTAGAAACGTTGTACAGATCACATGAGCACAGTGATTATAGCTTGTAGAAACGTTGTACAGATCACCTGAGCACAGTGATTATAGCTTGTAGAAACGTTGTACAGATCACCTGAGCACAGTGATTATAGCTTGTAGAAACGTTGTACAGATCACATGAGCACAGTGATTATAGCTTGTAGAAACGTTGTACAGATCACCTGAGCACAGTGATTATAGCTTGTAATCCGGAAACGTTGTACAGATCACCTGAGCACAGTGATTATAGCTTGTAGAAACGTTGTACAGATCACCTGAGCACAGTGATTATAGCTTGTAGAAACCTTGTACAGATCACCTGAGCACAGTGATTATAGCTTGTAGAAACGTTGTACAGATCACCTGAGCACAGTGATTATAGCTTGTAGAAACGTTGTACAGATCACCTGAGCACAGTGATTATAGCTTGTAGAAACGTTGTACAGATTACCTGAGCACAGTGATTATAGCTTGTAGAAACGTTGTACAGATCACCTCAGCATAGTGATTATAGCTTGTAGAAACGTTGTACAGATCACCTCAGCACAGTGATTATAGCTTGTAGAAACGTTGTACAGATCACCTGAGCACAGTGATTATAGCTTGTAGAAACGTTGTACAGATCACATGAGCACAGTGATTATAGCTTGTAGAAACGTTGTACAGATCACCTGAGCACAGTGATTATAGCTTGTAATCCGGAAACGTTGTACAGATCACCTGAGCACAGTGATTATAGCTTGTAGAAACGTTGTACAGATCACCTGAGCACAGTGATTATAGCTTGTAGAAACGTTGTACAGATCACATGAGCACAGTGATTATAGCTTGTAGAAACGTTGTACAGATCACATGAGCACAGTGATTATAGCTTGTAGAAACGTTGTACAGATCACCTGAGCACAGTGATTATAGCTTGTAGAAACGTTGTACAGATCACATGAGCACAGTGATTATAGCTTGTAGAAACGTTGTACAGATCACCTGAGCATAGTGATTATAGCTTGTAGAAACGTTGTACAGATCACCTGAGCACAGTGATTATAGCTTGTAGAAACGTTGTACAGATCACATGAGCACAGTGATTATAGCTTGTAGAAACGTTGTACAGATCACCTGAGCACAGTGATTATAGCTTGTAGAAACGTTGTACAGATCACCTGAGCACAGTGATTATAGCTTGTAGAAACGTTGTACAGATCACATGAGCACAGTGATTATAGCTTGTAAAAACGTTGTGCAGATCACCTGAACACAGTGATTATAGCTTGTAGAAACCTTGTACAGATCACCTGAGCACAGTGATTATAGCTTGTAGAAACGTTGTACAGATCACATGAGCACAGTGATTATAGCTTGTAGAAACGTTGTACAGACAGATCACCTGAGCATAGTGATTATAGCTTGTAGAAACGTTGTACAGATCACCTGAGCACAGTGATTATAGCTTGTAGAAACGTTGTACAGATCACATGAGCACAGTGATTATAGCTTGTAGAAACGTTGTACAGATCACCTCAGCATAGTGATTATAGCTTGTAGAAACGTTGTACAGATCACCTCAGCACAGTGATTATAGCTGGTAGAAACGTTGTACAGATCACATGAGCACAGTGATTATAGCTTGTAGAAACGTTGTACAGATCACCTGAGCACAGTGATTATAGCTTGTAGAAACGTTGTACAGATCACCTGAGCACAGTGATTATAGCTTGTAATCCGGAAACGTACAGATCACATGAGCACAGTGATTATAGCGTGTAGAAACTTTGTACAGATCACCTCAGCACAGTGATTATAGCTTGTAGAAACTTTGTACAGATCACCTCAGCACAGTGATTATAGCTTGTAGAAACGTTGTACAGATCACATGAGCACAGTGATTATAGCTTGTAGAAACGTTGTACAGATCACCTGAGCACAGTGATTATAGCTTGTAGAAACGTTGTACAGATCACCTGAGCACAGTGATTATAGCTTGTAGAAACGTTGTACAGATCACATGAGCACAGTGATTATAGCTTGTAGAAACGTTGTACAGATCACCTGAACACAGTGATTATAGCTTGTAGAAACGTTGTACAGATCACCTGAACACAGTGATTATAGCTTGTAGAAACGTTGTACAGATCACATGAGCACAGTGATTATAGCTTGTAGAAACGTTGTACAGATCACATGAGCACAGTGATTATAGCTTGTAATCCGGAAACGTGGTACAGATCACCTTAGCACAGTGATTATAGCTTGTAGAAACGTTGTACAGATCACCTGAGCACAGTGATTATAGCTTGTAGAAACGTTGTACAGATCACCTGAGCACAGTGATTATAGCTTGTAGAAACGTTGTACAGATCACCTGAGCACAGTGATTATAGCTTGTAGAAACGTTGTACAGATCACCTGAGCACAGTGATTATAGCTTGTAGAAACGTTGTACAGATCACATGAGCACAGTGATTATAGCTTGTAGAAACGTTGTACAGATCACCTGAGCACAGTGATTATAGCTTGTAGAAACGTTGTACAGATCACCTGAGCACAGTGATTATAGCTTGTAGAAACGTTGTACAGATCACATGAGCACAGTGATTATAGCTTGTAGAAACGTTGTACAGATCACCTGAGCATAGTGATTATAGCTTGTAGAAACGTTGTACAGATCACATGAGCACAGTGATTATAGCTTGTAGAAACGTTGTACAGATCACCTGAGCATAGTGATTATAGCT